>NC_045439.1:135064794-135150125 GCF_002776525.5 Piliocolobus tephrosceles
AGCGAGACTCTGTCTCAAAAAAAAAAAAAAAAAAAAAAAAGAATCTCCCAGAGATCGAGACCATCCTGGCTAACACGGTGAAACCCCGTCTCTACTAAAAATACAAAAAAACTAGCCGGGCGAGGTGGCGGGCGCCTGTAGTCCCAGCTACTCGGGAGGCTGAGGCAGGAGAATGGCGTAAACCCGGGAGGCGGAGCTTGCAGTAAGCTGAGATCCGGCCACTGCACTCCAGCCCGGGTGACAGAGCAAGACTCCGTCTCAAAAAAAGAAAAAAAAAAAGAATCTCCCAGAGAAGGAGAGGTGTTTGGTTGCTGGATATCCCCAAGAAACAAATGAGCAACTAAACCAATCCCCATAAAGACCTGCACTATTTTGTAGAAAAATAGGAGATGTGAGCAACTTATCGATGTCAAAGAGTGTGTATCTAGACCACGACCTTGAATGTCCATGATCTCTGTATAGCAGCACAGGACAATTAACAAATGAGATAATTAACAAGAGACAATTAACAATGATCTGTTAATGGTATAGACCTCTTACCCCTATATGGATAGTTTGTGACCTTGATCTCCTGGTAACATAGGGTACACAGGGAGGAGGAAATATTGCCTCAGGAAATAATTAGAAAGGATGCGGGACTTGAGATGTGAGTTTTCATTCTCCCTTATGGTGATAATGGAAAGTTACTCAGAGAAACAGCAGTGATCACCAGGCTGAGCTGGTCCTGTTAGTCATTCTGTTTTGCCAGAACCCATCCAATAACAGTAATGATCAGAAAGGAAACTAAAGAATTAAAGCTTCTGGAACTTTCTGATATCTTGTCATCATGAAGACCACATACATTTTTAGGTGAGAGGATCCCTTTTTGATTTCATGCATTTTAGTGTGTGGAGGAAAAGCCTTGTTCTTTGTGTACTCTATTGTTTTGGGCAAAAGCAGAGGAAAGACAAGCTTGCCCATTTCTGTTTCCTTCTTTCAGATTCCTTCTTTCTTCTTCCTTCTCCCCATCTTCCTCAGTCCCCTCTCCTCTGTAGTAGCATAGCACTCAGGTACATTAGCCTGGAAGGTTCCATTGAAGCTGTGCAGCTTGTTTTTCCTAATTCATGCCTAGATATCATGGCATTACCATCTACATTCGAGTGACATTTTCTTCTCAATTTCCTCTATAAATAAGGCTTGTGTAAAGTACATATATTTACAGGACTAAGTCTGTTTGTGCAACATGGGTCCCCTAAGAGGCTCTCTACTGCATATCCACTGCAAATACATACAGTTTAAAGCTTTATCTGGTTGCCTGTTTGGTAAGATCTCTCAGCTTGCAGACATTTGTGAAGGAAGGATTTATCCCAAATGTGAAAAGAGTTGAGGTGCCCAAAAATAAGGTTGTCATGGGGAGAAACCAGTTCTGAGACCACCAGGTGCACAGACTGTTTAGACTGTCCTATGGCATGTGACACTTGATGGGCTTTTGAAGCCCTCTTCTCCTGGGCTTCCAGGGCCCAGCTTACCTGGATCCATGGGTACACTTCTGACCTTTGCTACTCAGTCTCCTTTGTGGACTCTCCAAGTTCCTTAATGTCCTAAGTATGCAGTGGGTCTACACCGCCAGAACCATTTATAAATCTGGCTGTGGCTGAGGTTTGCTCACTTCAGCCTCTGTGTTAGGCTTTAGAGGTAGATTTCATAGTATCCTTCCTTAGAGATAAAATAAATACATATTTGATTTGCTTCTATCCATAGATAGAAACAGAAATGGGCAAGCTTCTCTTTCCTCTGCTTTTGCCCAAAACAACAGAGTACAAGAAGAACAAGGTTTTTCCTCCACACACTAAAATGCAATTGTTTCTTCAAATTGTTCAGATCTCAGAAAGGGAACAGCAGACTCTTTAATGGCACTGTTCCTCAGAAGAGCCCTGTACTGGGTGGTGAAACCACTGACTGGCAGTATGCATTATTCATCAGGTCTGGAGGGAGCCTAATCATCCGTTCTGTTGTTAATGGCCTGTAAATAGTTGCTTTTGACAAGAACATTTAACACCAGCAAGAACAGAGTCAGAGGAGGGAGGAGAGCTCAGAACTTGAAATAACAGGGTTGAGAAACAGTCTGGAGCATACTTATTACGGCAGCTGGAAGCTGGTGCTGGAAAGGCAGCCTTTCAGCTTAACGCTCATGGCAGATCAGGTGTCCGGGTGTCCTTGAAGAACAGAGGGAGAGCTAATCAAACCACAAGTAGAAAATGAGAATGTCTACAATTACGCCTGGTGGGGGACAGGTATAAAAACCACCAGTCTTTATCTCACACTGACTCTGAGCCCAACCCTCTCTCTCTGCTCCTCTCTCCCTCTCATCTCCCTTGAGATCCTGTAAAGTAGACTTTTTCCTTTCCAATTTTCCTGTAACCTATGTAGAGTAGGATGCAGAGGTCTGAGACCTAGGTTTGCTCCAGAGCCATCGCTGGTCAGCGCATGTCAGAAAAAGTGTTTCAGAGCCTCAGGTTTCATTTTTGGTCAGGGGATTAAATAATACCTATCTTTCAAGATGATCACAAGGCCTAAATGGGAAGAAGCAGGTAAAGTTTCTGATACAGTGTCCAGAAAATATTCAGTTCTTAATAAGTGTTCATTTCCTTGCCCTTTTCTCTCATCTTAGACAGCAATTATAGCACCTGTCTGAGGTGTGCAGTGAAGGTCAGAGGAGATGATGTTTGAGAGCAACAGAGCATTTGCTTAGGCAGAGCAGGTTACTTTTTATAAGTCTAGACATTTGTTAGAAATAGAGTTCTCTATATTGATGTCTCTGAAATTGCAAAAAGACAATGACTGGATGTATGGAATTAACACATGGCATGCAAAGTCCTAGTTAAAAACAGCAAGTAGCCAGCATTCTCTGGGGCATCGTCGGTTTGTAGAGCATTTGCGTGGAATCATCCACGCTTCCCTGGTGTGTGACTCCTGCCTAGAGATGGCAGGACCTTCAACTCCCAGGCCTTTCTCACCATTTCTGGGAGGTCCTCAGATTGCTCCACAAGTATGCACAAATCTTCCATGGTCTGCTACAGGCCTCTTGCTGATGTCACTTCCTGAGATCCTAGGATCTTTCTTGAGAAAACTGAGCTGTGTGCCAAAGGTGCCATTGCTTGGGTCTCCTAAAGTCACCCAAAGTCACCTCCCCTTTGGTTCTTGCTGTATCAGAGACAAGCTATGTTCCAAGAAGAAGAGAGAATACTGCCTTCTCAACTCTATGTCACATTCTCTCATCTGGGCCCAGAGCAGGTCCCAAGTCTCACAGGATCCCTAGCGAAAAATGTTTCACCTTCGTCTCCTGCCCACCTTGGCTTCCTGCAAAGGCTCAACCTCCATCCAAAGAGATCTTCCTGAAAATAGGCAGAGTCCAGGGCTCCGCACCTCCCCAGCACCGCCCCACCCATTCCCCATAGCTTTGTCTTCAAGCTTTTAGAAATAACGTTCCTTGTAGGGCCTCCCCTCCCCACTATACACACACACCATAAAACCAATCCACGCAGATAGTGCCTACAGATTAACCGTGCTACCAGCTCACAAATATCCAAACACGATTCCGCAGCTACAACCACAACACACACGCTTGATTTAAAACCACATCAACAACTGATTCATATCCACCACCACCCCACCCCCAGGAGATTCTTCCTCTATTAGCCCATTTTCCCCTTATTTACTATTAAACTGTCATTCAAGTGAACTGTCTGTCTTTCCATGCAATGAAGACTGGGCTGTTTCAAATAAAGCAAAGTTAAATCTATGTGTAATTTATTTTCAAAACAATAGCTACTTAGCACTCCTCACTTACTATTGGCTTCACAGGTGCCAGATATAGATGCACTAAAACTACTTCATTCAGTTCCTCAGCATTAGGGGATCATCTTAATATGTAGTGCCTAGGACAGTCCAGACCTACAAAAAAAGACAGCCAATCTGCTACTCCTAATTTACATCTTTTTCAGCTAACCCAAGCAAAAATGGGCTTGGTGCCTACTTGACTCAGAGAATTGCAATATCATGGACCCGGCAAGCAAAGCTAATTGGAGCTGAATGGTTCCCCTAGGGAGATAAAACCAAGGGAAAACCAAAAAGCAAGAAATTATAGAATTTAGATCCATCTGCTTAATCACTAGTTCTAGTTCCTTGGTGCATGAAAGTAATAGATAGACACCTCATGGTATTCATGTATTTATTTGTATTCACTGCTTTATCTCACTCTTCATCTAAGTTAGATGTCAGCTCACAATTTCTTCTCTTGGATACCTGCACTGTGAAAAAGTCTTATTGCAGGCACCCCCTTTCAAGGTTGCATCAGATCATTTAAATGAAAAATACTCGATAAAAACAGTTACAGGTTGTGTTCTACACAAATATTTTTTTCCAAACCGTTTACATTTTACTCATTATGATACCCTCAGGTTCAGTAATTGGAGGATAAATACTTTTTTAAAAAAAGGGAGATTCTTGGCTGGGCATGGCGGCTCACACCTGTAATCCCAGCACTTTGGGAAGCCGAGGCAGGCAGATCACAAGATGAAGAGCTCGAGACCATCCTGGCCAACATGGTGAAACCCCGTCTCTACTAAAAATACAAAAATTAGCTGTGCATGATGGTGTGCACCTATAGTCCCAGCTATTTGGGAGGCTGAGGCAGGAGAATCGCTTAAACCCAAGAGGCGGAGGTTGCAGTGAGCCAAGATCATGCTACTGTACTACAGCCTGGTGACAGAGCAAGACTCTGTCTCAAAAATAAATAATTTTAAAAAAATTTTAGAAAGGAAGATTCTTAATCAGCCTTTCAGACAGAAAAATTGCCTCTGGAAGGGTTTTAGAGTAACACTAATAAAATAACAAGTTCTGAGATGGGAAAGATAAATGTGCTTATTTGACCTTCTCTCTGAAGCAAAATGCTATTTAATTTATTCTTACTATCAAATACTGTGCTCGTGTCCTTGGCCTTCATAAACGATTTCTCAGTTTACTAGTGAACCTATATAGAAAAATCACATTTGTTCATTGCAGTAAAATAGAACATGAAATTTACCATTTCAACCATCTTTAGGTGTACAATTCAGTAGCATGAAGTACATCCACACTGTTGTGCAACTATCACCAATGTCCATCTGTAGAATATTTTCATCTTGCCCAACTGAAACTCTGCAACTATAAAACAATATCCACCTTTCCCCTTCTCCCCAGCCCCCAGCAACCAGCCTTCTGTTTTCTGTCTCTATGAATTTGACTACTCATAGGTACCTCATGCAGTAGAAGCATACAGTGTTTGTCCTTCTGTTTCTAGCTTATTTCAAAAATTGCAACTTTTAAATTGAGGGTAACATTATAGAAGGAAATGGTTGGTATTTTCAAAGACACGGCCCTCAATTCACTTCCCACTTCTCCCACTTACTGCCTCTGAGTTTTCAGGGAAAGTCCTCTAAATCTATTTAGACTGCTAAATCCAGGACTGCTATGTCCTCGGCATGGTATATGTTCTCAATTGATTGCTCAATGGATAGCATTTTCTCTCCTAGCTACCAAACCTGAGGAATTTGAAATAAGTGCAGATATCTAGCTTTCAAGTTACTGAAATCTTAAACTACTGCTTATGCACCTATCAGATATGAACTCGAAAGGACTCTTGTTAAAATGGGATGAATAACAATATCTTCCTTAAAGGTTTATTGTGGTAATAAAATAAGATTAAATATGAGACTCTGATGCATCAAATTCAATAATGGTTGATCCGATCTCAATGAGAGGGATTCCAGCCTGGCATCAGATGATTTGGGATCTACATGATGAAAGTGATATGGTTGTTGGCCTCCCCAAGATGAGAGAGAAGGAAAGATGATGTAGTATTCATAGCATAAAAGGAGAGGAATATGGGCCCATAAAAAGTCTTATATTTCCTGCAATAAAAATAGTATTGAATAGAAACATATGCTTGATAGAATTTTTTATTTTATTGTTGGGATAAAAACTAAAGGTCATCTACATCAATATTATCATTTCATGCAGCTGGTAATGGCTCTTACCCCACATCCTCAACTCCTTTTTCACCAAATAGACTGCTGTTTGTTTTACTATATCCTTGGAAAACTATCCTTATTCTTGCCTTTCAGCCGAGGTAATGAAGCTTTCTCTTGCACTAGCATATTAGTAGTAGTAGTAGTAGTAGTAGTATCATTTTCATTATTATTATTAAGTTCCATTCTGCTTCTACCATTTCAAAGAGGGCTTGATCCCTAAGAAACTAGGCTGAGTTGTAGACTCAGCAGAACCTAACCTCTAACTCACAGAGTTATAAGATGTTGGGACCTGTTCCCAATGACAGGGGAAAGGCAAGATATCTGAGTTTTTAGCTTGACTACCTGAAGAAAAGTATCTACAACAAAGGGCACACTGAAGCCAATCAATAAAAATATGTAATGTTACATATATTTAAAAGTTTTAGATGAACTAACACATAAAATCACAGAACACACACACACACATATCTAAGTCAGAGCTTAAGACAAAAGTTCGGAACTCAGTAGTGTGGTGGGCTGGATAATGGTCCTCAATTATATGAGTTCCCAATCTCTGGAACCTGCCAAAGCCCACTTTATATGAAAAAGGAGTCTTTGCAGATGTAATTAAATTAAACATACTGAGATGTGGAGCTTACTCTGTAATCACATGTTGCCTGATAAGAAAGAGGCTGAGGGAGATCTGACACAGAGAAAATAAAAAGGTAACATGAAGACAGAATGGAGAGAGATTTGAAGATGCTGGCCTTGAGGATCAGAATGATGCAGCCACAAACCAAGGAAAGCTTGCAGCCAAAAGAAGCGGGAAGAGGTAAGACAAGTATTCTCCCCTAAACCCCTGGATGAGGTGCAGTCCTACTGATACTTTGATTTCAACCTGGTAATACTGATTTTGGACTTCCAGCCTTTAGAGCTATGAAAGAACAAATTTCTGTTGCTTAAGCTACCAAGTCAATGGAAATATGTTTCAGCAGCAATAGAAAACTAATACAAACTGCACTAAAAAGAAAACCAACACAATCTCTTCTCTCATGGATCTGACAGTCTAGAAGAGAAGACAGAAAGTTGAACAAATACTGACCGTAACATATGATGGTTGGTAGGATATGAAAGAAAAAGTGCTTAGAGAACATATTACCAGGAGGCCTAATCAAACATTGGAGGTCAGAGAGTACCACACTGAAAGTGCTTAACATGAGATCCAAAGATCTGAAGTTAGTAGCAGTTACATGATAAGGTGCCGGGTAATCATGGAAGTATGTTCCGCCCTGTGCAAGAGTCCATAGAGAGCACTGCATATTCTAGCCCTGAAGATATCCCAGTGAGCCAGACCCTGGAGCAAATTGAGTGGGAGAGAATGAGGTGCAGAGGCAAAGATTGTATAATGCAAGGACTAGTAACCGTGCCAAGGGACTTAGAGATCATCTGAAAAGCAATGGAAAGCCACTCAAGGTTTTAAAGTCAGGAGATGATGTATCAGATTTCAGTTTTTAAAGTGGATAATTTTTATTTCAGTGCAAAGAATTTATGGAATTGAACTGGAACAAAACCAATTGGATAGACTGTGGCTGTTATTCAGGTAAAAGATCATTGTGGCTTGTACCAAGACAAAGGACAATGACAGTGATCAGACAGCTCTCCATTATTCAAAACCTTCCCAGTGCTGGGATTACTTTTCTATTTCCAAAAGTTTCTTAAAGAACATGCTTACACAGTACCTCACAAGTAAATTTATTCTTTTCATTCAATAATGAGATGATAGACACTACAGAAATAAAAAGATGAACAGAAAATGGTAACTGCCTCCATTGTTCACAATATTAGAAATAGATACGCTAGATATTTTACATAGGTACAATAATATCCATGTGAATGATGTGGCTAGCATTTATTGAGTGCCAGTTATATGTTAGGTGTTTTGTTTGGCCTCTAAATAGGTGCAGTGATGAAAACAGAGAAGGACCTTGTACAAAAGGAGTGTATCTTCTAAACAAAGTACTTCAAGGGTAGAGAGATGTGAGTAGATACTGGGTAATGTGCATTGGAAGATAAAGGGAGTCATATTTTCTCCCAGGCCAGGGGAGTGGATGGCAAAATTGAAGAAGGCTGCTAAGGCAAGGTGACCTGTGACTTGAAGTTTGACAAATGAAGAGGAATTCATCAGCTAAGGGGGGGGGGGGGAAGGGCATAGACAGCAGGGCACAGAAAATAATGATTCAGAGATGAAAAATTACCTAACATCATCAGAGAATGGGGAACAATTTATGTAGCTGAAACATTGTAAATTGGAGCCAGATTCTGAAGAATCTTGAATGCCATGCAAAGCAATTTGAGCTCCAAATATTTTTAGCCAACCAGGTATAACCTTTATTTTTTTTTCTGGTCCAGCTGAATCTGTTAATACCCGCAGACAGCAGAACACTCAGCATACTCCTATAGGTCACTTGATTAATACAGTGTAAGCCATGCTCCATCTCCACAATGAACAATTAAAATAAATAAAATGGTTTTATGCTGTGGGATGAGACTCACTCTTCAAAAATTTTCTAGCTAGTAATCAAGTATACCAGGGGACAAAGTTGATTCTCTATCCTTGAGTTCTTATGGTGTTAAGACAGTTTCAGTCCAGTCTTGTCTAGACCTGTGAAGCCAACCTGTATGACCACTTTAGTCTGTTCTGGAACTCAGGATTTTTATGGTTGTGAAACCTTGCAGTACATTTAAAGGACAAGCTGACAATAAATTCCTGGGGTAAAACTAAAATAATGCAAGGATTTCATTTCATATTTATGTCCACCTTTATGGCGCTTTTAAAAACGATGACTTTTCCTTTAGAAAAGCTTTTGCAGCACCTTGGCATCAGGCGAAAATAAGATACCTTTTGTGGTTCCCTAACTAATAATTTTATCAGCCATTTAGCAATTCAGCTTCAAGCTTCTGCAATATACTTGCTAACCTTTAATTAATATAGAGCCTTTACCTTTATTCTCACAATGAAAGATAAGATCATTGTCACATGTCAAACAATAGAAAGTTAATTCTGTTTGCCACTGTTTTCTGTTAGAGCGAATATTGCATTTCTTTCCAAGTAGAATATTTATATCAGAATAATTTTACAGCTACATATAACCAAAATCTTTCTTCAAAATGATGAATTTCGAAGGCCAAGACTTGTATGATAAAATCTTGCTATATAATTTAATGATCTAGAAGAATGGTTGGGCTGTTGTTGAATTTATGGACTCTTTGTGTATTAAAAAGTAGACATGAGCTCAGACTTCTCCAGTGATGAATAGGTACAGGGGCATGAACAGCAACTATTCATATAAGGCCAGGGTCTCTTCAAATCCTTCCATCTTTGGGTCAAGATGTACACAGGCTATTGCAAATTCTCTCATCACCTATTAAAAATGTAAACACTATGAGGTGGTAAAGCCCATTGCTTAAAAGAAAAGTTTCATGGCTTCTTGCCCTTAGCCTGCAGACCTCTTGTGGGATGATGTAATCCTGGGCACAAACTGGCTTTTAATGTGATGTGGGTCACACTTCAAGCAGACTCGGGAGAGGCCCAAGGGCACAGGCTATCTTTCACTGTCAAAGCTAGGTTCAGGCTTGATAGTATGATCAGCATGAATGACTCTGGAACTTTGGGCAAGAACAACAGCCAGTCATGAGCAACTGCACCTGAGAGCTGTTTTAAATTCAGGGATACTGCCCTTGACTTTTAGAAAATAACAGTTCCCTCTTTTTCATGCATGATGACTTTCTTTTTCTTTTTTTCTAGTGAACAGGGTGAAAACAAAGCAACGTAACATTGCATCAAGATGCGCAGCTTATAAAAGAAAAAGAGCCAATAAATCAGATGATTTGCTGTAACTATACAAGGTCAAATTGCAAAACAGATGGACTATTTTCCACTAACTGTCCAGCTTAGGACTTATAACAGCTGAACCCTCGGGGAATTATTTTCAATCTTTACAACAGAAAATAATGAAAACATTAACTCTCTAAACAGGCTGAAAATAAAATAACCAAAGACCAAACATCAAAAAACCAAAAATCAGACACCAACGAATGTCCTCTCAAATGGTACTTAAAGTAGAATTTGCTTCCTTATTTTTATAACTTCAACAAAAGGTATCAGGTAAACTGAGCAGGTGAGTGAAGTCTGGACCAAAACCAAGGGAAATACAGGTAAGATAAGCAAAGTGAACATAATAGAACCGGCATTTATTACGCAGCAAGTATGTGCCAATGAATGTGCCAGGTCCTCCACATAGTATCTCAACTTTACACATGCAATAGTTCCATGAGATGGATATTTTAATCTTTGTATTACAAATTAAAACTTGAAGTATAGCAAAGCTATATAATTTATGCCACAATGCACAGATACTAAGGGTCAGGTGCAGCTGTGGGAAAGCCCTTGTTGTCTTCCGGGGTTTCAGGCTGCCTCCTCCATCACCTTGTCGTCTGATATCCAATCCCACTCTCATCCCAGTGTCCAAAACCTAAGTGAGCACAAATTGCAAATGATTGTTGGACTTTAAGCTTCAAAGGGGATGCAGGAGAGCCAGAGACGTGGGTGGGTGGGGTTGCCGAGAAGATCTACTAAATGCAAACTCCATTTCTCATCTGCGAGGTTACACGTGGCCAGAATCCAGCAACACTGCACTTTCCCCCACACCTGCCCTCTAATATTTCACTGGACCCATCTCTGAGCACTTGCCAGAGTCCTTTGCTCCTCTCTGAGGCCTCTACAGAGCACAGTCAGCTAGGGACAGAAAAGGAGGTGAGGGAACGCAGATACTGTGCTGGGGTTCCACACACCCCAAGCAGGCTAGAACTGAAGACATTTTCATGCTTACCAAAAATCTCAAACTTTCTCAAGTTTGGTTAAAAAAACAAATTTGAAGAAAAACAGAATCCATGGAGATAAGATGACTTGTTTTAGAAAATACATTCAGAATTTATAGTTTTCAATAAATGAACCAAGAATTCTATAAAGCAAGACTTTTTCAAACTGGAAAGAATGCCCCACAACGTTAGCAGTTTTGTCTCTGGGTTCGCAAAAGCACTAATTATTCTTTTCCAAATGCTGTCAATTTTACATTTTCTAAAATAAGGACTTCTTATTATCCAATGGAAAAAATAAGAATAAATTTCACTTGAAAAAGCAATAGTTAAAAGTTTCCCTTCTGACAATTTCACTCTGAAAGAACTTTTAGGAAACACTGTGATATATACGCTGTGCAATATTGCTTTTAAGATTATCTTAAAATCTTCAAGTGAATTGAGATTGAGTTTCCTTGGTCAATAAATTTCAGTTCAGGGAGGAATTTTCCTCAAGGCTTCTTGGCAGAAATCTTACATACTTTTCACCTTTCCTTGGGAGAGTCCTGGGCAGGGCTCTTCTTCATATGTTCCTATCTATCAATTTCTCACATTTGACAGAGATACCACAGGACAAAAATTCAGCTTTTCAACCCAAACTGCCCAAAGCCAGCACATGTAGCTCCTCCTAAATCAAGAAAAATGCCTGAAAAAGTCAAGAAGAATCCAAATCAAGGGACAGACAGTGAATCACCCAGAGAAAAATGTAAATAGCTATTATGTCAATTATGTTTAATTTTTTCTTAATTTTAGAATAGTTTTACATTTATAGAAAAATTACAAAGAAGATACAGAATCCTCATGTAGCCTACACCCAGCTTCCCTTATTATCCATCTGATATCCAATCCCACTCTCATCCCCATATCCAAACCTAAGTGAGCACAAATTGCAAATGATTGTTGGACTTTAAGCTTCAAGGGGGATGCAGGAGAGCCAGAGACGTGGGTGGGTGGGGTTGCCAAGAAGATCTACTAAATGCAAACTCCATTTCTCATCTGCGAGATTACATTTGGCCAGCATCCAGCGACACTGCACTTTCCCTCACGCTCACCCTCTAACATTTCACAGGACCCATCTCTGAGCCCTTCGCAGAGTCCTTTTATATTTTTCATTAGGGTGGTACATTTGTCACAATAAATGAAATAATATGTATATATTATAATTATCTAAAGCCCATAGTTTTTCCAGATTTCCTCGATTTTTTACTTAAGGTTCTTTTCTTTTCCAGGATCTCACACATAGTCCACACTACATTTTATCATCGTGTCTCCTTAGGCTCTGCTTGACATTTTATCATCGTGTCTCCTTAGGCTCTGCTTGGCTGGGACAGTGTGTCAATTACATTTTAACCTTTCGAAACCTGGAAGAGCTAAAGGGATACTGATGTTGTTGTTGTTAAACACTTTACAAACTTATGTATGACCAGACATTCTCAGGAAGGTATCTGAATCCCTAAGACATATATAAGTTACCGATATCTACTTAAGTGCTAAGAAAATTAGAAAACAAAAGAAATGCCCAGCATATTCACAGATCAATGAGTGTGCTTTATTTCATGCAGCTGTCTGATAACTTTTAGGTGGAGAAGCCCATCTGGTTGAATCTGGTTGACATCTAGTGCATTTTAAAAAGCAGAATTCAAAGACAGTGTTGGTCCGCCCCACAGGAGAAAACAGAAATCTGTAAAATGAATAAATGCAGTCCTAGAAGTGACTGTGGAGAGGGCCCCCACAGCAGAACTTAATTTCAAAGGCTGAGATGATTCATATGCAAAGTGAAATCTACCAACTCTAGAAGAGCAGAAACTCAGGGGACTGTGATTTTTTTTTTTTTCAGTCAAGCTTATGATTTTAAAAAGATATACACCATAGAGGTGAAGGGCATATCATAAATTGCTTCTACTTACTAGTTGTGGAGACTTTAGGAGAGTTATTTAAAATCTTTGAGAGTTAGTTTTCTCATTTGTATAATGCAGATGGTAATAGTTCCTATGTAGACTTGCTGAGAGAATTACAGAAGAAAATGTCCAATTTAAGCGTAGTTGCTTGACTAAAATGGCAAAAGATATCTTCATCGTCATTATCATTATCTTCATCATCATCTTTGCTAATATCTTTGTCAAAGACGAGAAGACACTCATTTTAATTGCTACTCAAGGCTATCACGTGCAAAGTAGGGAGTATTTTCTAATTGCCTTCTCTTTACCATCATCTCTCTCCAGCACAAAATTTTTCACTTCTGAAGCAACTACATAATATCCTGTCATCTGTCTGGCAAATTTTTAACCATCCTTTGAAGTGCACTCAAAGAGCAACTCTTCTGAAAAGCTTGCCTATGCCCCTCTTTTGGGCTCCCTAACACCAGCTTAATATCTCCATAAAACTCTTATTTTAGATATTTAAATTCTGCCTCAGATATATGCCTCTGACCACTTGGTTGGGAGTTATTGAAGATCAGGGATGGAAATGTGTTCATCTCAGTACACCCAGCACCCAGCATACAGTCAGTACTAGTTTTCAAGGACTGCTGTAACAGCGTACCACAAACTGGATGGCTTGAAACAACAGAAATTTATTGTCTCACAATTCAAGTCTCGAAGTCTAAAACCATGATGTCAGCAGGACCATACTTCTGAAGTCCTGGGAAAGAATATTTCTACGACTCTTTCTGTTTTATGGTGTTGCAGGCAATCTTTGGCATGTCTTTTTTTTTTTTTTTTTTTTAAAACAGAGTCTCACTCTGTTGCCCAGGTTGGAGTGCAATGGCATGATCACGGCTCACTGCCACCTAGGTTAAAGTGATTCTCCTGTCTCAGCCTC
Organism: Piliocolobus tephrosceles; assembly: GCF_002776525.5. Classification (NCBI taxonomy): domain Eukaryota; kingdom Metazoa; phylum Chordata; class Mammalia; order Primates; family Cercopithecidae; genus Piliocolobus; species Piliocolobus tephrosceles. The sequence continues at coordinate 135,078,558 of NC_045439.1, forward strand.
CTGAGTAGCTGGGATTTCAGGCATGCACCACCACACCTATCTAATTTTTTTATTTTTAGTAGAGATGGGATTTTACTATGTTCGTCAGGCTGGTCCCAAACTCCTGACCTCAGGTGATCCACCAGCCTCTGCCTCCCAAAGTGTTGGGATTACAGGCGTGAGCCACCGTGCCTGGCCAATCCTTGGCATTTCTTAACTTCTAGCTGCATAACTCCAACCTCTGCCTCTGTTTTCACAAGGTGTGCTTCTCTCTTTGTGCCTGTGTCTTCATATGGCGTTCTCCTCCCTGGTTGTCTGGTCCAAGAGTGCTTCTCCTTTTCTTATCAGGTCACCAGTTATATTCCGTTAAGGGCCGACCCTATACCAGTACAACCTCACCTTATCTTACATCTCAATTACATTTTCAAAGACCCTATGTCTAAATGAGATCACATTCTCAAGGACCAAGGGTTCTTTAAGTATCAACCCACAACACTGCCTAGCACACAGCAGGTGTTCTGTGATGTCTTAATAAAAGAGTAGATGGATCAATGACTAAATAAACAAATCTAGTCTTCTGATAACCAGATATAGACATTCAGGTGGTAGCTCATTCTTCTGTGACCACAACTATGCTTTAAAATCCTGTGGTTTCTTGGCACTCACAGCAGTCTGCTATTTAAAATCTATGATTAGATAATCCTGTGATAAATCTCTCAGTAATTCCCTTCCAGGGTCCTGTATTTGTATCCAATTATGAAAAACCCAAGCCAGGGCCTCAAAGGCATAATTTTAAAACCGTTTTTTTCTTTCTGAGTTAGCTACCACAGAGAGCATACTAATTACATAAGTCTCCTTTCACCTGTAGAAAGTTCTAACCTGAAAACAAACCACTTCTTTGTAACCACATCCAATTTGGAGAGCAGAAGAAATTGACAAGATTCAAGACAGAAGCCTGCTACTAGCTTTTCTCAGTTCTTAACTTTTTAAGGTATGTAATTAGCTGCTTCATTTTTCTCACCTTTTCCACCACAGTAGAGTAAAATGAAAGGAAGTACTACAAATTGTACAAAAACCTAAGGCTTATGATACACTGGATTTTGACTTGCGCATTTCCATTTCTTTCATCTCACTTCAAAATCATAAGGAGGTGGCAATGCCTTCCAAGGTATTGAACCCAAACTCCTATTAGATGTTTCATTTTCTTGGCCAGCATTAGCCCTTTCCTCAATGCTTACTGGCTTACACCCCTTCTCCCCACACAGGATTTTCCTCAAGCCGGTAAATGAAGAGTACAGGCATAGGCAGTCAGCTTTTTTTTTTTTTTTTTTGAGACGGAGTTTCGCTCTGTCACCTAGACTGGAGTGAAGTAAGTGGCGTGATCTTGACTCACTGCAGGCTCCGTCTCCTGGGTTCACACCATTCTCTTGCCTCAGCGTCCCGAGTAGCTTGGACTACAGGCGCCCGCCACCACGCCCGACTAATTTTTTGTATTTTTAGTAGAGATGGTGTTTCATTGTGCTAGCTAGGATGGTCTCGATCTCCTGACCTCGTGATCCGCCCACCTCAGCCTACCAAAGTGCTGGGATTACAGGCGTGAGCCACCGCGCCTGGCCAGGCAGTCAGCTTTCTAAAGCTCCTGTTCTTCATCCTATTTAGCCAGCATGTTATGCTAGATTAGGTTATCTGCTTGCAGCCCAGGGAAACATGAAGGGGGAAAAAAAAGTACCAATATTGGGATTAAATAAATGATTAATGTCACAGGCAACTTTATGCACATTTACTAGTATTTACAAAAACAGCATAGCATGACATCCTAAAAACTGTTTGCAACTTTTCAACTGAGGCTGAGATACACAAGTGGGGCAGAGTATGAGGAATGATGCCAGCATTTGGAAAACAAAACAAAACAAAACATAATTGATAGATCCTTTCTGCAGAATGTGAAATTCTAGTGTCTCTTAGAATGTGTTATGGCTTGACCCACCCTCATCTAAAGTGACTGGTTCTTGGTCCAAAATATAAGCTGAGGCCTTAGCTCCATCACTTTGCTGGATTTAAAAATAAGCAAGATGGTTAATACATTTCTAGAAGAAAATATACCTGGGAGTAGCATCATTTAAGAATTAAAATAATAGCTCCTGCTCTTTTTTTGGAACAATGATCATATGTCAGACTCCGGGCTTAAGATTTTATGTGCAATTTTAATTTGCTTCTGTGAAACAGGTTAGTTTTTAACTCACATTGTACAGATGAGAAAACCAGATTTCAGATAATTTAATTAATTTGTGCAAAATGACACAGATAAGTGGATGAGCCCAATTTCTAATCCACATTTATCTGATCCAAATGCTCATGTTCTTAAGAATTTGCCATCTATAATATACGTTCCCATGGCTCAAAAGGCTAAGGACAGGATGACCACAATAAGCAACCCTATTCAGAAAGGGAAGAGTGAGAGACACACAGCAGAGCTAATTCTGCTGTCAGATTGAGAACCTGTCATGTTGAGCCTTGGTGAGGGGTTGTGGATGTTCCTAGGATTTGCCCATTCTTCTCTCTGGGAGGGACTCTCCAGTCTCTTGCTTTTCTTGGTCTTTGGCTCTTCTCTCTGAGAAATTTTCCCTTTCTCTATTATCTTCCATAACAACATCCTAAGTGGGCATTGAAAACTCAGCCCTCCCAGAGGTTAAGCATCTTCCTCAGTCAGCTTTCTAATCAAAGGATCTAGGCATCCAAGGCCTGTTTTCGATATCAAATAATCCAACATCTTAGTCCACCATCATAAGAATGTAATTCACTTATAAAAATAATAGTGTTGAATCTACTGACTCTGACTCTAGTCAATTCCATGTGACAATATTCACACCCATAGTTCTTCTTTATGCATATTTTAATGTTCATTACATGTTTTCCTCACCAGTTCGTGCCCTCATCTAATGCAAAGTACCATAAATTTACAAGACTTTAATGAGACAGTCACACATTTACTATCTGAGACATTTTGTCTGGATATAAGGTTAAGAGCACACCACCTCTTCGTTGAATTTTTACTCTTATTAAACCTTAGTTACTGATTTATCTCTTGTTAAAAGATTGAGTTTTAATTGGCCACTTTTGACTCTATGTCTTATCTTTTACCATATGAAGCTTAAAAATTCACTTCTTTCTGCCTTATAAAGCTCTGAAATATCTCTGTTCCATTTTATTCTTGCCTGTAAACTGGCCACTTTTCTCTAAGCTCATCTCTTCTTATAATAACTCAAAAGCAGTCAACAGCACCCAACCTCTTCTGCTATAGCTACAATTCTGTTATGTGATTTGTCTTCAAGTTATCAAGGGCAACAATTTTAGCAAACTTTCACCATTGCCTAGCTCATCATCTTTCAAACTTCAAATACAGTTGTTGTTGGGTTTTTTGGGTTTTTTTGTTTGTTTGTTTTTGTTTTTTTGTGAACAGCCAAATAGTCACTGTGCCAATACCTCAAATGTTAGATTTCTGTGATGATGGTGTCTCATTTCTAAGTACCAGTTATTATTTCAATTAGGATTGACAAATCAGGTCTTGATTCTTAAAGCATGCCTCTGGAAATATGTATCACTTATGTTTTCACTGCAATGATCAAAGCAAGTCATATGGGCCACACCTAAGAGATAGGAAAGTAAAGTATTACCCACCATGTGCCCAAGAAGAGAGTCAGAAATAATTGTAAGATAGCACTAATGCCTACAAAAACACTTGAGAAAATTAACAATTATCTATTATCTAAAATCCAATCTATTCTGTTTGGTTGTTCTTTTTGTCTATCCTTACAGTAATAACATATTGTCTTAATTATGATAGCTTCTAACGATTTCTGATGTTCAGTAAAGTAAGTCTTCAGATTTTGTTCTGAATCTTTGCTATTCTTGGCACTTTTCAGTTTTATATAACTTTTAAAGTCAACTTGCCAAGTTTCATATGAAAAAAATCAGTCTATTGGGATTTCAATACAGTTTATATTAAATCTTTAGATTGGGTTAGGGAGAAATAATATCTTTACAACACTGAGTCTTTAGTTTCATTAATATAGCATGCTCTTTCATTTATTTGATTTTCTTTAATGATGTTTTATATCTCCTATATAGAGTTATGCATGTTTGACAGATTGTTTATAAGTATTTGAAATTCTTCATGTTACTATGCATTATACCCTAAATGGAAAGAGTACATTTTATTTCTAATTTTTTGTTGGCTTCAAAACAGAATTGGTTCTTGTATTTCAAACCTGTATCTAGCAAACTTGAAAAATCCCCCTTAGTAATTCTTTTTATATTTAGATTATTTTGGATTGTCTACACATCTCATCTGTGAATAACAGTTTTAATTTTTATTTTCAAGCTTTATAACTTTTGTTTTGTTTTCTATTATTGAGATGACTAGGTCCTAGAGTCCAGTGATAAACTGAAGTGTCTAAAAGAGCCATCCTCTCTCTTTCTCAGTCTCGGGGGAAAGCTTTCAACATTTCAACATTATGTACAATGATGATGCTTAGCTTTTTGTAGACAACTTCTAAAAGATTAAATAAGTTCCTTTCTATTATTACTTCATCAGAGTATATTATAAATTATACATTGAATGTTATCAGATGAACTTATCTATATCAAGATGATTATACAATATTTGCCTTTTTTTGTTAATGTGAAGTATATTGATTTCAAATACTAAAGCAATCTTGCATTCCTAGAATTAACTAAACTTGGTTTTCATGTAATATTCTTTTATATATTCCTGAATTCATTTTTTAAATATTTTAAGAATTTTTGTGCACTGGTTTGTGAGAGAAACTGAACTATATAGAATTATGCATAAATAATATTATGCATAACTACATAGAAATAATATAACAATATAAAATTTTTTAAAATATTTATTTTATTATGGTATTCTTGTTAGGATTTGGTATCAGGCTTAAGTTGGCCTTATTAAATGGGGTAGGAAATCTTTCCCCTTTTCTTATTTTCTGGAATATTTTCTGTGATATCGGTGCCATTTCTCAAATAAATGTTTGATACATATTCCAGTGAATCTCTCTGGTTTGTAATTTTCTCAGTGGGAGAATTTAAATTACTGATTCAGTTTCTCCATAGGTATTAGACAATGCAGATGTTCCCTTTATAAGTTTGTTCATTTAGGCTGGGTGCAGTGGCTCACACCTGTAATCCCAGCACTTTGGGAGGCTGAGGCAGGAGGATCACTTGAGCCCAGGAGGTCAAGGCCAGCCTAGACAACACGGTGAGACCTTTTCTCAAAAAAGAAAAATAAATAAGTTAATTAAATAAAAAGTTTATTCATTTAATCAAAATGTTCAAAAAATTAAAATATAATTAAGTCATCTAATAGAGATTTTTTTCTTCTAATGAACTTTAAGTGTCTGCAATGTCTGTAATAGAAATATTCCCTTTTTATTGTTGACATTGGTTGGTTGCGCCTTATCTATTTTTTTCTTGATCATTCTTGTCATGGAGTTATTGTGTTAGTCTTCTTAACGCACCAATGTTTGATTTTGTTGACGCTCTTTAATGTATGTTAGTTTTCTATTTTGTCTTATGATTTTCATGCTTCTACATTTTAAAAAATTAAATTTGCAGATCTTTTCCTACAATCTTGAGATAGATGATTGGATAATTAATTTTTAGACTTGTAAAAAAATATTTTCAGCAAAGGGTATATATTTTCCTCTCTATGAACATTTGGCTGCATCCTATCATTTTTATAGTGTTCCATTCAAAATATTCTAATTTCTACTTTGGTCCATAGGTTATTTCAAGTGTATTTTTTAATCTAAAAACATTAGTTATTTTCTTTTTGTTGTTGATTTTTAGCTTATTTTCACTGTGGTAAATTAAAATATTCTAAAAGATTTCAATTCTTGGTTGTTGAGACTTGTTTTGTGGCTCAAAATAATCTTTTAATAGGTGAGCATTGTTTCTGTTCTTGAAAAGACTATGTATTTTGCAGTTCATTGGCTGTAGTATTTTATGTGTATAAATTAGATTCCATTTGATAATCGTGTTATCCAAATATTCATGCTTAGTCATTTTTTCTGTGTTTTTTCTGTTACTGAGAGAACTGTGTTAAAAATCTCTTAACACGAGAATAAATCTTTTTTTTTTTATCATCTTAGTTATGCTTAAAGTATTTTGAAGCTTTGTCATTAAGACATACAAATTTAGAGTAGGTCTCCCTGGTAAACTGAAGATTTTATTATTAAGAAATATCATTTGATCTTCAAAAATACCTTAAAACCTATATTGTATGATATTAACATTGTTATACCAGCTTTCTTATGATTAAGCTTTGCACAAAATATTTTTTCTCTTTACTTCCTGAATTCTTAATTTTAATGTATCTCCTATAATAATCATATAATCATGTTTTAATCTACCTAAAATATTGCATTCTAATTGAAATATTTCATCTATTTTCATTTAAGGAAAGTACTGATACACTTGATTTTAAATTTTCCACTTTATTTTTATTATTATTTGTCTTACCTGTTCTATATTACTACTTTCTCCCATTTTTCTGTCTCTTCCGGATTGAATGGTTTTGATTATTCCACTACTCTCTCTCATTTGTTTAACATTAACTCATTTGTTTAACATTATTTTACTACTATTTAAAGAGCTACCTGGAGATTTCAACAAATACTTTTGGTTAATTATAGTCTAATATAAATTAGTATTTTAATTTCATCCAAATAATTCCTGAAACTTAGAACACTTGAACCCCATTTTTCTTTTCCCATATGTGTAGTATGTTATATTTTTGTTTGTATATACTATAGCCCTAACAAGATATTGTATTATCTTTGATTTACAACCTCAATATTTCATTAAGATATAATTGTGTATTTATTCTTTCTTTTGCTCTTTATTCTTTTATCATCTCCAAGTTTTCATATGGTATTATTTTCCTTCTGATTAAAGATGCATTAGTATTTTCTTTAGTAAGTCAAACAAATACCTTTCGCCGTATTCCACATCTCCTTAGCCCACTCCTGATTTTAGCTCTACCTGTACTGAACACGTTTGTACACAGTAACAACATCCCATCTCCAGTGTCAGCTATGTCTCTGTACTTTCAGACTCAGTGCATTTGCTAAAGTCAAGGGCGCTTACTCAGCCTACCTGCAGAACAGCCCCAGGTATGATGACCATGGGGGCTACCCTCATCAATCTCTGTCAACTTTTTCTTTATGTAATTTGAAACAATGATATTAAGTATATGCTATTTGATTTTCATATCCTCTTGAATTTATCCCTTTAACATTATGAAAATACTGGTCATTATCATCAGTATTCTTTTTATTAGTATTTGCACTATTTGTCATTTTAATGCTTTTAATTACAACATTTGTTTTTATATTTGAATTATGTTTTTTATAAACAATGGATAGTTGAGTCTCTTTAATTTTTGCATTTTGTGGTTTTACTATGATACATTTAGGTCAAGATTGCCTCACCATTTATTCTACTCAGATTTCATTGGGCTACCTAAATTTGAAGTTTCCTTAGAACAATTTTGAGAAATATAGTCATTATCTTTTTGAATATTGATTTTTCTCACATTCCTTAATTCCTTCTGCAACTCTTACTAGAAATGCTGTATATCTCTTTATATAGTCCTCTATATATTTTTATACCTATTTAATGTATTTAATCTCTACATTTCTTTGACTGCATTCTGGATGAGACTGAAATTATCTTCCAGTTTACTAATTCTCTCTTCAGTTGTGTTAAATCTGCTCTGTAATTTATCGATTTTGTTTTTTGAAATTTTATTTGTACTGTCATACTGGAGGTTCTATCTTATTATTTCTAAAACTTACTTTGTTTTTATAGACCTTTGTTCCTTTTTCTTGTTTTCATTTATTTAAACATCATTATTTTATTTTGCGCTTCTGATAATTCTATTGACTAATTCTGTAGAGTGTGCTGTTTCTGCTAGCTTTGCCTCATGGTGGCTTATTTACTTGTGTGTTTTCTGATATTTTTTGTGAGCTCCTCATTTTTCTTGGAACTTTGTCTATGGGAACACCTTGAAGCACACTTTGAATTTGCTTTCCTTCAAAGAGCATTTAATGATTGACTTGCTGATCACAAATTTTTTCATTATGTGTGTAGTGGAAGAATTTTTTGTCTCTCTTCTGTCAACAAGTTCAAGATGGTCAAATCTCTTGGATGTCTCCTTCTATGTAGCAGGTTTTCCTTTTTTTTTTTTCTTTCTTATTTATCCTTCCCTTAAGGATGTAGTTCTCTTGGGCTCAACGTGATGCTAGTGTCTCTTACTGGATTCTCCATACTGAGTAAGCCCTTGGATTTATCACAGTAATGTACTTTTGTCAACGTGAAAGTACAAGGCTCTTAGTGTTTGGCAAGGTCATCATCTGTCTACTGGAATCAAGGGCATACAAAATGATTGACTTATCCTGGTGATGTTAACACCCACTGATATTCTTTGCCTAGGTTAATTTATTCATTAAAATTCACGAAAAGTGTTATTTTTATAGTAACATCGTTTCCTCCTTATTTCATTTCTATAAGGAGAAAATGCTCTCTCATCAATCCTACTTCATTACCCCAAATAGAGTTGCCAGACTTATCAAACTAACAGGATGCCTAGTTGTTAAATCTAAGTTTCAGACAAACAACAAATGATTTTTGAGTGTAAGTACAATATTTGGGACATATTTACACTAAAAATTTGTTAGTTGCTTATCTAGGCATTCTGAATTTTATCTGTCAACCCAAACTCTAACATTCATACATTTCACATATTTTTTGCAAACAGGATAAGTGCTTGATTCTCTTACTTCCTTTACCAGTTACGATGATAATAAAAAATGAGTTGGTTGGAAATGATGTGAAATTCTCAATGTATACTCTTTTAAAAAGTTATTAGAAATAGAATATTCACAAAAATGGATATATTATTTCATTAAAATAGACAAACCCTAAAAATTTGAAATATAAAAACTGCATTTCTAATAAGTTAAAATAAAGCTAGAAATTAATAATGAAATTGGAAACAAAAACCCTAGGCAGAGCCAAGCTCGGTGGCTCATGCCTGTAATCCCAGCACTTTGGGAGGCCAAGACAGATGGATCACATGAGGTCAGAAGTTCGAGAACAGCCTGGCCAACATGGTGAAACCCCATCTCTACTAAAAATACAAAACTTAAGGCATAGGAATGACACAATGAACTTTGGGGATTCAGGGTGAAAGAGTGGGAAGAGGTTGAGGGATGAAGACTACAAATTATGTGCAGTATATACTGCTTGGGTGATAAGTGCACCAATATCTCACAGATCACCACTAAAGAACTTAATCATGTAACCAAACACCACCTGTTCCCCAATAACCTATGAAAATAAAAAAAAAAATTTAAAAATTACCCAGCCTTGGTGGTGGGTGCCTGCAATCCCAACTATTCAGGAGGCTGAGGCAGGAGAATCACTTGAACCCAGGAGGCAAAAGTTGCAGTGAGTCAAGATCATGCCACTGCACTCCAGCCTGGGCAACAGAGAGAGAAACTCCCTTAAAAAAAAAGAAAAAAAGAAAAAAAAAAAAAAAAGCAGTTGAACATCAATATTTTCTTAAAGAATAAAGATTTGCTATGAAAGAATGTATATAAATCACAAGAACAAAATTACTACATAGAAAACTTAGGAAATGTAGCCAAAGTTGTAAATCAGAAGATAATCCATAGCCTAAGAAACCAAAGTTTGCCAAATTTATTTGACTACAAAACTTATGTTTTTTGCCATTATGTACTCACATGTTATAAAATTAATGCTTCACAATAAAATTACTTTGTGCAATTAAAGAAGACCAGAATTTGGGTTGAGGGAGTGAAATAAAGGCAGGGTTTAATATAGTTTTTATTGGTTTGTTTTAGGCTTATGTTGAATAACATTCACACAAAATTCCTAAGCCAACTGTAATGTGCAAAATAAAAGAGGAAATTACTCCATGTTATGTGCTCATTGCACAGTGAATGAATGAATATCCACCCTGTAATATTGGGAAAACTTGCTACTTAGGGGAAAATGGTATTCCTCTGACACTATTAGCACATTTTTATATAGTTTGTGGTTGAACTCTGATAAATTTGTTGACATATTTAAGCATTGCAAAGTGACATCAATCCAAGAGCAGAAAAAGTTATGATTTTTGTGAAATCTGCTTAAACCCCTCCAATAACTTGCCATTTCACAATGTCTTTTCAGTATCCTTCATGAACAAAAACCTACCAAAAGCAACGGCAGCAAAAGCCAAAATTGACAAGTGGGATCTAATTAAACTAAAGAGCTTCTGCACAGCAAAAGAAACTACCATCAGAGTGAACAGGCAACCTACAGAATGGGAGAAAATTTTTGCAATCTACTCATCTGACAAAGGGCTAATTTCCAGAATCTACAAAGAACTCAAACAAATATACAAGAAAAAAACAAACAACCCCATCAAAAAGTGGGCAAAGGATATGAACAGACATTTCTCAAAAGAAGACATTCATACAGCCAACAGACACATGAAAAAATGCTCAGCATCACTCGCCATCAGAGAAATGCAAATCAAAACCACAATGAGATCCCATCTCACACCAGTTAGAATGGCAATCATTAAAAAATCAGGAAACAACAGGTGCTGGAGAGGATGTGAAGAAATAGGAACACTTTTACACTGTTGGTGGGATTGTAAACTAGTTCAACCATTATGGAAAACAGTATGGCAATTCCTCAAGGATCTAGAACTAGATGTACCATATGACCCAGCCATCCCACTACTGGGTATATACCCAAAGGATTATAAATTATTCTACTACAAAGACACATGCACACGTATGTTTATTGTGGCACTATTCACAATAGCAAAGACTTGGAATCAACCCAAATGTCCATCAGTGACCGACTGGATTAAGAAAATGTGGCACATATACACCATGGAATACTATGCAGCCATAAAAAAGGATGAGTTTGCGTCCTTTGTAGGGACATGGATGCATCTGGAAACCATTATTCTTAGCAAACTATCACAAGAAGAGAAAACCAAACACCGCATGTTCTCACTCATAGGTGGGAACTGAACAATGAGTTCACTTGGACTCGGGAAGGGGAACATCACACACTGGGGCCTATCATGCGGAGGGGGGAGGGGGGAGGGATTGCACTGGGGAGTTATACCTGATATAAATGATGAATTGATGGGTGCTGACGAGTTGATGGGTGCAGCACACCAACATGGCAGATGTATACATATGTAACAAACCTGCACGTTATGCACATGTACCCTAGAACTTAAAGTATAATAAAAAAAAAAAAAAAAACCCTACATGATCTTCCAGCCCCTGACCATTCAGGCCACTCGTCTTTCCTAATGCATCTCCTATTTGTTCCTACCTGCCCACACTTTTCCAAAGACACTAGCTTTCTTGCTGTTTCTAAAACATGATAAATGCTCAGCTGCCTTGGGACTTTTACACTGCCTATTCCCTCTGCTTGGAACACCCTTCCCCTCAATAATCACGTGACTAATGCCCTAAATTCTTTCAAGCACTTGATCAAAGGTCATCTTCACAGTGAGGCTTATCCTGCTGTAGTATTCAAAATTAAAATTCTTTACTTGGCACTCCTGATCTCTTTTTCCTGTTCTGATTTTCACTTTTATATAGTATTTACACCGTTTACCATTCCATATAATTCATTATTTTGCAGCTATTTTCTGCCTCCTCCAGTAGATAGTCTGTGAGAGCCAGATCTCTGTCTATTTCATTTACTAATGTATCCCAAGTGCCTAGAATACTGCCTGGCACATGAGAGATAGGCACTCACTTTACAATGTTCCATAAATACATGGATAATGAACATGCAGTTTGTATTAAGAATGTGAAGGAGAATGGATTAAATAAACTCACACCACATTTTTCATTTTAGAATCTGTGTTATTTGAGTTAACGTGCTCCATGACCAGGTACAAAGGCATGGCCACTGATCCATGGATGGGAATTCACTTCTACAGCCATGAGGGAAAAGGGAAAAAGAAAAGTATTTTTAACAGTTTGTCACCCCCAGGGGATCTCTAAAATCCAGTTTTATGAAAATCAAATTTCAATAGCACAAGATACCATCTACAATTCTCAGGACCCAGGGATGTTTAAGGCAAATTAATTTGATACAAAATAAAAACAAGCCACTATTTGGAATGATCCTCATTAAATAATGTTCCAACATATCTCCCATAGCGCTTTAGTTTTTCACAAAAGATTCTCTTTTGCATATTCTAGTTTCCTAAAGGTTATTCTTTCTATTTCGTCTTCTCCAATGCCTCTGGCCAGATTAGAAAGTGATGACCGAAGGACCTTTACAATTCAAAGAATAAATCAAAAATGTCATGTGCATCCGAATTCATTCTGTTAGCCCATCTCTCTTATCAGACCCCATATCCTTGGAAATGAAATAGCTGGAGCCAACCCCATGGGAACCATGTATGTCCATCGGTCTCTGATTCACCAGGCTGCTACAGCAGCGGCTGTTAGCTTGCCATGAATAATGTACTAGATGCATGTCTTTGATTTGCTCCTTCATTAGCACTTGAAGGTGAATAGCAAATTTGTTTAATGTCATTTACCACTCTGTTTATTCTAAATTTGAGAGAAGTATATAGAATCATTGCATATCTGTGCTTCCAGGAACATGCTTTTAAAAAATAAACCAGTAATCATTTGTGTAAATTAATATAACTGCTTCATTAATGCTTCCCCTTTTAATACATAGCACAGGGTTCTAGGCCTGTCTTCCGTCTTAGATGGGAAACGTTAAACCTGGCCCTTATGCAGCATGCTGTACCTGAAAAGGCAGCAAAATGGCATTGTGGTAAAGGTAATGGAGGGTAAGGTGAAGCGGTGGTAATACAATAATAACGCTTGCCCTACAGAGTGAGGAGCCACTCTGTGCCAGTCCGTTACTGGGAGTTTTCATAAATTATTTTCTTTAAAAATAGAGAATATAAACATACCCCAGAATGTTGATGCACTCAAAGTGATCTTAAATAAAATATTACCAAAAATATCAAAGAGGCCCGGAGAAGAGAGTCTTCCTCATGTTATGGCTACAGGGGATGCTACAGGGGATGAGAGAAACATGGAGGCTCTTGATCAAGTCACAAAGCAAGAGGGGCCTATTGTTCACTGTTCTGAGAGCTATTTTCTCAGTGACATGTCTCTTTCTCCAGTCAAAAAGGTTTAAAAAAAAAGGGGAGGAGAGAGGAGGGGAGGAGAGAGGAAGGAAGAAGGGAGGGTAAAGGCAGGCAGGCAGGGAGAAAGGGAAGGAGGGAAAAAGCCAACTCAAATTGATCCCAGTACCATGCAGATGTTTTGCACAAATTATTTCATTTACCTACATAGTTACCTTGTAATAGCAATACTATGATTATCCTCACTTATCTGACAAAGGAACCACAGCTTACCAGGGTTAAGTATTTGGCCTAGGATCACATAGCTAGTGAGTGAGTTTGTCCATATTTGAATCAAGATCGGTTTGATCTGAATGTAGAATTCTTTCTTGTTCTAAGTGCTACAAACAAGGGAAGGCATTGAGCATAACCTAGTGCCCTCCTCCCTCAGTTAATCCTCTCCTTGGGGCACAAACCTTAATCATTGGCATAGAAATCAATGCAACAGCTCTGGTTTCTACACACAGTGCTGTCAAAAGCCCTATTCCTTCAGAGAGTTACAGAATGCTTTTAATTTTTCTCCTCACTGGGAATGCCAGGATACTTAGAACCAAGCATTACCTTCAAGTAAACTCACTGGTTTGACCCTTAGGGTAGGTAGGTTATGTAGCTTCTTTTTTTCTTATAATTATTTCTATTTTATATTCCTTTCATATTAGTTTTATTATGCTGCCTGTTCAACTGTCTTTCCGTAGGCATGCTCGCTGATCATGAGACACAGGAAACACTGCTAGCTTGGGCTTACTTTGGACTATTCCATTATCACCTGAGCACTTGTGGAAATAATTGAAATATCAGACAAACACTGTATATCACAATCTTGTCATCACATGGTGTGTAATAAATAGACGGTGTTATCTAATACATGGATAAATACTGTTTGCAAGTAGCATGAAGACAGCGTCAATTCCTATGTGAGTTCAGCCGTTAAGGGCTCAACCAGATCCCTGATTGGCATGAGATTTCTGCTTCTTCCCAAATCTAGGTGGAGGGGAGACAGTAGTATATGAATGTATCAGTTACAATAAGTCAGGTTATTCCATGGTAACAAGTAACCCCAATTTCCCAGTGACTTTACCAACAAAGGCTCATTTCTCTTCCATACCACATATTCATCATGGGTTCCCTGGGAGCTCTCTTTCCTATTACCTCACTCTTTAACCCAGGCTAACAAGGCAGCCACGATTGGAGACACTGCCCATCAATATGTTGGAGAATAAAGGAGAGTTTTTGACTAGATATAAAATATGCTACCTTCTCTCACATTTCACTGGCAAGTCACTCAACCACCAACATTTTCAAAGAGATGAAGAAGGGCAGTCCTACCAGAGGCCCAAGAGAAGAACTGGAAGAATATGTTGGGAAGATTGTCCCACTACATGAGTTCAGTCTTTGTCCTTATCTTTTATGGCACTTGTCAGTTTCCTGGCTCTTTTCCCCCTTGATCCACTTGACATAGCTCCCTGAATTAGTTTGCTAGGTCTGCCATAACAAAATACCACAGACCGAGTGGCTTAAACCACAGACATTTATTGTCTCACAGGTTTAGAGGCTAGAATTCCAAGATCCAGGTGTCAGCAGAATTGGTTTCTTCTAAGTCCTCCATTCTAGTCTTGTAGATGACCACCCTCTCCCTAGGTCTTCATATGGTCTTTCCTGTGTGTGTGTGTGTCTGGGTTCTAATCTCCTTTTCTTGCAAGGACATTATTTATATTTGGTTAGGAGTCAACCCTTAGGGGTTCCCTAATCAAATATAAGTAGTGTCCTTGCAAAAAGTTATTTTAACTTAAACATGTCTATAAATATGCTATTTCCAAATACAGTCACATTCTGAGGTACTGGGGGTTAGAACTTCAAAATGTGAGTTTGAAAAGGACACAGTTGAGCCCATACCAGTGTCTTATTCGCCATCATTGTGTAGTCTCTACAGGCCAGGGCCTGCCTTCTCTTTCTCCAATCTGTTTCCTACACAACCACCAATGGGATTGTGTTGCATAGGGCTCAGGAAAACACCTACACGCATCGCTTGGTGCAGGGTGAAACACTGCCAGAAGTGCTGACAAAGTGCACAGGTCTCCCGTTCTCCTGTCATATTGAGGAAAAGCATGTTGGGACTACGCATGGCTGGACAAGGTGGCTTCCCTTTTTACGGAACAAGTGTGAGAACATCCTTACACAGGGGGACTCAAAATTATAGTTTATGCACTAAGTATTTTGGACTTACATGCCAGATGTTTAGAGGAGTGTTAGGAAGTACCAGAAGCAAAACAACTGGAGAGTCTACAATCCATTAGTCCTAGTGGAAAGGAGAGCCCTGTTCCCACTAGGCTCCAAGGGCATCTGTTAGAAAATCTCTGGTTCACTTCATAGCAATCTGGTTGGAAACACAAATTTAATTCCATTCTGTTTCTCAAAACATGCCAGAGGTTTCACATTGCTCATAGGATTGCTCATAGGATAAAATCAAACTCCTAACCATGACCTTCAAAGCCCTGCATAAACTGTCCCCTGTTCACCTCTCCAACCACCTCTTCAGCCTCTCTCCTCTTGTTCATTATGGTCCAGCCACACTAGTCTCCTTCAATTTCCTTGAACATCCAGCATTCTGCCCTGCTTTGATGTCATCATACATAGTGGTTGCTAGACCTGGAATGCTCCCCCAATACTCTTTAAATTGCTAATTCCTTCTCATGCTTCAGGTTTAGGTTTAAATGTCACTTCCTTAGATATCCATCTAGATCTTCAATGTGAATAATGTCCTCTCAAATTAGCCTTGTTAATTTTTAATCACCCTATTTGTTAGATTCATGGCACTTAGAACTATTATACTAGTGGTTACATTTGCACACACACAGACATATGCTTGTGTGTTATATAATTTTCTTCCAAATATTTCACTTTTCACTATACCCCAGCATACAGCAAAGCACCTGGCTTATGTGGTAAGCAATATATATGTTGGGATTGTTGTAATATTTGATGTTTATGGAATCCCTTTTTAAAGAACATAAAATGCCATGCAGACATCAGCTGGTATTATTCCTGTTAATCATATGAGCCATATTTGCTTAACAGCATTTCCAGAATAGGACAAGAGAAGGGAAGTGGTAAAAACAGAAAGGCAAGGCTGGGTGCAGAATTATCCACTGATGAAACCCCTCACTTACTCCATTCAATTCTTCCCTGGGGAGTAAGTTAAGGAGGCTGTGTTATATGGTAGCTAAAGCACTGATGTCCACAGTGTTCTCATGACCCACTGAAGCAAAAGGCCATTCACTGCTGGCATTTACTAAATACTTACGGCTGAAAGGAATCTGCAGCTTTATCAAGGGGAAGGAGGAGCCAAGATGTATAGATGCCTGCTAGGTGTTACTACTTCACCCAGTCCTTAGCCACAGGAGCTAAAGATTACCCATTTTACTGATGAGGAAACTAAGACAGAGTAAGAAGCCTTGCCTTAGAATGCTCATGCAGGTTATAATGGAGTCACAACCTAAACCCAGGTCTCTGTGATATAAAAACTCATATTCTCCTTGGTGCTTTTCAATCCTCAAAATATCTGGTGGTGCTTTGGTTTAGAAACCACATCCACATTCATTATCCAAGTTCAATCTCAACATGATCTTCCAGCCCAAAAGTTATTCTTTCACTTGAAGAAAAAGAGTATGTACAACAGACAGACTTTCATGAATGAATGAATGGACTCATCTTCTAGAAGGTGAATTGAAAGGACTGAAGCTGAAATACACATCATCTGGCTTCAGATCCAGTCCTCTTCCACTGTATTTGAGTTTTGGATGCAGAAAATAGCCACAGAATCCCTTTTGGTCACAAACTGCTTACTTGGTAAGAGGATAATTTGTTCCACAAATATTTATTTTTTATTTTATTTTTCAACTTTTATTTTAGATTTAAGGAGTACATGTGTGGGTTTGTTACCTGTGTATATTGCATGATGCTGAGGTTCGAGGTACAAATGATCCCATCACCCAAGTAAGTATAGTACACACTAGTTTTTCAACACTTGCCCTCTCTTCCCTCTAGTAGTGCCCAGTTTCTATTGTTGCCATCTTTATGTCTATAAGTACCCCATATTTAGCTCCCACTTATTGACAACATGTGGTATTTGGTTTTCTGATTCTATATTCATTCACTTAGGATAATGGCCTCCAGCTCCATTTATGTTGCTGGAAAGGACATAATCTCATTCTTTGTTATGGCTGTATGGCATTCCATGGTATATATGTACCATATTTTCTTTAGGCAGTCCACCATTGATGGGCACCTAGATTGATTCCATGTCTTTGCTATTGAGAATAGCACTATGATGAACATATGAATGCAGGTGTCTTTTTGGTAGAATGATTTGTTTTCTTTTGAATATATACCCAGTAATGGGATTGCTGGTTTGAATGGCAGTTCTGTTTTTAGTTCCTTGAGAAATCCCCAAACTGCACAGCAGCTGAATTAATTTACATTCCCACCAACAGTGTATAAGTGTTACCTTTTCTCTGCAGACTCACCAGTATCTGTTGTTTTTTGAATTTTTAATGTAGCCATTCTGACTGGTGTGAAATGGTATCTCATGGTGGTTTTGATTTACATTTCTTTGATGATTAGTGATGTGAAGCATTGTTTCATATGTTTGTTGGCCGATTATATACCTTCTCTTCTTCTTTTGAGGAGTATCTTTTCACATCTTTTGCCCATTTTTTAGTGGAATTATTTGGGGTTTGCTTGATTATTTGTTTAAGTTCCTTACACGTTCTGGACATTAGAGCTTTGTCAGATGTGTAGCTTGTGAATATTTTCTCCCATTCTGTTGATTGTCCTGTTTATTCTGTTGATAGTTTATTTTGCTGTGCAGAAGCTCTGTAGTTTAATTAGGTACAACTCATCAATTTTTGTTTTCGTTGCAATTGCTTTTGAGGACTTAGTCATAAATTCTTTCCTAAGGACAATGTCCAAAGTGGTGTTCCTAGGTTTTCTTCTAGATTCTTATAGTTTGAGGTCTTACATTTAAATATTTAATCTATCTTGAGTTAGTTTTTGTATATGGTAAAAGGTAGAGTTCTAGTTTTATTCATCTGCATATGGCTGGCCAGTTATTCCAGCACCACTTATTGACTAGGTAGTCATTTTCTCATTGTTTATTTTTGTTGACTTTGTCAAAAGTCAGATTGAAGTAAGTATTTGGCTTTATTTCTGGGTTCTCTTTTCCATTCCACAGGTCTATGTGTATGTTTTTGTACCAGTACCATGCTGTTTTGGTTATTGTAACCTTATAGTATAAAGTCAGATAATGTGATGCATCTGGCTTTGTTCTTTTTGCTTAGGATTACTTTGACTATTCAGGCTCTTTTTCAGTTCTGTGAAATTTTCGAATAGTTTTTCTAGTTCTGTGAAAAATATTGACAACATGGTAGCTTGATAGGAATAGCATTGTTTGTAGATTGCTTTGGGCAGTATGGTCATTTTAATGATATTAATTCTTTCATTCCATGAGCATGAAATATTTTTCCATTTGTTTGTATCATCTATGATTCCTTTTAGCAGCATTTTGTAGTTCTCCTTATAGAGATCTTTTACCTCTTTGGTTAGATGTATTCCTAGAATTTTATTATTTTTGTGGCCATTGTAAGTGAGATTGTTTTTTATTTGTCTCTCAGCTTGAAAGTTATTGGCATATAGAAATGCTACTGATTTTTGTTCATTGGTTTTGTATTGTGAAATTTACTGAAGCCATTTATATGTTCCCAAAGCCTTTTGGTGGAATCTTTGGGGTTTTCTGGGTATAGAATCACATCATCAGTAAAGATAAATAGTTTGACTTCTTTTCCTGTTTGGATGTGTTTCATTTCTTTCTCTTGACCAAATGCTCTGGCTAGCACTTCCAGAATTATGTTGAACAGGAATAGTGTGAGTGGGCATGCTTGTCTTATTCCAGTTCTCATGGGGAATGCTTCCAGTTTTTGCCCATTCAGTATGGTATTGGCTGTGGCTTTGTGATAGGTGGGTGTTATTATTTTGAGGTATGTTCCTTCGATGCCTAGTTTCTTGAAGGTTTTTGTCATGAAGGAATGTTTGGATTCTATCAAAAGCTTTTTCTGCATCCATTGAGATGATATGATTTATTTTTAATTTTTTTATGTGTTGAATCACACTTATAAATTTGTATAGGTTGAACCAATACTGCTTCCCAGGAATGAAGTCAACCTGATTGTGGCAAATTAACTTTCTGATGTGCTGCTGGATTCTGTTTGCTAGTACTTTGTTGAAGACTTTTGTGTCTATGTTCATTAGGGATATTGGCCTATACTTTTTGTTGTTATGTCTTTGCCAGGTTTTGATATCAGTGTGATATTGGCTTTACAGAATGAGTTCTATGACGTTCACAGGAGGATTAACTCCTTCCCAATTTTTTGAAACAGTTTGAGCAGAATTGGTACCAACTTTTCTTTGTACATCTGGTAGAATTCCGCTGGTCCGGGGCTTTTTTTGGTGGTAGATTTTTTTATTATGATTCACAATTTACTGGACTGCCAGATCAACCACATGCTCAGCCATAAAGCTAGTCTCAATACATCTACAACAACTAAAATCATACCAACCACAGTCTTAGACCAGTATTGGTCCAAGAACTTGATATTGATCTCTTCAGGGTTTTGATATCTTCCTAATTCAACCTTAGGGCATTGTGATTCTAGGAATTTATCCATTTCCTCTAGATTTTCTAGTTGGTGTGCATAGAGGTGTTTATAATAGTCTCTGAGGATTTTTTGTATTTCCATGAAATTGATTGTAATGTCAACTTTGTCATTTCTGATTGTGCTTATTTGGATCTTCTATCCTTTATGCTTAATCTAGCTAGTGGTAGCAGGTATTGCTCTTTTGTTTCCATGTTTGGGACTCCCTTGAGCATATCGTGTAAGACTGGTCTAGTGATAATAAATTCCCTTAGTGCTTACTTGTCCAGAAAAGATCTTATTTCCCTTTACTTACAAAGCTTAGTTTGGTGGGATAAAAATTATTGGTTTGAATTATTTAAGAATGCTGAAAGTAGGCCCCCAGTCTCTCTTTGCTTTTAAGGTTTCTCTTGAGTAGTCTACTGTTAGCCTGATAGGGTTCCCTTTGCATGTGATCTCACCTTTTTCTCTAGCTGCCATTAAGATTGTTTTTAGCACTGACCTTGGACATTCTGGTGACTATATGTCTTGGTGATATTCATTTCCTATAGCATCTCACAAGTATTCCCTGGATTTCCTATATCTGATCTCTACCTCTCTAGCAAAATTAGGGAAGTTTTCTTAAATTATTCTCTCAAATATGTTTTCAAGATTGTTTGCTTTTTCTCTTTCTTTCTCAGGAGCACCAATCCTTTGTAGGTGTTTTCACTTTGCATAATTCTATATTTCTTGAAGACTGTTCATTTTTTTAAATTCTTTTTTTTTATTTTTGTCTGACTGGATTAGTTCAAAAGGACAATCTTCAAGCTCTGAAATTTTTCCTTCTGATTGGTCTGGTCTATTGATAAAGCTTTCAATTGTATTCTGAAATTCTTTAAGTCAGTTTGTCAATTCTAGAAGCTCTGATTGATTTCTTTTTAAATGTTTATCTCTTCCTTTATTTCCTGGATTGCTTTAGAAGTTTCTTTGTGTAGATTTTCAACCTTGTTTTGGATCTTGCTATGCTTCCTTGCAATCCATGCTTTGAATTGTTTATCTGTCATTTTTCAGTTTCCATTTTGTTTTGGGACCATTTCTGGAGAGCTAGTGTGATCTTTTGGTGGCATCACTATAGATTTTTCATGGTACCAGAATTTTTATGCATTCTCATCTGGAGACAGTTGTACTTCTAATCTTTGTAATTACTTTTGTACAGGAAGGATTTTTTTTTTCTTTTTTCTTTTCTTTTTTTTTTTTTTTTTTTTTTTTTTGCTTTCTTCCCCTACAATATTATTGGGTTGTTTTCCCCTTCCCCCTCTCCCCAGGGGGTGTGATTGCAGAGAAGCCTGGGTAGAATTTTGTGGCTTTGCTTTTATATCCCTATGCACTTTTTTTGGCAGGTTTTACACTGGGCTGTGCAGTTTGATCTACAAGCCAGTAAATGATGCATAGGGTTAGGAGCCAGCTGCAGTCAATGTGGCTAGGTATATACTTGATCCTTGTTTACTGGCAGAAGCTCTCAATTGCCTCAGGCAATGGGCTGATTCATGGAATGCACAGTAGTCTGGGATCCACACTCAGCCCCAGGGTTAAGGAGGACATCATGGGCAGGGCTGGACCAGGGAGGCCTACTTACAGCTCCCTCAATGACAGGTCCAAGCATCTATACAAAGGGAGAATCCAGTAGGTGGCCACTAAGCTCCCAGAGGTGTGCCTAGGCATGAAGCTGGGAAACTTCCCCAGCCCCAAGTTCTCTGCATAAGGATGGAGAAGCCTAAACTACTAATCCAGGAGAGTGAGTGCTCTAGATGCCCAGAGATCTGCCTGGGTGTGAAGAGGAGAGGCACCCCTGCACCAAGATCTTTGTACAGGAAGAGTGAGATAACTCAGGCTGCTGAACCAAAAAAGCAGGTGCTCTGAATTCCTAGAGATCAGCCTGAGCATGGTGTGGAGACAGCCCCACTGTACCACAATCTATGCCCAGGAAGGGTTGAGCAGCTCAGGCTGCTGAATCTGGTGAATGGGTGCTCTAAATGCCTGGAGATCTGCCTGGGTATGGAGCAGAGAAGGTCCCACTACACAATCTCAGAGGAGCAGGATGAATCACTCTACAATGCAGACCAGTTCCAGGTCACCAGGATGACCTTGGCTGCAAGTCTCACTGCCCAGAAGAAACTGCAGCTGGAGCAGTTCTCCTCCTGCCCTAGGCCTGCGATGGGGGAGAGTACAATTCCAGCACCTACTGCTGAGATGCCTTCCACAGTTCTGACTGTGAAGGTCTCCACCTGACTCCAGAATGAGGGCTCCAATCTCTGGCCCAAGACTAAAATGCCTGTGTAGCCACACTGCCCGGTTGCTGAACAATGTCCAACTTTATATGTACAGCCATTAAAAATGGAATCTTGCTCTTGGTTCTGCATCTGGATAAATGTTTGCAGCCTTTCTTGGTATCTTTCCTTCACAGTGTCTTTGACATCTCCCCAGGGATTGGGAGACACAAAGTGCTCTCCCTTGGCCTGGGTTGCTAGGATCCCCAGTGAAAAGGTGAGTCACAGAGGGAGACTCTCTGCCTCTCTTACATACTGGGGCTTCACTCACTTTTATCAGCCAGGTGCCATCATGGGGTTGTTTGCCCACCTTCTCCTCCCCGGAGGAGATCTGGAGTGTCCTTTACAATTCTGGTGAATTTCCATTTTCCTTCTTGAATTATAGCTCACAGAGTTTATCTTTCTACACTATCTTGCTATTTCCAGGTGGCTGAGGTACACCAAAAGCCTCTAATCCACCATTTTGGAATATAGCTGTTTTTTCTTTTTTCTTTTTTTTTCTTTTTTTTCTTGAGACGGAGTTTTGCTCTTGTTGCCAAGGCTGGAGTGCAATGGTGCAATCGCAGCTCACTGCAACCTCTGCCTCCCGAGTTCAGCCAATTCTCCTGCCTCAGCCTCCTGAGTAGCTGAGATTACAGGCACGCACCATTTTAATCCACAAATATTAGGTATCTTAACTTTCATGAGTCAAGAGGAAGGACAGTTTGCTAAGACGGTCACCTCCCTATCTGGTGAGTCCTTTTCTTATTTCTTGTGGATGTTCAAGAAATATTTGTGTTCTACATACTAATTAATTAGAATTGAGATGATAAAGAGAGACTTATAGGATACTATAGATGTCACTAAATGTCCTGGTGAAGAAAGAACAGGAACCATCAAAGGGGAATAAACTTGCTAGAGATAAAGGCAGAATATAGGTAAAAGAGAGAAGTTAAAGTTGATTCGTGACATTTAGGTTAAACTGATTCAGGTACAATCTAATCTCATATCCTCATTTTATAAATTAGAGATTTGAGGTGCAGAGAAATGAAATCTGTCCTATGTCTGAGACAAAAGCTTTTTTGTGTGACAGACAGATGCCATTATTGGTTCCAAGTTCCTGGAGACCCAAAGTTGTGGGATCATTATCTTTAAAGGTAAAGATGGGGGCTGGGCGCAGCGGCTCACGCCTGTAATCCCAGCACTTTGGGAGGCCGAGGTGGGCAGATCACGAGGTCAACAGATCGAGACCATCCTGGCTAACACAGTGAAAACCTGTCTCTGAAATACAAAAATACAAAAAATTAGCCGGGCATGGTGACGGGCGCCTGTAGTCCCAGCTAAGCAGAAGGCTGAGGCAGGAGAATGGCATGAACCCAGGAGGTGGAGCTTGCAGTGAGCTGAGATTGCGCTACTGCACTCAAGCCTGGGCGACAGAGTGAGATTCCGTCTCAAAAATAAATAAATAAATAAATAAAAATAAAAAAATAAAAAAAAAATAAAAATGGGGGTATAAAAACTTAGAACTCAAAAAGAAAATTCTATAAAAGCTTCCTTGGTAGCCAACAGAGCTGAGGAAAGCTAGTCTTTGAGCCAAAGAAGACATAAAAAGATAGACCCATCAGAGAGTTGGAGAGCCTGGGATGGAGTAGGCGTTGTGGAGATGATTAGAGGACACGCTGGAATGAAACAGACCAGCAAAGCCAAGGGATGGTCCTATAGGCAGGCATTATTCACAATGACTAATCTAGGTATTGAAAGTATATGTTAGTTAACTGCATGCAGGGATCTCTAAGAAGATGTGTCTTTAAGATAACAGAGACACTCAGTAGCAATATAGATATCTTTCTAAATTATCCTTATCTTTATCATCAAGTAAATTTTTTATTATATAAACTTTTGTTTATGTCCTTCTTTCAAGACACTGCCTCCAAAACCCAACTTCTGGAGGCCAGGAGCATTTACGGTAGGCATGGAGCTCACTGAATACATGCACTATTTACTGTATGTATTCAGGGTCCTCCAGCCCCCTGCCACCACACAGTCTTCTTAATGTAACATCTAACCTGTAACTGTTTCTGGATCCAACACATCCTGAGTTTTGAGCTTTGGCAAAAAAATGTGATACTGAAATCAATAACTTGCCCTGAACTTTCTAACCTCTCTTCCCTCTTGGAGATGTTTGCTTTTAACATAAGGATGATCTCTTTTGTAACTGTGATCTGTTTTCACATTTGACCAGCTTATGCTGTTCTCGACAGCATCTTCTCACTCACACATCATAAGAAGGAGGAAGAAAAAGAAAAGGAGGAGGAAGAAGAGAAGAGGAAGAGGAGAGGGAAAGGGAGAAGGAGAGAAAAGAGAGATAAAATTTAAAAGCTTACCAGGAACTGAGGAAACTCTCCCTGGTTAAATTTCTCAAGAAAACTTTAAACCAGTTCAGTTTCAAAAATAAGGTTAATGTAACAGTATTTGGAATTGGAAGATGTTTCCCTAAGGAGCCAGGGAAGGAACAAATCTCCACCTCATCATTTGTGCAGACAGTTGTTTCTTCGGGACATACCTCTTTAGGTAGCTCCCCATTCCCAGCCCTCAGGATGAACCCTACATCCTGTCCATCACTAGTCAGTGGACTGGAGCAGAAGTTGACCATCAGGCATTGATTAAGCTGAGTCCTCTCTTCCAGCTATCTAGAATTGAGATTGATGTTAGCCTGTACTTGTTGCTACCTGAACTAAGGAAACCTGCTGAGAGGCCTGAAGTAGCCACATTCTTACACACATACACCAAAAAGTGGATGGATTATTATGCAGAGAAGAAAGTTGAAGATGTTGTGCCAAAAGAATGATAAGTGACCCCAGAGAAGTGGACCCAGAAAAAAGGAAAGATAGCCCAAAGAGAGGCAGAAATTGACACACCTGACTAAACTGTCTGCCACAAGACAGCCTTGCACTTCCAATTATATTTCCCTTTGGCTCAACCAGGTTTTGTATTTCTTCTTTCTCTCTATGAAAGCATCCCCTACTATGTTTTAAAATGGCAGCCATTCCCTAGGATGTACTCACTGTTCAGCTACAAATACCTTTTCCTGAAAATGTTAGCACCCAGTTTAGGTAAACGCTCCTCCTCCATGGTTTTCAACCAGATTATGAGCAGCCTGAACACAGCTATTACGTCCGTTTCACGTCAAGACCAGCATAGTGCTCAGTAGTGCCTTTGCGGCTTAATTCAGTTGCAGTGAGGGGTTTACACCTCCTCGGACTCAGAAGAGGCAACTGCAGGTCTCAACACACTCCAGAGTCATTTGCCTTCTAATTAAAGTGAGAACTAAAGGATATCTTCCCTGTGCTTTAATAGAAGAGGAGTTATTTGGATAATTTATATGTCAATATAATTAAGAGAAGTAAATCTCTCTCTAGGACACATGTGTAATCAAGTAAACACCATAGCTTTCTTAGAGGCAACAGTTATTCTTATAATTTTTATGTCAACTTATTTCTTCTTTGGAATTTGGTTATGCTATTTAGCAATGGAAGAAGTATTAGAATTGGATAAGATTAAAAACATTTTTTTAAACCCTTAAGTGTGAGTGAATCAATATTATGAAAAAAAAACTGGTATTTTTTAACAAAATCATTCCGTACCATTGTCTGATAAATGAACAGGAAGTACCACTGTTACTTTCTCTTACAGTTTTCCAATGCTGGTCTCTCATAGAAAATTCACACTGTGTTTGACGCTATATATAGCAAAAAGAGATGGAAGATTTTTTTTTCTCTTGAAAGTCATTGATCCACAGAAAAAGCACCAACATAATCAAAATTCACTTTACAATTGCTTTTCAACACCTGCCTCTCTGCTTCTCTGGCTCGTGGCAGCTGCAGCCTCATCCTGACATTTTCTTGCAGTTATTTTTTTCAACCTGTCTCCTGAAAAGACAGGAGACACACCTACTGCCAGTATTCTTACATGTATTGCATGGACACATTGTATGCAAAGTTCAGTGTACATAAATATTTGTGTTTTCGAGGGTTTAGATTCCACACTTTGCATCAGAATCTTAACTAATAATAATTGCCAACATTTACTTCAAAGTTAGTACACACCAAGCACTATTAGAACATTACATATGTTCCCTTATTTAACCTTCACAGTATTTGTACAGATAAGTATCATTATTATGTCCATTTTATAGGGAAGGAAGTTAAGACATAAAAACGTTAGTAACTTAAGAAAAGTACAAATGAGGCTTGTTAGTGCTGAATCCAGAATAGAAACCCCAGCAGTCTGACATCTCACCCCAGGCTATATTTTGAATGACTTGGCTTTTTCTGGCTCCCTGAAAGGGTCCCTGATGTACAATTAAAACTTTCAAAGCAGACTTGGAATTTGGAGCTGCCAGGCCTGGCCTCTTGCCAATGATAGGACACTCAAATCATAGCTTTGCCTTTTCTTTTTACACGCACACACATATGCAAATCCATACACAGGCACATGTAATAAAATGTGCCTTCACTAACACAATGCTAATTCATTACTTCTGGTTTTTACTTCTGTGAAATGATGAGTTTAAGGCCATACATTGAATTGACGGTTTTGTCTAGGTGCTTACAGGGATTTTTAATAGTTATAATTAATTTCATATGAATGATTAGAACCTTGATTATCTTCTTGAATCAGAAGTAACTTAATATTTTGAATAAACTCTAGAATGTTAGTTCAAAGAAATACTTATTCTGTCATTAAAAGTTATACTCTGAAGAACTGTTTGCTCATATAAAAACTGTTCTTGATATCTTTATAAGTACAGAGAAAAAGACAATAAAAATTATTTGCCTAGCGTCATTTTATCAAATTATTAAACTAAAAAGAAAATATGTATACTTATGAAATCTTGAAGACTGAAAAATGCAAATTTTTTCTGTATCTCTCTGCAAAGATGTAATAAAGTATAGCGTATTTCAGGACATAAGTATGTAAATGAAAGACTGGTAAATATTTCCTACCTGTAAAAACTGATTCTGGTTATCAGATAGTGACAGATGCTGAGTCCAACAACTTTACATTTATTAATTTACCTAAGTCTCATACAATCCTATGGGGCAGGTATTAGTTTTCTCCTTTTATAAATGAAAAAAAAAAAAAAGACCCAGACAATAACAGGCTTGCACATTATCACTCAGCTGCAATAAAGACCTCTCTTACTTCAAAGCTTTAAATAAGGTTGACACATCCACGTTCCTCCCACTAAGCGAATGGCAATTCCCACACTGCTGGCAACCTGGTAGCACCCACCTCAAGATCTCAACAAGCTCTAACCTGGCTCCCACCACCTAAGTACTCGGGAGACAAAGACTCCCCTCTAGCCCCCCAGCACCCTCCGTGGCCCAGATCCAGCTGATCAGGACCCAGGTTCCCCCCCACCATTATATTACCCCAATCATAGCAATCAATCTGCTTAGAACCCCTCCTTCACCCATGGAGGGTTTCCCAAGTGACTGTTTTTTTGTTGTTGTTGTTGTTAAACAAGTCTCACATCTTTATCCAAGACCACTCATAGATACTTACATAATGTTTGCTATGGGCTCAGGAGTATAAGCCAGGGTGCAGCTGATCTGTGATAGACTCCCAACTGCTATTATTCTATTTTCTAGTTGTCACAGCACCTCAAATTGGCCAGGTAACAAGAAGTTTCTACAGACATGTATTCTCCAGGTTCCTCTTGACATCAATAAATTCTCTCCCTCCTGAACTCATGGCTAAATTAATACCAGTTTGCTATGAGAGACAGAGAGAGAGATGGAGGAGGAGGAAGAGGAGAAGAAGAAAGAAGAGAAGTAAAAGGAACAAGAAGAAGAAGAGGACGGGGAGGGAAAAGGGAAAGAAGGAGGAGTGCAGTGGCAAAATGATGGCTCACTGCAGCCTAGAACTCCTGAGTTCAAGCAATCCTCCTACCTAGGCCTCCTGAGTCACTGGGATTACAGGTCACTAGCTTTCTTCATTAGACTTTTATTTGGGGAAGGGGGCTATCACTTAACAAGCAGAGTCTGACATTTGCTTGCTAGATACTTAGGGAAAATTCATTCATCTGAAGAAAGCTCAACCAATCGCTTCCCCCATTAAGTCAATATTAGTGCAGATATAATTGTCATCCTTAGAGTTTATTCAGGGTTAAATGTTGTCAAACTACAGACCAGAAAGGTATCTGGCACAGTTACCCCCTTTAAAAAATCACATGTTATATTGCTTGTATTATATTTTGCACCAGTGAAAATCAGCAGTTGCATCTGTAGACATAAATCAGCTAGATAATTGAGGTCTTCAAAAATAGGCTTTGGACCTTGCCAAATCAATCAGTAACTGAATCTCAAGGTATGCTTTGGGATCGTTTGTCTGGGTAATTCTAGGAAAAAAAAAAAAAAAAAAAAACAGATCGTAGGGAAATTAAAGAACTTAAAGTGGGCGTATTCATGCACCATGGAGCCAACCACAACCAAAAATAAAAAGTCAAATGAAATGGAATAAGAAGATAAAGGAACAAGAACTCCAGCTCCAACAAAGGCAAACATCTTAGGATTCTGGCGCTTGTTTGTTCTATCTTTCCTGACTCATTGCAGTATCTACATAGTTTCTGACTCCCTCAGATCTCCCTCTCATTCTCTGTCATAAACTTGGTTTTTCCACTTGAAAACACAAAGGTGGTGTTCCCGGTTTTGGCCTTTGATGCTCTTTACATAGAAATTTTACAAATTTTCCGAATTTTCTAGTCTGTAGTTATTCCCAGTAACCCCCTGCCCCCTACCCCCACCCCTTGATGTGACCTCACTCCCTTTGATCCCAGGAATCTCCAGGGGGATCACCTCCATCAGTGTTCCTCTATCAAGCTATTGTCAAGCCATATTCCAGGCTTAGTTTACAACTTACCCATAACAGGGGACGAATAAAGCTGCTTAAAATATTCTAGACCTAAGGTACTGGGGGCTATGTGAATGACTAATGTGGCACAGTAAGATCATGGCTTATTCAGACTTAGCATTTGGATTCTGTTCTCAGCCAAGAACTACCTCCTGTTTGTTCCCACTAAATGTCCATTGTAATTTCCGAACATCGTGGAAAACTCAGGTTTTTCTAGGATATGTGTATAGCCTAGAAGCCACAGAACATTTATCCACTAAATCAGTCACGGCTGCATTAATCACACTGTCTCTAAAGAAACCCTAAGAACACCTTACACTGAATACATTTGGAAGGCATGGCACCAACTATTTTATGCCACCTCTGCTTCAAATCTAGTCCAAGGCATCTTGCCAAGTGGTGTTGGAAAAGGTATTCCATAAGCAGGAATTGCTTTGCATGGTCAACTCTGAGAAGGAAAATTTGAAACTGCAGGAGCCACTTAGGAAAGCAGATCTAATTGGGAGACATGAAATGTGACCAGGTCAACTGCACCATTCCCAAGGCTCAAGAACGCTGGCTTCATTCTCGTCCAACTGGCACCAGCTCACAGAAGACAGCACTTACCCGCAAATAAAGGAACAGATTTATTCTTCCTGCCCCCTAAGAGGAACAGCTGCACCTGAACAAACTTGCAAGGTTAGGTTCGCATGTGGTTTATGAAAACCTTCCCTGACTCCCACTCCTAACAAAGACTGAAGACAAATCTAAGCCAGGTTTTCTGGCTTTGGCCCACTGCTCCATGTGACAGCTCCTTGCACCTCATTCTCTAACCTCATCATTTAGCTGCCCCAACAAGGTCCACTTCAGGACAGGAAAAAGAAGTTCTCACATATCTCTCATTGCATCTATGCTAGTTCCTTTTGCACCTGGGATCTCCTTGGGGGCCTCTTAATCGAAGTCTGACTAAGCCTGACCTTGCCTTGGTTTATGAGGGTAATGAAATTACAGCCCCAGGTGGGACGGCTGCAGGTGCACTTGCTCGGCCATTCGGAGCCTTGTTATTTCTGTAATTTGTCACGTGCTGTCTCCTGCTCAAGGTTGTACTTTACAACCTAATGAATTCGTTCTCTTATTAAGACAAATCTTGTCCATGCCAATCCAATTAAATCTATAAAATTAGCCTGGAAATTTTAGAAAAGTGGGCTGCAATGTAGCTGTTTTTCTTTCTTTCTTTCTTTCTTTTTCTCTATTTTAAGTTGTTGGACCAGGACTGATTACGATCTGGAAAGCTGGTGGAAAGAACGACTAGCTGGGGAACAGAAGACCTAGGTCTTATTCCAATTCTTTTATGTGATCTTGAACAAGTTTCCTCTCCTCCATGGGTGTTGGTCCCTTGACAATAAAATTAATGGTTTGAACATATTAGTGTGGATAATACTTTGAGTTACCTTACTATATGCCAAACATCTGCATGAAAACTCTGCAAGGTGGATGGAATTGTGTAGATTGTATGAATACAGTCATCACACTTCAGAAAACATGAATGTTGCACCTAAGGCCAAACAGTGAAGATGGTGACATGACTCCAAAGCCCATTCATACACTTCCAAACGGACAGCCTACACTCTTTTACAGACTATGAATCTTGGGGTGAAATTTGTAAATGGCTGAAATTAGTTACAGGTCACAAGGCTGAGTTCCATCTATAGGTCAGTTACTGACTCAGAGATCCTAGATCAGTTTATTATCTCATTGTCAACCACTGCCATAGCTCATCTTTCCTTCTCAGTGCTCAGAGAATGCAAGTTAACATGAAGAGTGTCCTTTAAACTCTGCCAAAACATAGGCACAAGAAAAACTGAAGTAGAGAAAAATGTTATACTTTCATCTAAAAGGGAGGAGAAAAATAATTGGTTTTCTGAATACAAAATACTGATCCCTGATGTGAACCTCACTGCTGTTAATAATATCTACCAAGCTCTAGGTTTCACCAGTGTTTATGAATAAATTTTTTCAATGAAAAATGTGATCATAGGTAAACTTGAGAATCAACAAATGGAGAGCTTGGTCTGTATTCTCAGTGAAAATACATTTTTCTGGTGGGTTCCCCACAGCAGATTAAAATTCCATTCAATATCTAATAAAATGATAAGTCTAATGTAGAAACACAGAAATCAGTTCCATTTTCTTTTTTTAAATAGTATTATACTTTAAGTTCTAGGGTACATGTGCACAACGTGCAGGTTTGTTACATATGTATACATGTGCCATGTTGGTGTGCTGTACCCATTAACCTGTCATTTACATTAGGTATATCTCCTAATGCTATCCCTCCCCCCTCCCCCCTCCCCACAATAGGTCCCGGTGTGTGATGTTCCCCTTCAGTTCCGTTTTCAGAGAGGTTTGTTTTTGTTTTTGTTTTTTTTAGCAATTGTTTGTTCAAAGATTTAATTCAAACCACAAGTTACTATTACTTGAAGAAAAATGAAGTGATCTATCCTTGGGTAGGGCATTTGTCTGCTTATGTGAAAACAACAGTGACAAAATATCAGTTTCTTTCTTTACTTGTTTCTTATACCTTTACTCTGGTGAAACAACACATACAGAAAAGTACCCCCAAAATGTTCAGGTCTATCATCTATAAAACCACCACACAAATTAGGAAATAAATGGAACATTACCAACATTCTTGAAGCCTCCATATACTTAATCCCAGTAAATAACCCCTCTCTGCCTTCCAAAAGTAACCAATATATTTTCTTTTTAAAGTAACACTTAATAGCAACTTTCTAGTTTACTGCCCAAAGCATGCCATTCCCTGTTCCCATAAACTTCATATAAATGGGCTCATATAGTATATATTCTTTTATATCTGAACTCTTTAATAAAAAATGTGTTTGTGATATTTACCCATATTGTATGATGCTGTATTTTGTTCATTTCATTTCTCTGTAGTGTTACATTGTATGTATATATACTATATGCATAAATAAACCAAATGTACCACTCTACTGTTAAAAATTGGAGTTATTTGTACATTGGGGCTTTTATAATAATGTTTCAATAAGCAGTCTTGTATGTTTCTCTTGCACACCTTGGTATGTATTTATGTTCTGGGTACATATCTGAAAGTAAAATTGCTTGGTCACAGGATTTACATATCTTAACTTTAATAAAGACTGCCAAAATATTTTCAAAAATGGTTGTACCAACTTAACTCCTACTGACAATGGATGAAGGAAAATTCTCCTTGCTCCACATGCCCAATACATGATGTTATCTATCTTTTGCATGTTCACTATTCTGGCAGCTGTGTAGTAACATTCTATACTTTAAATGTGCATTTTCCTGAAAACGAATGCGGTTGAGAAACTTTTTATACATTTGCTGGCCATTTGGATGCCTATGATCCACCTGAAATTAATTTTTGTATGTGTCCTAAGATAGAGATAAATTTTCATTTCTTTATTATAAACATCCAATTACTTTGACAGCGTTTATTGAAAAGATCATCCTTTCTCCACTGTTCTAAAGTGATATCTTTACTATGAATCATTTGTCCATATACATATGGGTCTATCCCCAGGATTTCTTTTATATACCATTGGCTGACTTGTCTATCTTCCTATTATTGCATCGATATCTCAATGTTTCATTTACTATATAATTATAATGACCTTTGATAAGTGGTAGAGCAAATTCCCCTACTTGGTTTTATCCTTTAAGCTTTCACTAGTCATAGCCCTTTGTAAGAACTGTCTTATCAAGTGCCACTGAAAAGTAAAACCAAACAAAATCTGGTAAGATTGTGAGTGGGATTGCACTGATCTAGGATCAATTATCCAGAATTAGTTTAGGGACTATGAGAACCTGGAACTTCCTGACAAGTTTCATCATTCTTTAATTTCTGTCAGAAATGTTTTATAGTTTTCTGTGTAGTGATGTTGGCTGTATGTTCAATTTACTCCAAGGTAGATAATCTTTTGAAACATGTAGAATGCATCATTTAAATGTTTGCATTTTCTGTTGTTATAATATAGAAATGCAATTTCTATATTGGCCTTTCATTTAGCAAATGTGTTAAGCTCAATTATTAATCTTATTAAATCCTTTCACACCACCCACTGCCCCCAGCAAGGAACCTCCTAGCTGCAGCTCTGAAAGAGGTCCCAAATACTAGGCTCAGTTCTCTGGACTTCCATCTTTCTCCAAGTCCTGGCCCTCACTGCCAATGTTTGTCAGTGTTTATCAATTCCTTCCAATAAACGTTTTAAAAAGCGTTATATACCTTTCTGCTTGCCCCCAGTAAGATGCTTAATCTGAATTATCTAACCTCTTATTGCTAAAATTAATATCAAGTTTTCGACACAAAACATTTCAAGTGTAAACACAGAAATGTTCTTCTCATTAAACTACTCTTAAAGTTAAATTCTCCCTTAGGTCTAAAGTTTGTTGAAATGGGAGATGGGTGGAAAAAATTGGAGAATGAAGTCAAAACTTTTAAATCAGTTTCTGTACTATTTACAATAGATTAAAAGGAAAAATCATTATGTAAAAGGAAATCATTTTTGCTAGTTTGTGACATGTTACTTTAATCAGTAAAAACATAAAACTACTGTTAATAAAAATATCAATAAAAGATTAATTGTTCTAAATTAAAATTGCTATTCATATACATTTGGGTATAGAGCCAATGATTGAATCTCTCTCTCCCTC
Source organism: Piliocolobus tephrosceles (assembly GCF_002776525.5). Classification (NCBI taxonomy): domain Eukaryota; kingdom Metazoa; phylum Chordata; class Mammalia; order Primates; family Cercopithecidae; genus Piliocolobus; species Piliocolobus tephrosceles. Next base: position 135,112,397 of record NC_045439.1, read on the forward strand.
TCTCTCCTCTCCCTCCCTTTATATGTGTGTATATACATATTATATACACACACACATACAGTGTCATTTCATATATATACACACATGCATACATATAAAATGTATACTATATATGCACACATTATATATAATGATCTTTCTGTGTGTGTATATAGTGTATATATAGAAAGTGTGTATAGTACAGTATCTATATATACAGTGTATACACAATGTATGTGGGTGTGTGTAAATGTATACACACACACAAATACATATACAATTTTTTGGTTTGTTTGTTTACCAACGTAAGAGGCATAGGATAGGATCTGATTTTATTTCTTAAAAATATTCATTGTTATGCCCTATAGTTATGTCAAATGACACATTGCTGTTATATTAAGAGCAGAGTAGTCCAATAATGAGCTTAAACATACTCAAGGGATTAGGAGGAATCCTACTATATTTATTTTCCTTCTTGGCTTAGGTTTTTTGATTCAGATTTTCAACATCAAAAGGGCAATTCCATTTCTGTGCTTATTTCTGAGCAAAATAGTAATTATACAAGCCAGATTTTACCTGAGAAAATTTGTAGAAAATTTAATATTACTATTTAGATCCTGAATGCTTGATTTAATATTACTAGTTAGATCTTGAATGCTCAAAATGTAGCTGGTTTCTTTAGATAAAGCAAGGAGCATAAATAAGTAATTACAAGGGATATTTCTAAAATGAGAAATTTTCAAAAATCTTTTTCTTTTGTCATGCCCTACTACTTTAAAATGTGCCAAAAATCCAAAAGCAATTGATTAAAGAGGCAGAATATGAACATTAGTGACAAATAGGAATTTGGTGGGCCTTTAGCACCAAAGAAATTTTAATAAATTGTCTTTTGTTAAAGAAGTTGAAGAAATAAATAAAAATAAGCTTCATAAGCAATAAATGAGAAATACAAAGGTTCAACAATTGGGAGAAAATAGAACGATGCAAGGACTGAAATTCCTGATGACGCTAAAGAATGGCTGTAGTGTAGGAGGTTGAAGAAGATACCAGCCGGGCACGGTGGCTCACGCCTGTAATCCCAACACTTTGGGAGGCCAAGGCAGGCAGATCACCTGAGGTCGAGAGTTCAAGACCAACTTGACCAATGTGGAGAAACCCTGTCTTTACTAAAAATACACAATTAGCTGGGCACGGTGGCACATGCCTGTAATCCCAGCTACTTGGGAGGCTGAGGCAGGAGAATCGCTTGAACCAGGAAGGCAGAGGTTGCGGTGAGCTGAGATTGCACCATTGCACTCCAGACAGAGCAAAAAGAATGAAACTCCGTCCTCCCCCCCAAAAAAAGAAAAGAAGATACCTGCGACAAAGGGAGCTGTGGGCAGAGCATGGGCTCACTGAATGTTGCCCATGGAGGTGCAACAACTGCGGATGATGAGGGCCAAGGCACGATGGGAATACAGGTGCAATGCAGAAGGTCAAAGACATGAGAGACCACAATGTGGAGTTACCCAGTCAATTATCACAGCAGGGACTAGGGAAGGAAGATTTTGAGTGAGGTGCCAAATTCCCCAGTATATAAGTGAGGACAACAAAAGGGCTGGAAAACAACAGTAAAGCCAGGAAGAGGTAGGTAGTTATAACTGAATAGCCTAAGCCCCCAGAAATTAAGCTAAGATTTTGTTTATATTCTTAAATATTTTCTCAGTGCAATAAAAAATATCTAAATTTAGGCAAGACATTCTCCCAAAGTGAGTAGTAGTTGAGGAAAATGCTGCTTGCTCCAAAATAGTTTCTCCCACAATCACATGGTAGAAAAGATGTTTCTTTAACAAGCTGGTCACATTAAGGAATGTACCAGAAGCTGCCGGCACCAACAGCAACCAGGCCAATGGCAGCAGCCCACCTCATATGTCAGCAGCAATACAACATAAAGCTTTACTGACAAAATCAGGAGAGGGGCTGGATTTGACCCGTGGGCCATAGTTTGTCAAACCCTGATCTCACTTATCCTTAGGTGTCCCAACTCAAGTTTTATAAGAATCTATGCAGAAGTTTCTTCTCTTATAGCCACTTTGTAAGTGAAGGAAATGGAGCTGTTTTTCTTATGTCTAAATAAATTATATGTTTAGGCTGGACATGGTGACTCACACCTATAATCCCAGCACTTTGTGAGGCCAAGATGGGTGGATCACTTGAGGCCAGGAGTTCAAGACCACCCTGGCCAACACAGCAAAACCCTGTCTCTATTAAAAATGCAATAAAAAGTTAGCTGGGAGTGGTGGTGCATGCCTGCAATCTCAGCTACTTGGGAGGTTAAGGCAGGAGAACTGCTTGAACCCAGGAGGCAGAGGTTGCAGTGAGCCGAGATTGCACCATTGCACTCCAGCCCGGGTGACTCTGTCTCAAAAAAATAAAATAAAATAATAGGTTTAGATAATCCAATCAATCAACTAATAGGGTTTTTGGGAAAAGTGGGCAGACATAAGTTGAATCCCAAAACTGAATTTGAATTTTGAGTTTTTCCAGTGACTACAGTGCCCTTAAATGTAATGCCCAGGAGATTTAGTGTGGTGGTGAATGTCAAATCACAGCTTTCAAGAAAACAACTCTTCACACCTGTATTTCTTGTTGTATACTAATCTTCCCAGCCTAGAAAAGGATTCCTTAAGACAGCTGGTGTTTCACTAAGGCTTTTAGCTTCTTGTCTTTGGACATAAGCTAAGTCCTTGCATATCTGAGGGTGTCATCTTCTACCTGGAAACCAGAGCTGGTTAGAATGCTCCCAGTCTTGCTTCTTTGGGGTATCAGTTCTAAATGCTTAAACAAATGGGTCATGAGACTGAAACGAGGTCTGTAACATCTTCGGAAGCACACTCCCTTCTGATGGAATAGCTGAAATGAAAACCATTTTAGAGTCTCCTTTCAGCAGAATAATAAATGCTGTGTTTCCGATCATGAAAATTGAAATTATAATAGATAGCATTCTGTCCCACTGTTCATGAGATTTAACTCTTCAGAGGGCACAATAAATATAGCCCATTAAATAACACAGGCCAGACTATGCTGACTTATTAAAACTGAAATGTCACTTTGGGTTTGAATTGATTTTTTTAATTTGAGGACCTCTTAGGCTTGCAAATCAGAACTGCCTGGTATTTGCATGTCTGGAGGAGCTTGACTTTCCCAGGGTTAGTTTTATAAATGCAGATTGATGGGAAGGGTTAGTGTTGGGTCAGGATCGAATGGCCTTCTCTAGGGGACTTGAATTATTCATGAATATCCATGTGTTTTGCGTTTCTTGCTTAACACCATGGAAGGTGGGGACAGGAGGAAAATGTAGCCAGCTGTGAACACAGACTGCCTTCTTGAACAGGGTTAGTAGTTAGAGGAGGATAAGGGTGGACAAGGGTGTGGGCTGAATCTAATTTTATAGGAATTTAAATCAATAAACCTTGAAACTAAAAAACTGGCCAACAGCTGATAACACCAAGTCTTATGGTATCTACTATTTATTTTTGACAACTTGTGTACTCTATGCAAAGGTAAAAAACAATAAAGTGAACTGCCTATCTTCCTTCTGACTGTAAATATCAGCTGGTTTTGGCTGCCCCCTACAATGACATTAAGGTTGACTGACTATTTGGAGATGGGGAAGTGTGCAACTGGCACTTGAATGTAGGACCCAAGAAAGCCTATGTCCACTCCCAGTTCACCTTCCTCTTAGCTCTGTGACTCCCAGAATGTCCTTTGCCATTTCTGAGCTGCAGATTCCTCATCTATAAAATGATGCATTTTAGGCCTCTTCAGTGTTTTCAAGGTTTTTTTAGATGCAGAGCACTTTCTTCCAACAAAACATTTCCCGAAAGTCACACACATAGTACAGATCAAAGCAAGGCTATTTAGACTGAAGTCGGGGCAGGGGCAGATGAGATGGACAGGCAAGGAGATACTAAAATTCTCATTCTCCTAACTCGGTAGAATTGGGAATTTCTAGGTATTTTTCCTGGTCTCATTTCCCAAAATACCAGGCCTAGGAAATCAGGATGAACATAGAGCCAGCTCTTTTTCTAATTCCCTGGTTGGTTTCTCACTGCCCCTCATCCCTCTTCCCAGGATTCACAGGCTTTGTGTCTTACAAAATTCCTCAGCTTGAACACTGGGAGTGGTCTTATCTACTCAAGAGACTCAGAATCAGAATAAACCACACTAAAAAGACATTGTCTTCGGGGTCCTCCTCTGACTTCAGAGGAATCCTGTGTGTGTACTCTGAGAGCGGTTAGAGAAGGAGGGAATGAAGAATGATGAAAAGTGAGTAAAAGAAAGATTCTGGGGTTAATGCTACAGTATTTCACACGGAAGGCTACAGCTAAAACTCACATAGTAATTCAGAGGAAAAATTAGCCACATCAGACTATACCAGTATCTGAGAGCCAAAGGCAAAATTTCTGTCTTTATTTTCCCTGCCAGATAAATGCCTGTGAGGAAACAGCTGGTTCCCCTATGGCTACTGGTAACTTTATTATTGTAGAGGTATATTCTGGGGTCAAAGAGGAGTTGTCCTTTGTCATCTGGGCCCTCATTTTGGTCTCAGCTCTGGATAATAAAACCATTTTATAGTATTATTTTTCTGACAAACAGAAAATGCAGCACCTTTTACCAGAATACAAACTTCATCTAGAGAAGCGAGCCAAGAAAGATATCTAGGGAAAACCCTGCTTTGGCCTCAAAACTATGTGACCTCAATGTTAAATGCAAAAAGGTAACCTCAAACCCACCCCCCAAACAAAACTGTCTTATTTTTCTTGCTGTTAATTAAGGCTATCAGAACAATGACCTTAAAAGTGTAACATCTCTTTAAATGAAACAAAATAATGACCCGCCCTAAAGATCACCATGGAATGGATAAAATATGCATTGATTATGCATGCAATTACCTCAAAATTTGTTATTTTACAAAATTGAATTCTTTCTTGCTGAAGTCCAGTGCTGGGTAATTAAATACAGACTGTACTTAATTTTGTCACAGCACAAATAGAGAGGTTATGGAAAGTGTATGGCTTCATCGTCATTAACATTCCACTGGTGTTGGAATAGATTAGCAAGTGAAGAACACAGCAGGTTAAGATTATGCGAATCTATTCAAACCCCACAAAATGAATGTGGAGAAGAGTGATCTGAATGTCTAATATCAGTCACTTAGCGAAACAACAAAAACATTCTCATTCTCACTCCCAAGTTTTGAAAGAGCTGTTTGTTTCATGAATTTTTACTCATGATTATAATCAGAACTACCAAAGTAAATTGTTAACAATTGTCAGGCTAAAGGGACTTATTTTTTTGCTCTAGAAAATTTCTCAATTTCCCATGCTGTTGAATCCATATTTTGTAGCTCTTTCAACTACAAGGATTCAGAGCAATTGCCAGCCAGGGGGATTCAGATATGCTTCCATTTTAACCCTCTCCTACACTCACCCCTCCTGAGGCCCACATTTGTCCCTCTTGAATTCAACAGCCAGATGTGGTAATTTTTCACTTTCTACTGGGGATAGCTAAAGTGCATAGCCATTTGCATTGCTCCTCACTGAATTAGTCTAGGTAAAGTTATCCCAAAGAAGGAGTTAGATGCTATAATTAAGGGACTAAGGGAGGAAAGAAAAATGTCCCAATTCCAAAATGAAACAAACAGTGTTTATCTGGAATCCTTGATGGTGGAGGTGGGGAATCAACAAATTTTAGGGAAAAAGATTGACAGAAAATAGCAAAATTAATCATGAACTCTGGTGGAGAGGAAGAAAGGAAAATGAAGTGTTACAGGATTAAAGAGCCACAGGGAGTCAACTATAACTATGGGAAGGTCCTATAGTATCTCCTCTCCAGCCTCAGGAGATTTTCTCCCCAATCATGGCACCATAATTACAGGGAAACAGAAACAGATTTATTGATTTTACCCAACACTCTCTGAAGGGGCTTGACAACTATGATCATTTTCCACTAAGTCAAAGCTGCGACACTTCTTGGAATGTGAATACAGATAAGATATATACATATATATATATATATATATATATATATATATATATATATATATATGAGTGACAAAATTTCTTTCAAAGCAAGAGTCACTCATTTTTGACTCAACATTTTTGATGTTGCCAAAGCCTTCATCTTGGCATTCCAAATGAATATAAGTAAAACCTTCCTTCATCTGCTGGACAATAGCACCAAGTGAAAAGCTCCTTGTATGTTGAAAATACTAATACCAAAATATAATAATATATATATATATATTTTTGAAATGGAGTTTTGCTCTGTCACCCAGGCTAGAGTGCAGTGGCGCAATCTCAGCTCACTGCAAGCTCCGCCTCCCAGGTTCACGCCATTCTCCTGCCTCAGCCTCCCGAGTAGCTGGGACTACAGGCTCCCGCCACTACGCCCGGGGTTTCACCGTGTTAGCCAGGATTGTCTCGATCTCCTGACCTTGTGATCCGCCCGCCTCGGCCTCCCAAAGTACTGGGATAATAATAATTTTTAAGAAGGAGATGAGAGAGGAGAAAAAATGCCTTGAGTTTCTTGAGTCTATCCACCTGAAAGCTTATATGGGAACCAGGTTTCTCATCCAGACTTTGCTGGCTCTTGCTTCCTCCTGCTCACATAGGGAACTCTGCTTTCTGCTAAACCACGCCTCTGTCAGCCACAGGTTTTAGGAGTTCCCAGTGAGTGCATCTCATGTCTTCTTAGACATGGCTAACAGCATGCATGGATTATCACTGCCAAATCCACAGGGAACGCACATCTCTGTTAGGTACCACGGCTACTGATATCCATCTACCACCAATTTTGGCTGCAATATTTGCCACACACAGCCACTGCTATGGGCTTTTGCCATTAGTGCTGAGAAATTTCTGCCATCTTCCTGCACATGTTGCAGAATTTCATTGAATGATGTGGATTGAACTGGATGTCATTATGTTCAGCGAAGGAAGCCAGGCACAGAAAGACAAATATCACATGTTCTCACTCACATGTGGGAGATAGCAAAGTGGATCTCATGGAGGTAGAGAGTAGACTGGTGGTTATTGCAGTCTGGGAAGGGAAAAAGGAAGGGGAGGATGAAGAAAAGTTGGTTAAGGGGTACAAAACTATAGTTAGATAGAAAACATAAGTTCTACTATTCCATAGTAAGATAGAAAAATTATAGTTTACAATAATTGATTGTATATTTCAAAATAGCTAGAAAAGAAGAGTTTTAATGTTCCCAACACAAAGAAAAGTATTTGGACGAACAGAGGCAAGATGGTGCACTTCCGGGTTCTTCTTCACCACCAACTCTTCCCGCGCGTGCGAAAATGCAGCCGGCGCCCAGGAAGGTGCAGATCAACTGGGCATGTGCCAGGTGACATCAATCCGAAGAGACCAAGATTTACCTCGTCGCACCTGCGGAATGCCCCTGACACGCCCGTGCCCCGCCTATTGCCCTCCCACTCCTAGAAAAGCCACTCTTGGCCAATGAGCCACGCGGCCTTCTCACAGCCCCACTCCCGTCGGGATGTCGGGACTGTGGGAAGTCCGACCGAAAGCCCCACCGGGGGACTCTGCCGGCCTCCTTTGCCGGAGGCCGACAGACTTCTCCCCCACACCTCAGGTGACCAAAAATAAACTTGCAGTTTTGCTCCTACCCTTGCCTGGTCGCTGGTTCTTTTGTGCCCTCTGGGCTGGTCTTAGAAAAAACAAATCAGTTGGTGCCGAAGACCCGGGTGGAGACCCCTCCTCAGGCCTCTAGGGATTGAGGAACCTCCTCCTGCTTCCACACCGCAGACGGACGAGGACCTGAGACCCGCTTCCCTCACTCTCATGGCCTCTCTGGGGTAAGTGCCCTTGTCTCCTCTTTACCTCCCTCGGCCAAAATCCTGCGCAGGTCCGAGGTCCATTTGGAGCCACCAAGTGGCTCAGGAGACCCTTTCAGAATGGAGACGTCCGCCTGAAGGTAATCTCCACTTTGGCTCCATGAGCCTCCAGTCTGTCTCTGCTGGTTCCAAAGGACGCTTTGAAGCCAGGCAGAGATCCACTTCCATTTCCATTGTGTCCATTGTGTGTCGGTAAAGAGGAAACAAACGGGAAACCCCCCCACCGAGTCCAAATTTCCAAAGAGCACCCCCTTAGGGTGCCTCCTAGCCAATTTAAAAACCTTACAGCTTGAACAAGACCTTAGGAGGAAGCGCTTAATTTTTTGACCTCAGCAATTTCTGCCAGCGGCTGGGCAAGTGGTCCGAAATTTACATACAAGGCTTTTGGGCCTTAGGCTCTCGTCCCTATACTCCTTCTCTCCCCGCTCTCCCCACCCCCTCCCTTCCTGCCCAGACTCCTCCTCCTTCCCCCATCCAGACTCCTCCTTCCTCCTCCTTATCTACTAGTAATCTACTCGGTCCTGTGCCTCCTTCGGGGCCCCCAACTGGCTGTCTTGAATCCCCTATCTCTGCCCACACCCTCCTACAGTGTTAGCACCTTCGCAAGAGGTGGCTGGGGCGGAGGGGGTAGTCAGAATACATGTCCCTTTTTCATTGGCCGATCTTTCCAAAATTGAGAAGCGTTTAGGTGATTTCTCAGCTAATCCTACCATATACATAAAGGAATTTAGACACCTTTGTCAGGCCTATGACTTAACTTGGCATGACCTCCAGGTTATCCTAACCTCTACCCTAAACTGACTGAGGTTCTAACCCAGTATACCCGGTTAGATCCAGCCTCCCCCACAGGGGCCACCATTTTGGCGTCTTATTTCATTTCTCAATCAGCTCCTGACGTTCGTAAAAAACTTCAAAAGGTAGAGGATGGTCCTCAGACACCAATACAAGACCTAGTTAAATTAGCCTTTAACGTCTATAGCTCCAGAGAGGAGACGGCAAGCTCGCCTTGAACAGAAGGTTACAGCTCCTAGCAGCGGCTTTACAGCCCAGTCATAACCCCAGGCCAGAGAGCACATACTCCACAGACTCCAAGGCCACGAAAGGAGCCTGCTATAAGTGTGGCAAGGCAGGACACTATGCCAACAGGTGTCCGCAAGGTCCCCGAGCCCCAACGCAGCCTTGCTATAAGTGCAAGGCATCAGGACATTAGGCCAGTGAATGTCCTAACCCTCGTCCACCAGCAACCCCCCTGCCCTGCTTGCCAGCAGGGAGGAAACTGGAAGTCTGATTGCCCCACCCTGAGAACAGGTGCCACGCCTCCACGTGACCCCCTTTCCCAGGATCCTGGGAGCTCCTTCCAGCTCCTACATCTGGACGATGACAACTGAAGGTGCCGAGACTCGGGGACCCCCATCACCCTCGCCGAGCCGCGGGTAACTCTCCTGGTAGCGGGTAAGACAATTAACTTTTTAATCAACAGCGAGGCTACCTATTCTGTTTTGCCATCCTTCTCTGGACCTAGCCTTCCATCCAATATCTCTGTAGTAGGAGTAAGGGAAAGCCATCCACTCCACGAAAAACTCCAATCCTTAATTGCTGCCTGGCCAACAAGTACTTTGCGCACTCATTCCTCATTCCCAACTAAAAAGGGCCCCTACCGAAAGCAATCAGTGGAAATCAGTTTGGCTTTCCCCCACTCGCCTCAAACTTACTCAATTTTCTTAACTATCTCATACTCCCCAACCTTGCCAGGACCTTCCTTCTGGGTTTTGCCCATATTCCAACAAATGCTTCCATTCCTCATTCCTATACTAATACTGTGCCTTATTTTTCATCCGTGCGTCCAAATACCAACCATGGGCCCTGACCTTAACGACGCCCCTTAACAGCAGGAAGTAGCCAGACAGACCACGGCGCCCCTTTATCACTATTATCAATAAAAGGTTGGACTGTTTGGACGAACGGAGGCAAGATGGTGCACTTCCGGGTTCTTCTTCACCACCAACTCTTCCCACGCACGCGAAAATGCAGCCGGCGCCCAGGAAGGTGCAGATCAACTGGGCATGCGCCAGGTGACGTCAATCCGAAGAGACCAAGATTTACCTGGTCGCACCTGCGGAATGCCCCTGACATGCCCGTGCCCCGCCTATTGCCCTCCCACTCCTAGAAAAGCCACTCTTGGCCAGTGAGCCACGCGGCCTTCTCACAGCCCCACTCCCGTCGGGATGTCGGGACTGTGGGAAGTCCGTCCGAGAGCCCCACCGGGGGACTCTGCCGGCCTCCTTTGCCGGAGGCCGACAGACTTCTCCCCCACACCTTAGGTTACCAAAATAAATGTGCAGTTTTGCTCCTACACTTGCCTACCCGCTGGTTCTTTTGCGCCCGCTCAGCTGGTCTTAGAAGAAACAAATCAAAAAGATAAATGTTTGAGTTGATGGATATCCTAATTACACTGATTTGATCATTACACATTATATGCATGTATCAAAATATCACATGTACTCCAAGAATATTTACAACAGCTGCATATCAATAAAAATTTTTAAAACAAGAATTGCATTGAACGTAGCTGCCAGTTCCACCACCTCCTCCTTGACAGCACACCAGTGATCAGGTCCCCATGATGCCAAAGCTGGACACTGATTTAGGGGAAAATTTTTCTTCTTCCTCTGTACCCTCTGATAAGGCAGTATCAGCTTGCCCTGACTTACATATTTTTGGTGGAATAGTATTGCCATATTTAATTTTAAATCCTTTGTCAGCTTATGACCAAGACAAGGGTCCTTCTTTGGTTGCTGAGCTGGAGTCTAACTCAAGTGTTATGTATCACTCAGTGCTCTCATCACTCTGCTCCTGCCCTCTGGCTGTAAGGGGTGTTGTGCTTGACTCTCTTTTGCCTTAAAATAAGTTCTTATCTGGGATACTCTCATGCAAACAAATTCCTGATGGACCTGCTCCACTAGTCCATCAGACTTGCCCAGCCTAGTATTCAGGTGTAAAGACAACATAGACCCAACCAGGGATTCCATGACAAACACTAGCAAGAACAATTCTTCACATTCACCTAGCATGTTTATCTTTTTAAACATATGTCCACATTATTCTCTATTAATCCTTTTGTATTGCAGCATAGCTCAGGGTTGCAATTACTGGAACACTCCCTAATTCTAGAGAACCGGCCTCATAGGATGTTTCTGGCCATCTGAGTAAATAGAATCCAGTGCTAATGCAAGAACTAATTTGCAATCTTGGGCTTTTAAATTATAGCTCTCAGCCACATGCTAAGCATCATTCTATAAATACTGAAGGATATTTCTCTTGTTTTCTGCAGGGTGATAACACTAAAATCCCCATCCAATCTGGCCATGGGGTGGTTAAAAGCAAAGAGAGAAAACCTCTGAGCTCCAGGGCATATCTTGCTGCCCTGTTACCTCGGATATTATACTGTACTGTAATTTATTTTATACATATCTCTGTTCCCCACCAGCTCAGGGCACATGTCTATCTTGTTCATCATAATATCCCCAGCACCTAGCCTCATATCTGACACAGAATATTCACAATACATATTTTTTAATGAATGACCAAGATCTTCTGAAGTTTGAGTTACAAGACTCTTTCCTCATTCATTTTTGTTTTACCTCCACCGTCTTCCTTTTGTGTGAAACTTACAAATGGCAGGTAGTAAATAAATAATTGATAATAGAATTCTATTTATTTCTCTGGATCTGACACATATACAGAAAAACATTGATTTGCTTTTCCATTGGATTGACAACATATTCATATACCTTACATAAAGATATTCATATACCTTACATATACCTTACATAAAGATATTCATATACCTTACATTCTTTACCTTACATAAAGATATTCATATATCTTACATAGGGAGCTATAATTCCAAATAGGATATATCTTTATAATTTAGGAACAAAGAGATTAATTATCATGCTTTCAATATTTAATATTGTCTTAAATATAAAATGAATGAGTTTTGACAAAGAAGTGGCCCCCACCAGAAAGATAGTTTTCAGATGTGCCAATGTAGGACTAGGGTGTTTCCCAGCCCTCCATCTATAAAGTCAAGGTGTTAACACTAATCTAATTATGGAGTCCTTTTAGAGAAAAAGATATGACTGATTAGAATGACGCTGCAAATTTCATCAAGGAGGAAATGTCCTTGGCAAATTAGCGGCTGACTCTCCAGCCAAGTGGATGTTCTGGGCATAGTGTGAGTCAGTCTCTGGAGTTCAATCATCTCTGAGTAGCCTCTGTAGAGCATGTGGGTTATCCATTAAGAAGCCAATCCACCATGACACCCAGAAGCAGCTGCCAGCTCCTCTTTATGTCTGTGTAGCTGCAAAATCATTGCCTATGTGCAACGATGCCTCCTGCCTTTCTTTTTCTCAAGTGTTATGACCTCAGGCCATGTTTATCCATAAAGCTCCTGTTTCCTCATTGCAGAATAGCAGTTACACTCAAAACTATGCCCCCCTTACAGCCTAAATTTGTGACATTGCATTAAATCTCCTGTCTGAAACTCTTCCTTTGGAGGTCAGTCAAATGTGAATCTATAATTCTATGATTTTGATTTCACCCAATATTGAATGAAAGTCCTATCAGAGAGCTCACCTGTATCCATCAAACATATTGCTTCATGTGTCTAGAGGAGTTCCAAATGTGAGCACTGACATCTCTGGGGCTGTTGGCCAGGAGTGTCAGGGAACTGACACCTCATAGGAGCAGCCCACAACGAACCAATGACTCTCAGGAGTTGGAGTATAAATTCCCCAGTCCTCTTGCCCTCAGTTGGGTTCATTTCAAGTCCAACTCTTGGGTTCAACACCATGTTCTATACTCTCCTTTCAGGATCAACTACCAGAAGTCCACAGTGGCAGCTGACTTTAGAGAGCACACTCTATTTTCTGCCTTTTCTTCCCTGTATCACTCCCCATGCTCTATGCAGCCCCAATAAATTATTTGTACCTAAATTATGTCTCAGGGTCTGCTTTTAGGGGAATCTGAACTAACATACATATATATTGAACTAAATTGAAAGCAATGTTTCAAGAATTCGAGTCTTTTTCTGTTTTCTCTCTTCTTTTAACCTCCAGAGAATAGAAGGGATGAAGAGTCACTATCACAGGAGGTGCCTGTATGAATTAGATGTTATTACCTGGCGGCCTTCCCTGCAGGGTAAACAGGCTAACACACCAGTGTGTAAAACTACCTAATCCTGAGGCTACCCCCTGCACCCAACAAAATGTTCTCTCTATATATTCTCATCACAGTGTGATGTAATTCCAGACGCCCTCAGAAAAGCTGTAGTTTGTGATTAACACAGCAAAGGCAGCCTTACAGCTCCTAAATAGGTGGGAAGAAATACAAGGCAAAGATAAATATCCAGAGATTAATAATAATAATGAAAGAACGCATCTGGCCCGGCGCGGTGGCTCACGCCTGTAATTACAACACTTTGGAAGGCCAAGGTGGGCAGATCACGAGGTCAAGAGATCGAGACCAGCCTGGCTAATCCACTGAAACTCTGTCTCTACTAAAAATACAAAAAATTAGCCAGGTGTGGTGGCAAGCACCTGTAGTCCCAGCTACTTGGGAGGCTGAGGCAGGATAATGGCATGTACCCAGGAGACGGAGCTTGCAGTAAGCCAGGATCGTGCCACTGCACTCCAGCCTGGGCAACAGAGCAAGACTCCTTCTCAAAAAGAAAAAGAAAGAAAAGAACGCATCCTTAACTTTTATAAAAATAATGCTGGATTATTATTAAATAATCCCTGATTCATAATTTATTTATAAATTTACACTTATATAATTTATAATTTAGTAAGGATGGTGTAGATCTGCATTGTCCAATACAGCACCACCCAAATAGTCACCCATAGAGTTTGAGCCCTGGAAATGTGTCTGATGCAAAATGAGATGAGGTGTAAGGACAAAATACATATCAGGCTTTAAAGACTCAGTATAATGAAAAACGACTTAAGATATCTCATTAGTAATTATATTAATTACATGTTTAAATGATAATATTTCAGATATGTGACATTAAATAAAATGTTGAAATTAACGTCACCTGGTTCTCTTCACTTTTGTAATGAGGCTACTAGACAATTTATAATTACTTAAATGATTCACATTATATTTTTATTAGATGGCACTGGTCCAAATTATACTGTGGTAACAAACTCTGAATTCTCAGCAGTAAATACAAGAAAGATGAATTTCTTTGTCATGGTCCATATAAAAAATGGTACAAAATGGTACATATACAATCTCAGTGAGGGGCTCTGCTCCAGGAAATCTCTCAGGGAACTAGGATGTTGGAGAGACTGCCATTTTGATGAGATAAATGAAAATGAAACTTCCTCTGTTGCCCCCAAAGAGGAAGGGAGTTCTGGAGGATTTTGCCCTAGCACAAAATGTTTTGTCTCAGAAGGTGCAGATAACATTTTTACTCAGCCCATTGTCGGAACTTGTCACAAAACTCCAACTGCAAAGGGGGCAGAGAAATGTCACTCTCCCATGCATCAGAAGATGAGTCAGAGTAAACACAAGTGCACACCCAAAGCGTCTACTACAATGTGTATAGCTTGTTGATGTCAAAACTTCCAATGTCATTCATTCTAGGCCATAGTATAACAACATGAACATGGCAAGATGATATTGTACAGTATCAGCCATTCACACCTTGACAAAGCCACTTAAGCGTCTTTTCCCAAGGAAGATTTTGCAAACTGGCAGAATGCATTTTCAGGTGACGAAAAGAGCCTGGGGATAAGGAATTGACACGGAACTTATATGTTAGGAGTATAGAAGACAAATGTGCCTGGCCACTCAATTTTTTTCTAGCAGTGTCCTGTGCTTTGATATAGATCACAGGTGAATAAAATCAGATCAAATAACACCTCATGCAAGCCAGATGGTGGCTCAGTCAGAACATGCAAGGTGAACTCACCACAGTCCCAAATCTAGCTATGATGTAGAACTTTTTGGAACACTGAGAGTGGCTTCATCTCTCAGGAACAAAGGCGTATTTAGACAGGATTCCAGAATTCCAAAAAATTAATTAGGGATACTTGAGAAACTTCCACATTTTGGGGAAATAATTTAATCAAGGAAAACATGCTGATTATGTCACTTGACTGAGCTCAACTAACTACTAGGTGTAGACATATAATACTGCCCATGACCTAGTACTCTTCTTATTTTGTGCTTTCATGACTGAAACCATCTATTTCCACCGTTTTCTCCAGAGTACACACAAGTAATGAGATTTTGGATGGCTAAATTGCATTAGTATCCACTCCATACTGCCTCTGTAAGATGACTTCCAGAAAACCTTGATTACAGTTTTGAATATTGCTCCCTTGTCTTAGTCTTTTCTCATGCTGCTAATACAGGCATACCTGAGATTGGGTAATTTATAAAGGAAAGAGATTTAACTGACTCACTGTTCCACATGGGTGGGGAGGCCTCACAATCGTGGCAGAAGGCAAAGGAAAAGCAAAGGCACATCTTATTTACATGGCGGCAGGCAAGAGAGCACGTGCAGGGGAACTGCCCTTTATAAAACTATCAGATCTTGTGAGACTTGCTGAGACTATCACGAGAAGAGCATGGGAATGACCTGCCCCCGTGATTCAATTACCTCCCACCAGGCCCCTCCCATGACACATGGGAATTATGAAAGCTACAATTCAAGATCAGATTTGGGCCAAACCATATCACTCCTCCTTCAACACATATTCATTCACATGACTGTATATGTCTTCACTTACGATACAAAGACTTTTGCCAATGTAATGTTCAGAGGGTGCTGACATTGATAAGTTCTCAAGCATACCCCTCTGTGGTCACTGTGAAATAAAATGCTGTCTAAGTTAATGCAGTGACTTTATTTTCCATGACAAATTATGTCACATTTGGCTTGAAGATGTGGTACTCAGAATAGAAATGGAAAATTGAAAATTAGGCTCAATAATTCTAGAATGTATGAAAGATCTCATCAAGCCAATGATCTGCCTCTTATTTGAAAAGAATTTGATGAAGCTGGCTTTACTCTCCAAGTTTTTTCTTCAAATACTAATTCATTTTTACTGGAAGGTATTAAGATATCTAAATAGAACAAATTAATTAAATATTTGATGAGAAACATATGTCACACATACATCTTCTACAAGTATTAAAGAAAATACACTATGTTTATAGAGACACATTTTCTGCCATTACTGAGAAGTTTTCAACATGATGCTCAGGACAGGCCAACATAATCCCCACTGTGTTGGCCCTGGGAAGGTTGCAGAATGACAGGTATACCAAGGACCAGTACAGTCAATTGTAGTCAGGTTTACAGATAAAGCAGATGGTTTATTACACTGCATGATTCCAAAACTGAGAGACAGTCCCCCTGAAAAAAAATGCACTCTGGACTGCAGTGCAACCGTATCTGATGTTCCAGTCTTTTAATATTCTTGGAAGGTTAGAGTTAAAGGGATCTTAGCAGTTGATATAGTTTGGATATGTGTACCTTCCAAACCCCATGTTGAAATGTGATCCACAGTGTTGGAGGTAGAGCCTAATGGGAGGTGTTTGGGTCTCAGAGCGGCAGATCTCTCATGAGTGGCTTGGTGTCTTTCCCTCAGTAATGAGTGGGTTCCCACTCTGTTAGTCCACACGAGAGCTGGTCATTTAAAAGAGCATGACTCTTCCCCACCCTGTCTTGCTCCCTCTCTCACCAGGTGATGCCTGTTCTCTTTTACTTTCTGCCATGTTGGAAGTTTCCTGAGCCTCAAACTAGAAGTAGATGCTGGCATGGCACTTCCCTCTTTTCACACTATCCCTCTTTTCTTGATCAATTACCAAGTCTCGTATTCCTTTATATCAATGCAAAATGGACTAATACAGCAGTCTAGTCAAGCATTATCTTTTATAAGTCTATTTAAAAATGTAAATGATACCAAGACTGGCAGCAAATCAAGACAATAGTGTTTTAATTAGTGCACACCTAGGACCAGAAAACCCAAGTGCATAAAATTATTAGATGCCTCAGAAGAGGCATAACAAATGCAGTCCAAAAGAAGTAGCATGACATTATGAGTAATGCATCATAGAAAGGAGATAAGTAGTCATGATAATTTTATTCAGTGTTCTTATTAAGCAAAATATAATTTACAAGTTTTAAGCCACGCATTTATACCCCTTTGATTCCCCACAGCCTCTCATAGAGTGCCTTAAAGATGTAAAGGATTCAATAAATGCTTCTTCATTTAATATGTACCATTTTTCACTAACTACATCCTTGTCACTGATCTATGTTCTAAATGTATAGCACAAACAGAACAGTCTCTGCTTCAAGGGACTCATGGCCTATATGGGCTTTCCAAACAATAAAATATATCATTAACATTCGCTGTAGATACAAGAGCAAAATACAAAAATCAGTTATATTTCTATACACTAGCAATAAATAAAAATAAAATTTTAAAAATTATTTACAATATTATCAAAAACAAGAAAATACTTAGGAATAAATTTAAGCAAAAAAGTGTAAGACTTGTAATCTGAAAAATAAAAAAAACATTTTGAAGAAAAAACTAAAGAAGATACATGTACAGAAGAGAACTTTCTTGTTCATGAATCAGAAAACTTAATATTGTTAAGATGGCAATAATCATCAAATTGATCTGCTGATTCAACATAATCCCTATAACAGATTACTTTTTTTCAGAAATTGACAAGCTGATCCTAAAATTCTTTGGGAATTCAAGAAATAAAAAACAGCCAAAACAATCTAGAAAAAGAAAAACAAAGTTGAACAACTCATCCTTTGCTATTTCAAAATTTACTATAAAGCTATAATAATCAGGCCAGCATGGTGTTAGCATGAAATAGACATACAGGTGAATAGAACAGAATTGACGATCCAGAAATTCACCTTCACAATTATGGACAAAGGAACTGCAGAGTGACTTTTCCAAAGAAGATATACACATGGCAGATAAACACATGAAAATATGCTTAACATCATTTATCATTAAGGAAATGCAAATTAAAATGACCATGAGATGCCACTTCACTCACTGGGAGGGGGAGGGCTAGACTGAAAAAGGCAGATAACAACAAGTGTTGGTGGAACTGTGGAGAAACTGGAACCCTCATACATTGCTGGTGGGAATGGAAAATAAGGAAGCCACTTTGTAAGCAGTTTGGTGACTCCTGAAAAGGTTAAACATAGAATTACCATGCATGATCCACTACTCAGTATATATCCAAGAGAACGGAAAACATATGTCCACTCAAAAACTTATGCATGAATGTTCATAGTAGCACTATGCATAATAGCTGATTGTGGAAACAGTCTAAGTGTTTATCAGCTGAATAACAGATAAACAAAATAGTTTATATCCACACAATGGAATATTATTCAGCCACAAAAAGGAATGAAGTTCTGATCCATGATACCACATGGATGAACCTTGGAAGCATTATGCTATGTGAAAGAAGCCAGGCACAAAGAACACCATATTGGTTGATTCCATTTATATAAAATGTCCAGAAGAGGCAATTTCATAGAGACAGAAAATGTATTAGCGGTTTCCAGGGGCTGCAGGTGAGAGGGAAGAAGGAATGGGGAGGGAGCACACAGATCCTCTCAGGGGTGATTAAAAAGTTCTGAAATTAAATAGTAATTCACACACAACTTTGTGCATATACTAAAAATCACCAAATAATACTTTTAAAAGGTGAACTTTGTGGTATATGAATATGCAAAGCAATTTAGACAAACTACACAGTCTAAGGAAACAGTCCCCCAAAGATTGTTGTCACTTCAGATACCACCCACAAATTTGGGGGTCCCCAAGGCTGCCCTCACAGAGCAGCTGGCTACAAATTAGGGTTTTCCTGTGATTATCCTCAGGTTTGATAATTCACTAGAATAACTCACAGAACTGAAGAAAGCATTGTACTTATTGTTTTATTATAATACATGAATACAAACTAGAACCAGCCAAAGGAAGAGAAGAAGCAGGGTGATATCTGGGAGACTTCTAAAGGTGGTGCTTTCATCGTCCTCAGAAATGTGTTACCTTCCCACCTTTGATGTGTTACCACACACATGTCGTATTGCCAACCCGAGAAGTTCACCCAAGATTTGGTGTCCAGAATTTTTATTGGAGCTTTATTATGTCAGCATAATGGATTGAATCATTTTTCATATGGCTGAACTCAATCTCCTGCTCTGCTTCCCTTCCAGAGATGGGGATGATATCACACAGTTCAGATCCTTGACCCTCTCATCGCTTGGTTGGACTTTCTGGCATGACCACACTTCACCCTGAGTCACACTTCACCTTAGTATAAACCATCAGACCCATCATGAAGAGCCTTATCACTCAGGTTTTAGACAGTACTTCCCAGGGCCCAGGACAAAATTCAGACCTTCCTGTAGGTGAGGCCAAATTCCTTACTACACAAAATTGTATCTCAATAAAGCTGTTACTAAAGAAACAAAGAAACAAAAAACCCTCAGAACATTGACTCCAATGCAGATACTCCCTACATGTATATAAAATAAATATACACATTTAAGTCATATGAAACACGTTTAGCCAGATTTGTTAGAAGGGTAATATGTTTAAATATGATTACTGGTATTGAAATAATGCCAAAACAAAGGAAATTTTAAATACCTGGGAATAAAATGGAATTTGCTGTGGAAGTACTGTGATGGAAGTAAATATGGGCAACTGTGGAACAAGTAAGATATGCAGGCACTACAGAAGAACATCAAGAGACACTCCTAGAAAGCACTAACTTCAGGAAGTTTCTATGGAGTGCAGTGGTGACTTATGTGAACACAGCGAAGTAATGAAATCTTTGAAGAAGCCAAGACCAGACTGGTCCTCAAAGTCAAGAAAATCTGTATGGAAAGCTTGACTTAGTTCTGGGATCCAGAGTGACGGATTAGAGCTCTTTAAACCTCCACTCCTTACAGAAAGGATTTATCTCAGAGTCTAGGCAGGACCATGTCTTCAGCTGAGGACCAAGTGGCCCCAGATGTCATAAGAAAAGAGGAATGCAGAGGGCATGGCTCAGGGGGTAAACATGAAACCCACAACCACAATGAATCCATTTGGAACCACTGCGTGGCCCCAAAGGCACTGATGTTAATCTTTGTTTCGCCACACAAATAAGCCATGTGAGGAACATCCTAGAACAATGGCTTACAGTAGACCCTTCCCAAGAACAGAACTTCTGAAGACAAACTTTAGTTAGGAAATTAGAAGAACCCTGTTTTTATGTGATGCCAAAACAAGGATCATAAGTTAGAAAACATATATTAAATAAATGTTATAATAAAGTTGATTGTTTCATTTATCCAATGTAAATACCTTTGAACATCTCCTGACCATTTATTTATTCATTCATATAACAGGTATTTATTGGCTGCATTTTAGTCTTTGATGATACAGAAGTAAACAAGTCAAATAAGATACGGCTTTAAACTCAGAGATCTTAGATCTTAGAGAGAACAGATAAATATGCAAATATACACACACGTAATAACATATATACATAAGAAAGATAATTCAGACAGTGACAAGTGCACTAAATAAAATACAAGAGAGAAATGAGATTAAGGGTGTCTGGGAAGGGGAATTCTAATTCCAATATGTTAGATCAGAGAAAGCCTTGCTAAGGCAGTGACATTTGGATGACATTTTGCATGGAAAACAGCCAGGCAAAATCTGGAGGAAGAGTTCCCAGCAGAGAAAACATTAAGTAGAAAGGGCCAGAAGTGAAAATATGCCAGGGATTGTGAGGCACAGAAAGAGGGATGGGATGGAAAGGACAGGCCAATTTACATGGCGCCTCAGAGGCCCCGGGGAGGAGTGTGGATTTAACTCTAAGTGCCATATAGTAGACTATGTGGATGACACAGTCACACCCTCTGCCCTCCTGAGACTTCCAGGCTAAGCTATAGGACACAAACAGTAAAGAACCACAAAATCAAACATAGATTGAGATTTGTTGCAGTGCAAAAGCTCCAGCTCACCATGGATCTCTAGAACCAGAAAACCTGATTTAACATGGGGGTACGGAGGGCTTCTTGGAGGAAGTAGTCTTCACGAAGAAATTCAAAGGGAAGTTGTAGAAGCATAACTTGTTATATTAATCTATTATTTTAAAACATATGTATTAGTATTCACAGGATTCATTTGCTTTAATTAAAATTTTAAAATGGTGACCCTAAAGAGGCTGCTGATGAAAAAGAATGACAAATTTTCAGTCAAACAGAATACATCCCATCAGACATGAAAATTTTATTATCTTTGTAATGACAGATTGATTCACTATACAGGACTTCATAATATTTGAAATTAGGAACATGGCATTAAAGTTCATGAACTGATTACCATAATTACAGTTCATTTGATCTTGATTGCTTTTGCAGGGACTCCTGATTCAATCTGTCTGCCCTTGTAATTTCTAAAGCTTGTTTCTTGCAAAGGTAAGAATTTCTTAAGATAATAATTCAGTGTTTCCCTTTCAGCCCTTCCCCTCTTCCCATACTCTATTTGTGACAGTTGGTTCCATTGTAAATATATATTTCAAAAACATAGAGTTTTATTAGTCCATTAGAACTTACAGTTAGCAAAGATTTTCAGGGACTCAAAAAACAGAGAAAAGGCAAGCATTATTGATTCTATTTTACAGGTGAAGAGGTGTAGGATCATCAAGGCAAAGTGAACTATCCCAAGTTACGTAACCAGTAAGGGGCAAAGCTGGAGCTGGCTGGGACACAGGCTTTTTTTTTTTTTTTTTTTTTTTGAGACAGAGTCTTACTCTGTCACCCAAGCTGTAGTACAATGGCACAATCTTGGCTCACCACATCCTCTGCCTCCTGGGTTCAAGTGATTCTCCTGCCTCAGCCTCCCAAGTAGCTGGGATCACAGGTGCCCGCCATCATGCCTGGCTAATTTTTGTATTTTTAGTAGAGACAGGGTTTTCACCATGTTGGTCAGGTTGGTCTCGAACTCCTGACCTCGTGATCAGCTGCCTCGGCTTCGCAAAATGCTGAGATTACAGGCAAAAGCCACCGTGCCCAGCCAGGTCTTCTTACTGTACTTTTATTTTTTGAGATGGAGTCTCTCTCTGTCATCCAGGTTGGAGTGCAGTGGCATGATCTCAGCTCACTGCAACCTCCGCCTCCCAGGTTCAAGCGATTCTCCCACCTCAGCCTCCTGAGTAGCTGGGACTACAGGCACACGCCACCACATCCAGATAATTTTTGTATTTTTAGTAGAGACGGGGTTTCACCATGTTGGCCAGGATGGTCTTGATCTCCTGACCTTGTGATCCACCCGCCTCAGCTTCCCAAAGTGCTGGGATTACAGACGTGAGCCACTACGCCCTACCCTTACTGTTATTTTCTATTATTCAAGTTGCCAGATAGTTCTAAGATGTTGGACCCACACAGGCAGAGTACCATCCACACATTGTTATTCACCAACACAAAAATGCATGCGACAGTCTGCCTGCTTTGTTTTTGTTTGTTTGTTTGTTTGTTTGTTGAGACAGGGTCTCACTCTGTCACCCGGGCTGGAGTGCACCAGAGCCATCTCAGCTCACTGCAGCCTCAAGCTCTTGGCCTCAAGTGATCCTCCCACTTCAGCCTCCCTTGTAGCTGGGACTACATACAGGCCTGTGCCACCCATGTCTGGCTTATTATTATTATTAAAATAGAGTCTCACTCTGTTGCCCAGGCTGGAATGCAGTGGCATGATCTTGGCTCACTGCAACCTCAAACTTTGGGGCTCAAGCAATCCAAAGTGCTGGGATTATAGGCGTGAGCCACTTCACACAGTCTCTCTTTGCTTTAGTAAAAAATAGCGAAGAGGGTATAATGAAGCAGAGAACAGAAGATAAGTTTATATCTAAAAGCAAACTTTTTTTTATCCAAACTCCCCCGAGAACTTTCTGATTTCTTGGCTTATACTTTAGAACTAGGATCTTGGAAGCCAAATGACAAGTTAGTATCAACTCCCTGAGGCATGGGAAGTGGCTGACAGGCAGGGGAAATTTGTTTCTCCACATACAACAAGCCTTGAAGAAGACTGCTAGATCTAGAACCCAGCCCTGGTCCAGTCAAGAGTGTGTGGGCTTAACAGGACGCCGAGGAAGCCAAGGCTCCCAACGTGGGAGTATTGACTGGTGGTTGCTATTGGGATGACTCGGCCATGGGAGGTAAAAGAGGCTGACAACATAGGAGTAAGCCCCAAAAAGGTAATAGTGAGCATTAATCAGCCACCAGAAACCCCCCCAAAACAACTGGAGCCTCAAAAGAAGAAACTTTCCCCCAGACAAGACCATGAGATAAAAGCTCAGTTGTAGGGAGAGAGTTGAGCTAGTATGGGGAGAAACAGTGATAGTTGTGTCTCAAGGACAAAGTGAGGGCTGTGGAATTATCCCAAAGGACCAAGCCCAACTCTTTATATCAACACAGACTTGAGAGAGAGGGAGAAAAAAAAGAGAACCAATAGGTATTGTTTGAGGCTGAATCGTGTCTCTTCCAAAATATATTTGTTGAAGTCCTAACCTCTAGTGCCTCAGGATATGACTATTTTGAGATAGAATCTCTATAAATGTAATTAAGCTAAAATGAAATCATTAGGTTGGGCTCTCATTCGATATGACTGGTATCCTTATAAGGAGGGGTGATGAGGACACAGATGGATACCAAGGGAAGACCATGTAAAGACAAAGGGAGAAGGAGTCATCTACAAGCCAAGGAGATAGGTCTCAGAAGAAATCTACCGTACTGACCGACCCTTCCTTCCTTCCTTCCTTCCTTCCTTCCTTCCTTCCAACACAGAGTCTCATTCTGTCGCCCAGGCTGGAGTACAGTGGCGTGATCTCGTCTCACTGCAACCTCTGTTTCCCAGGTTCAAGTGATTCTCCTGCCTCAGACACCTGAGTAGCTGAGATTACAGGTGCACATCACCACGCCCAGCTAATTTTTGTATTTTTTATAGAGACAAGGTTTCACCATTTAAGCCAGGCTGGCTTCGAACTCCTGACTTCAGGTGATCTGCCCACCTTGGCCTCTCAAAGTGTTGGGATGAAAGGTGTGAGCCACCGCATCTGGCCCACACTGACCCTTTCATCTTGGAATTCCAGCCCCCAGAAGTATGAGAAAATAAATCTGTTGTTGAAGCCACTCAGGCATGGTACTCTGTTAAGGCTGCCGCAGCAAAAGAATACCACACTTCTTCTAAGCCTCACACTTCTCTGGGATAGGGAGAGTGTTTTATAACATGCACCCAGCCCTAAGGGGATTGATTGAAAACGTGAAAGGAGTCAGGGAGTTTTCAGCAAATCTGTCTATAGGGACATAAGAGAGGGAGTTTCTGGGAAATGAAGAAGGAGGTGCTCTCTCCCTCTTCTATCCGTACAAATTGCTCAATGAGAGCAGTAAAAGCAGCCTGCAAACACAACACACAAAGGGCCACCCCACTCCTCAGAATGAACCATCTCATTGGGATTTATGGAATAAAAGAAAGGTTGTTAAAGTCTTTACAAAAAATCCTTGGCATAGATGGGAAAGAATCTAGAAGAAGAATATCAACATTTGATGGGTCTTTCCAATAGTTCCTCTTTTGACATTCTACTATTTCCTTTTCTTTCTTTCTATTCTTTTTGTATTCAGAGTCATAGCCACTGTGATTTATGCAGTTCTCAACTTGCCTTGATTATACTTTAGATTTGAAAAAGGCATAGAAAATCATTCAAATGTGACATAGTAAATGAGATATGAAAAGAGAGTGAGTTACTCAAAGCTCTAAAGGAAAGCTAAGACCCTTGGTGCTGCTGAGAACCCTGGCTGCACGGCATTGGGGCAGCACTGTGGTTAAAAGCACCCCCACTGGCAGCACTTCAGGTCTGATAATTCCCTCCAGGTCTCCTGAAAGCCATCCTAAGCTGAGCACTCAGGCGGCGGAGGCGGAGTGGAGCTTCCCCTCTGGGGAGGTGCGAGCCCTTCCTATGCCCTTGACCAGCTGATCTTAATCATTCTGCACCAGAGGAATCAGCAAGGCCATCACTTGAAGATTTAATTATCTTTTCTTTACTCAAATCTCATAATGAATGATCTAGGAGGTTATTAATTTTTCATTCCAGAATGAGCACATGAAGGCCTCGTAGGAGGTTCTGCTGCCTTTGAAAAATTCCATTCATGCCTTGCGCCTGTGCTATGAATGAACTGTACATTCTCCTGATTAAGATGCTGAGTCATACTGGACCTTATTGGCAAGGGCTTAAGGCAAGGTCACGCTTGCATGCACCGAAACATCTGTTAATCACAATCTTGCTAAACCCATACTGCCTTCACCAAAGGCCAGAGCACATTACACTATAGAACAGACTTTTCCAGCCAGAACCCCAGAGCCTCTTATATCTGACACCTCTCATTCGGTCCTCTCTGCTGCATTTCCCTGGCCTCTGATTTCATTCAGGATTCATCTTCTCTCACTTGGACAATAAATAGCCTTCATCTTTCTCTCCCAGCCCCTTCTCCTATACCCAACCATATCAAACTACCTGCCGTTGCTTGGACATACAGTATCAGCATACCTCAGTGCCTTGTATATTCTTTTTTTCTTTTGCCAGGAAAGCCCTTCCAAACTTGTCCCACCTGGCTAACTTCTACTCCTTCAAAAAGCACTCCAAAGGTCATGCCCTCTAAGAAAGCTCCCCACCTTCCCACAGACATTTCGTCATTGCCTCCTCTGGACTGGATCCTTCCTTATACAAAATGATTCAAAGAGAACTGAGCACTTGTCAAAATGTATTACTCAATAACTGGGTTATATATGAATATTTAGCACACAGCAAATTGTAGTGACCCTGATATTTCTCAATTGTCTTAATACCTATAGCATGAGACTGCCTTGACATCGTGTCAAGTAAGTCAGTATCCCGTTAGGCCCCTTAAATCATGAAAGAGGGACATTTGCTCTATAGCCCATTCTTCAGAGGGATCCACATGGTACAAACACACCCAAAGCCATATTTGTTACAAAATACATGGTCATCTCTGCCACTTGGATCTGGCACTCAGCATTTGCATAGATAAACTCATAACCCTAAGATCCACTCGCAAATGACTTATACCATTTGGGTTCAAGAAAAATGCTTTTTCACGTCTCTTATTGCATGTCCTGGACAAAAAGGAACTGCTTATAAACGCTGTGAAACTTTTTGGGTTACATCATTCCTGAAGCTGGAGATGCACTGCTTTGGAGTATGGCGAAGATTTGACAGGTAAGAACACTTGGGTAAAGGGAAAGACAAAATAATTAACTTGTCTCATATGTCTTCTCAGATATGAATGCAATGGGCTCTTGAATATATATGAGTTGTCATTTCCTAATAATGCCAAGTGTCCAATGTTTTGCTTCTTTTTGGTCTTGATGTTTTATTCCAGCAGCTTTTACAAATTAATATAGTGTTCACAACAGTTGTATAAGTTGGCTGAGCAACGTTTTGCAAAATAAAACAATTGCTTATGCAAACATCACTAGCCCATCAAAACAACACCTACATATATGCAATAATTAAGATTAAGTGTAGTTGTACTGGATACTTTGTCAACTTTGAGTCAAATAAAAACATAGCTGTGCACATATTTCATCAAAATGATGGCATATTTGTCAAATTTGTCACTGTAATATATAACTTGTTGATAAACAGACATATGGATTGTGGGACTCTATCTTCTTGCCCCAAATGTTCAGGCCAACCCTGCACCTTGAGGCCCAGATATCAGCTACATCAACTTCTTCTTGTGAAGAAATATCAGGATCCTCAAGTTTGGACCATTCCTTCTTTATTGCCTTGAGGAAATGAATTTGTACATTATGATGCTGTCGACTGCCATAAGCTACAGAAGTTCCCTGATATTTTAGGAAAGATGCATTAGGCTTCTGGGTTAATGTGATTATGAGCACAGTGCATTTATACTATGACCCCAGTAGCTGTAATTGCTTTCTGACAAGTTGGCTGTGACAACAGTTCACATATACCCCAGTTCTACATTTATAATTTTTGAGTGTTCAATTCTTTTTGCATCTGCTGTGTATAGCTCTCATTTGTTATTTTGCAATTGTGATTTTGTGTAGCTGATTCACCTCCCAGAAGACAGGCGCCAGGTCATAGTCTTCTTACATGTGCAGAACCTGATGTGTATGACTGTGTTTAACAAAATTTCTTACTGTTTGTCTTTCTTGAGAAAAGAATGAAGACATTTGTTAGAGGAAAGTTCTTAATCTTTGAAAAGAGATTACAGCCAATCAAGGGCTCTTCAGCAATAGAGACTTTTTCCCAGTTTTTTATTTTCATTTTATGGTTGGTGTTCCACAAATGCACATGAGTAATGGACACATTAGCAGCAGCTGCCTGCTCTGGAGATAGTGTGTCACTATTCCTTACTTTTACATTTCTTTATCACATCAAGGTTTTGTTTCTTATAGCATTTAGTTCACAATTATTTATTTAGCATCTACTAAGTGCTCTCAATTGTTTTACTTATACATTTACTTGTATGTTCAACCAACCTTTTTTGTATGTTCAACCAACATACAAATAAATATATAAATAAAATAATTTAGAGCACCCTAGTAGATGCTAAAATTTATATTTATTTAATTTATAAATATTGGATGAACCAATATTGTTTATTTGTTCCTCATTGTTTTTTTGCCTCAGTGGACTCAACTCCATGAAAGTAGAGACCTAGCTTACTGACTGTAAGACTTTCAGCACCTGGAAATAGCAGGTGTTAAATATATCTGTACTGAATGGATGAATGTGTAAATACGTATCTACAATCTCAACAACTGATGTTTTTTGGTATTTTTCACATATTCTTACTTCTTTAGTCAAACAATACCAAGGAGTAGTACCTATTGGTTTTAAAATAACAATTACCAAAAACATGTTTGGAAGGACTCTGAAATTAGCCCTTTCTTGATAGTAATTGATGGACTGGCATTTTCAGTTTCTCATCTCTCATTTCTCTCCTAAGCCACTCTTCGTTCTAATATACTGCACACTGATGCGTGCTCCTGCAGCGGGTGCTGTAACTGCTCTGGGTACGATACCGCAGGACCCTTTTCTCCCAGCAAAATCTGTGTCCCACAGCCACACATTCATTCTTCACAGCCAAGATTAGGATTTTTTTCAGTCAAATTTCACTTGCTTGGGATAAATCTCATAGGCTATTTAATCTGACTTTTTGATCCCTAACAGAACATTTAAAGAACCATCAAAGGAACACTGAAAGTGTCACAGGTATTACAGTAAGCCCTTGAGAGTGGCTTTTCGTGTGTTGTATGATGGGGAATGTGGTCCAACGATAAAAATAGGCAGACAGGGAAGAATACAGCCCAATCGACTTAATTTCACACATGTACAGCCACTGACATGTCTGCAATAAGACTAGACAATGCTGTTGTTGGCAAGCTTGTTAGAAATTTTTTCAAATAACAAACTAATTAGTTTTTGGTGTGTCTTCGGTGCAACTAAGTAGATGAAAGAAAGAACAAATATGAGTTGATTCTAAAGCAGCTCTCTTCTTTAAGAAAGCATACCCATGAAGAAGATAAATATCAGATCAAAACATGTATGAAAGAAGGATTCACAGTAATTTCGTATGAAAATAGTTGGAGGAGGAGGTAAGCACAACAGTCCAAAAGCTGTTGTCAATCCCTCTCTCCTTTCTGTCTTCACAACTAAAAGGAAAATTGTAAGTTTCTTGTAAGCTCTCTATTAAACCACAATGTATTTTTCATGCAAAATGTTAAACCTCTAGCTATTGCTTGGTGCATTTTTCTGACACAAGCAAGCCTGACTTAGTATTGGAAGCACTGAATAAAAATAGCTCCGTTAGGCCAGGTGCAGCAGCTCAGGCCTGTAATCCCAGCACTTTGGGAGGCCGAGGTGGGTGGATCACGAGGTCAGGAGATCGAGGCCATCCTGGCTAACGCTGTGAAACCCTGTCTCTACTAAAAATACAAAAATCATCTGGGTGTGGTGGCACGCACCTGTAGTCCCACCTACTCAGAAGGCTAAGGCAGAAGAATCGCTTGAACCTGGGAGGTGGAGGTTGCAGTGAACCAAGATCACACCACTGCACTCCAGCCTGGGCAACAGAGCAAGACTCCGTCTCAAAAAAAAAAAAATTTGCCCTGTTATATACCATCTGTGATCATGATGATATCAGAGCCAAGATGCAGAAAAACCAAGGCTGGAGACACCCTGCCAACAGCAGAATACACTCTCTTGCTTCCAGGCAAAACAAGACACAAAGAAAGCCATCCATTTTCTGGAAGCTGCTGTTCTAGCACAAATGTACATATATAGGAAATGCCCTGGAAAGAAAAGACAGGATGTAGTGGGCACATTTACAAGGCATGTCAAATGTAACTCTCAAAATGACTGGATGGGTTGAGATGGGGGGTGTTGAGAAGAGGGCAGGGTTGAGGCTGAGAACACTCAGTCCTGCCATAAGTCGACAGGTGACACCGAAGTGTTAACATGGATTCTGGTCTGTGCATTTCTGCACTGATACTGTGAAATGTGTGTTCTTCTTTCATATAGTAGAAGAAAAAGCAGGTCTTGAAAAATATAGTTATTTTAATTGTTTCAATATCAGAATGCTTGAATATATTTGCTAATTTAATTCCAAGTATTTGTTGCATATCCCCTCATTAAGTCAAAGAAAATTGCAGGCAGTCACAACAGGGATATAGGTAGAGATGCCTGCTTTTACCAGTGCCTAAATTTCTGCCATTTGAAAATATCCCTGTGTCTAACGGGAGAGGTACTGTGAAATCTGGACTCAGCATTATCTTGCTTTATAACTCTGTTCCCTAATAACAGAAAGAGGGCTTTGGGCCATAATTAATAGCCATTCTTACAGATCTTTTAACTCTCCACAATCTCCAAGGAGCTTGCTCTCCATTAACATTTCCAGAAATAGCTTACTTTAACATTATTAAAGTGCTGCAAGTGATAGCTTCCAAATTATTCCTAAGCTAATTATTAAAAAATGATTACATGAAAAGCTTTTCCCACTTGAAATTGTACCTTTAAGTGCCTTGCAGTAAATATGAAGATAGAGCTATGGCCCACTGGAAGAATCTCTGCTTGTAATATAGTCAATTCCATTAAGTCAATCTCCAGTGTACTCTAAAATGTGTTTTCATTACAAGTTATGGTGCTAAATACCATGGGAAATGATATGCAAATAAGCAATATTAACTACGCCAGTTAAGACAAGCCAAACCAACTTAATGAAGGGGCTATAGCCACTATAAAGCTATGTTTTGCTTTTTTAAAGGTTAATTAGACTGCCTAATTATCCCAGACTGAGAGCATATTAGTCTCTTGGAAAAGCAAGCATAATTAACTTAGAGAGTCTTCCTCCATAAGCAAAAACAAGTAAATAGAAAAACTTCAATGCAAAGTGGTTTACTTCTATTGAAATCCAAAGGGTGGCTTGATAGGTAAATAAGAAGAAAAAAAGAGAGAGAGACATCCATGAACACACATAATAGTAGTTGTTAAATGTGAATCATCCTAAGAGGTTATGAGACTTATGGAAGAATTGCCTGGACTGGGATATATGGAAGAGTTGATATATATTCATAATATCTCATCTACAGAAAATATGCTTCTCAAGGAAAGAAAATACTACCTAGGGAAAACATAGCTGTTAGACATTCGTTACTTTTGGCTGTCCAGCAATCATCCCACTTTCTTCTGGTAATGTTACTCTGATTTTCCTTCTGGGGTACTACCTGTTGCACCTGCATTGCAGTTCCAACCTCTCTCCTCACCCAATCCTACTTCCCTCACTTCCTTACAGGTAAGGTTGCTGAGAGGACCCCCAATAACCCAATCACACACAAATGTTCAGTTCAGAGTCTTAGGGAGGAGTCCCTTTCCCAGGGAAGCCAATATAGCATTGGTGCGGAGATCAGTCCTAGGAAACAGAATCTAAAATGAGATTTAGCCAGCTAGCTGACAACGAGGATCACGTCACTGGTAGTTGGGGTGGAACTGGTAGCCCCCTATAGGCTGTAGCAGGATTACTGTTAAAACTTTCACTGGGGCCGGACACGGTGGCTCAGGCCTGTAATCTCAGCACTGGAGGCCAAGGCGGGCAGATTACTTGAGGTCAGGTGTCCGAGACCAGCCTGGCCAACATGGTGAAACCCCGTCTCTACTAAAAATACAAAAATTAGCTGGGCGTGGTGGCAGGCGCCTGTAATCCCAGCTACTCAAGAAGCTGAGGCAGGAGAATTGCTTGAATCCAGGAGGCGGAGGTTGCAGTGAGCTGAGATTGCGCCATTGCACTCCAGCCTGGGCGACAGAGCGAGACTCTGTATCGAAAAACAACAAAAACAACAACAACAACGAACTTTCACTGGTGGTAAATTGGAATAGAGCACAGATGGAAAGGAATTACCGGTGGGCATATTAACACAGGTACTTGAGGGTTTCAGGAAAAATAGCAAACATAAAGACAATGAAGTTGAAAATTGTTGCTGAGACTCCTGATGCATCAGTGTAAAAAAAAGAAAAAGCTGACAATGATTTAATTACTAATTTATGACAAATTATGGAAGCCTAAGGGTCCTCTCGGCAGCATATAAAGAGATGCTCATCTCCTATAGCCACACTGAGGATCAGTCTCAAAATCAGTTATAATTGCAGTGGCGCTCCAGAGAAGGTAGAAACCCAACCCCAGAAAGTCTGTTAAACTAACTCCAGGATGCTGATTGGAAAGGAGTGAGACCCTGCGATTTACACCTCCTTCTTAAAGACCAGGTGAAGCTTGCATGAATATGGCAGTGGCAAAAACCTGGGCTAGTTTGTTGGGAACCCACAGACGTGTGAATGAACCCATGGGATTGGACACAGAGTGAGATCTTTGTATTACAGATTAATTCTCAGCAAAAAACCATCCATCATGGAAGACACTAAACAACCACATGGACAAAAATTGTCCATTTGATGTAAGCCAGTTGATTTGATGCCAGTTGATGTAAGCTAGCTTCAGTCATCAACCAACTACCCCTGTGCTGGCACAATGGCTAAATGAAGACAGCAGTCAAAAGGCAGGAATGGAAACCCTGCATGGGTCCACCAGCATGGGCTGCCACTCACTATTGCTGTTCTTGCTACAGTTACTGTGGAATGTTTAATCTCCTGGCTACAGAGACTGATGCTGAGCTCCCAAGACGGCACCATTACTCAAAGAGACCAACTAGCCACTTGGTAGCAAGCTGATGACACTGGGCCTCTTTCATTCTAGAAGGGACAGCAGTTTATGTTAAGTGAAGGTGACATATTCTGAATATGGGTTTGTCCTTCTAAACTGCAGGGTCTCAGCAGCATCAGTATATGGAGGGCTAATTCAGTATTTGGCCCACAAATATAGGATCTTCATCAAGGTTTTATTAAACCAGAGCCTCATTTTACAGCAAAGGAGGCAAGGCAGTTGATGCATAATCATAGTACCTAGGTATCTTATGCCACACCACTTAGAAAACACAGGCATGATAGAGCTATAGAAAAACATTCTGGGCCAGGCTCGGTGGCTCACGCCTGTAATCCCAGCACTCTGGGAGGCCAAGGCGGCGGATCATGAGGTCAGGAGATTGAAACCACCCTGGCTAACACAGTGAAACCACGTCTCTACTAAAAAATACAAAAAACTTAGCCAGGCGTGGTGGCGGGCGCCTGTAGTCCCAGCTACTTGGGAGGCTGAGGCAGGAGAATGGCGTGAACCCGGGCAGTGGAACTTGCTGTGAGCTGAGATTGCACCACTGCACTCCAGCCTGGGTGACAGAGTGAGACTCCGGCTCAAAAAAAAAAAAAAAAAAGAAAAGAAAAATCTTTTGAAGGCACAGTAAACGGTTTGGAAATGATACCCACAAAAATGGGCATTGCACTCCAAGCCCTAGTATGCACCCTAAATCCATTGTATGGTTCTGTCTTCCAATAGGCGGAACAGGTCTGAGAACTAAAAAATAGAAGGAACAAATTTGCTTATCATCATTCCCAGTGAGCTATGTGAGGAGTTTTTCCCTTCCATATTCACAATTAATGCTCTTGGGCCTAAAAGTCCTGGTTCCCCAAGGAAGGATGCTTCTACCTGAGGATGCAGCAGAGTCCCATTAAACTCTCAGCTCTGTTTGATCTTTCAGACATAGGTCTTTGTACAGTCAGCAGCCCAGGTGTATTTCCTGCTGACAGTTCACCTGTGAATCTCCAGGAGTTGCTCTCAGCCCTCTAGATCTTGCTCTTTTCACATTATGCTTTGTCTCAAGGATAGCCTTTCCCAGCAACTAGTCAATGTGGGGGCACAAAGGCCTATGTCTGAAAGATTACCCCAGCTTCAGAACTGCCATCAAGTACCACGGGACCATGCAAATTGAGGACATGGTTCCGATATTTACACATTTCAGTTAACATGGTACTGTGCAAACAAAGCAAACGCTCTCTGTAACATACACAGATGTTTAAAAAAATTTTTCTTAGCTTTAAGAAAATAATTTGCCACAGGACTCCTTTATTTAAGTGGGCTTTCATGCAAAAAGTTTAATGAGTTATATAAACATAAGGCAAGAATAATTTATTTCCTGCAAAGGAGGTAATATAGAGATCTTATCCTTCTCTATTTGTATCCAAGAAAATCTTTTGCAATTAAAAAAGAAGAAAGGGGAGGAGAAAAAAGAAGAGGGAGAAATCAAGAGAAGAAGGAGGAGAAAAAGGAGGCGTATAATAAGAAGAATTTCAAGATTCTAAGTTTAGCAGCATACAAGGCTGAATGACAATTATTAATAAGTCAAGAAACAACAGATGCCGGTGAGGCTATGAAGAGACAGGAACAGTTTTATACTGTTGGTGGGACTGTAAATTAGTTCAACCATTGTGGAAGACAGTGTGGTGATTCCTCAAAGACCTAAACCAGAAATACTACTTGACCCAGCAATCCCATTACTGGTTATATACCCAAAGGAATATAGATCATTCTATTATAAAGATACATGCACACATACATTCATTGCAGCACTATTCACAAGAGCAAAGACATGGAATCAACCCAAATGCCCACCAATGATGGACTGAATAAAGAAAATTTGGTACACACACACACCAAGTAATATGATGCAGCTATTAAAAGGAACGAGATCAGGTCCTTTGCAGCAACAGGGATGGAGCTGGAAACCATTATCCTCAGCAAACTAATGCAGGAAGAGAAAAACCAAACATCACTTGTCCTCACTTGTAAGTGGGAGGTGAACAATGAAAACACACAGACATGGGGAGGGGAACAACACACTGGGGCCTGTCAGGTGTGGGGTAGGAGGAGGGAGAGCATCAGGAATAATAGCTAATACATGCGGGGCTTAATAACTAGGTGCAGCAAACCATCATGGCACACATTTACCTATGTAACAAACCTGCATGTCCTATACGTATACCCTGGAACTTAAAATATTTTTTTCAAAAAGATGCCTATTCTCATTTGCTATTAACTTATCCCATTCAACAGTCTGTCCTGGAACACCCAACAGTTCTTAGCTCTCTAATAGTTTGCCCAAAATAGGTAAATACTGAAATTATTGCCTGTGCCCAAACTCCTCCATCATCAGCCTGTAAGAGAGATCTATATGGCTCTTGCCCCTGCCTGTTGGGAGCCTAAAGCATTATGTCCTAGCTGGTTAAGGATTGCAAATGCAGTATTGGCATTGGGTCCTGAGACGTTCACAAAGACTCAATGTAAACATGGTTCGGCAAGCCTAAAGAAGGAATTTAGGGAGATCTATAACAACATTGAAGTAAACTCTGAGTCTTGGTTTCCTCATCTGAGAGAACAGTTGGTTCTCATGGACTTTCTGTCTCCTCCCTTCCAGAATTAATTTGCTAAGTTTCTGTGGCCCCCATAGAAGAGGAAGACTCTGGTGTTTGCATCTCCCGTCCAGAGGTCAGTAGCTCACCTTCCAGCTCTCCACTGTCAGTCAGCAGAACAGCCATAGCTTCTTTGTGGGCCTTTCACATAGGCTGGAGAATATTACAATATTCCAAGATTGACCCTAACTCCCTTCCCTTTCCTCAGCACAGTGCCATTTTCAACCTGGGAGAATTTTCTCCCTCACATGGAGCAACTCGCCTCACCCTCTATGTCCTCTTTCTTTACAGACTAGCTCCCTGGCCCTCATTTTTTACTTCAGTAAATTAAGAATGACATCAGAAATTGACGAAATTAAGGTGACCATTTCTACTCTCAGAGTTCAGAAGCTGCTCAAAGCCAAATGTTCTGGGGGCATGTGAGGCCAGGAAAAAGTAATTTACTTCTCACAACATTTTATTAGGGTGTCAAGTGGAGTCACCCCATGAAAGCAAGTCACCTGTTACACTTTTCCTCGTCCAGCTGATCTCCTCAGTGAACACAGCCTTGCTCTGTAAGAGTGGTTCCCAAATGGCCCATCTTAGAATCTTCTGGAAAGCTTCTTAAAATGCAAATCCTGGGCCCCAATTTCTGAACCTCTGATTCAGTAATTGGGGGAGAACCTAAGGGTGTGCATTTCTAACAGGCTTCCAGGGAGTGCTGACCTGGCTGGCCCAGGACCCCCACTTTGCAAACCACTACTCTATACCACACTAAGTCCCTACCATGATTGTAGGCAAAGCAGGTAGCCCCAGAATGGCTCCACCTTCAGTCTGCTTGGAATGGGACTTCAGAAGAAGAGTATATCTGGATCATATTTAAGATCAGACATCATTTCTTAGAGATGCCGCTTCAAATAGACCATGGTGGCAAAATCAATATAAACAGAAATAAATTAGTATGGGGAAGAAAACTGTGGCCCTATGATATTGGCTTTCTGATCTCATCCCTGATCCTCATCAAACCAATGAGCCAATTTCAAAGGGGACACTGATGGTGAAGAAAATCTCCAATTAGCACATCTGCAAACAGAGATTGTTGCCTGAGTATCATTTTGGTTCAATAAGCTTATCAGCTGGACCCTGGAAGCCCAGGCAGTAAAAGGCTTGTAATTGTTTTTATCTACTCAGAAAACCAAATGCTGGTTCAGATGAGAATTCAATTGATTTTCAAACAGTGTTTACCTCCTTTCCCTGTCATCACACAGACAGACAATTAATGACATGAAAGATTAATTAACGGAAAAGCTTGTGCACTGGCTGCCAAACAGAGGATTAAATTTGGAGGTCTATACTTTCTTCCCAGAGAGGAAAATATCCTTCAGTAATTAAAGGTTCGGTGGCAACTTTTGTCCTAGGTATTGAGACCATCCAAGTGAGAAGGAGAAAAGTTTTTTAAAAACTGACTGGGGAGACTCAAGCTGGTAGCCAGGTCTTAGCCACCCAGTGGCACCAATCAGTGAATCATGTGAGTCAGAGAGCAGCTTACCTTGCCAGGGATATGGGAGTCATCACACAGATCCTAGGTGCACCTTCTCTTCACGTGGAGCTGAAGCAGGAAATGAAAAAAAAAAAAAAAAGAAAACAAAAGAAAAAAAAAGACAAGTTCTCTGTGCTGGGCTAACTTGCTCCAAGGCCCAGTGATAAGCAGAGCTCCTGCAACAGAGCAGCAGCCACACAACTGGCTCTCCATCCCTAAGCTCCTATTCCCTCCAGTATTCTCTTAATCTAAAGTCATTATATCTTAGATGACAATGCTGAGGCCACTCGTTCTTCTAAAAGAAAACAAAAACAAAAAAAAACAAACCACAAAACAACAACAACAAAAAAGGCTGGCATCAAAAGTAAGATTCAATCACTCTAAAAATGCAAATTAAACAGAAAGTTTAACTGAGGATGAGAGAAAGGTGTAATCTCACCAGAACACCCTAGACTACTGCAGATAGCTTATACCAGACAGCATTTCACAGTTCACAATGTGTTCTTTCATTTGCATTCTCTCCCACGAAACACTCCCAGTGGCCTTGAGAAGTGGGCTTCACTGGAAACTGGGGCTAGGAGAGATAAACAACTCTTGCTAATTTTTCTTGCTAATGAATGGTGAGCTGGACTTTAAAAGACAGATATGCTGCCTCTAAGATCTTTGATTTTCATAGTGTTTCAAAGGTTCTACCTATTCATGGTCATTTAAGGTAAAATACCCTTACAGGATTTAATAACAATTTGATAAGTGATAGTAAATTGAGCATTTTGAATCAACTGGTAGAAAAACTTTATTATATTCAAAATCACCAGTGCCAAATCTATTCTCAATCCTATCTCTAGGCAACGAGGCTAAGGCTGAGTGTGGACATGAATGAGACAGGATGCCTACCAGGGAGCATTAACTATCAATTCGATCCATTCAGCAAATGTTAATTGAGCTCTTTGTCTACACCTGGCACTGTGCTCAGTACTAGGGATAGAAGAGTTACAAAAAATACCCAGACCTCTGACCTCAGCAAGTTACAGACTAGTGAGGAAGATCTACACTCATCAATAGTCACACAGCTTGTGGCACCACTAACAAGTGTACAAAGGAGGGGTGCTTGCAACCACAAGCACCAACAACAGAAATATTTACCGTTTTGGGGTGGGCCAAGAAAAGGTTAAGATTCTTGATTCTTAAACTAAAAACAGGAGGATGAAAAATTAATTGGGAAAAGATGAGAAGGGACAAAGTTCTAGGTAGAGAGGACAGATGTGTAAATATCCAGTGGCAGAAATTCAGAAGGCAAGTGGTAGGAGGAAAGGTAGAG
>NC_045439.1:135150225-135179389 GCF_002776525.5 Piliocolobus tephrosceles
AGTAGAGACGGGATTTCACCATGTTAGCCAGGATGGTCTTGATCTCCTGACCTCGTGATCCGCCCATCTTGGACTCCCAAAGTGCTGGGATTACAGGCTTGAGCCACCGCGCCCGGCTGCCACAATCTTTTAAGCAAGGAGAAATTAGTGAACATTTTAAGCAAGGGACTGGGGAATAAGGAATGGTTAGTCAATATTTTGTTTCAAGACAACCTCAAAATCTCAGTGACTTAAAACTGAAAATTTCATTTTCATGCTTACATGCCTATAGGTTGGTTGCAGTTCAGTTGACTTAGACTGAACCTGTTGGTTTCAAATCAGCTTTCGTGTTTTTATTCTGGGTCTAGGGTGGAGAGGTAAGCAGGCTTTCTTCACAGGCATTGCATAAGAGTATAAAAGGCAAGCAAACCACACAAGCATGGTGAATCGACATGTAACACTAGTGTTACATGAACCCCAGCAAGATACATGGAGGAAATCAACATCAATGGAGCAGAGAAATCAACTAACTCTAGTGGAAGTTCCTACAAAGCTTCAGGGCCAAGGATGTGGCTGTGTAATTCTGTAACAAGAAGGAAGTGAAAAATGGCCATGATGATTTAATGTACCATAAATGAAGAACGTGATCAATGAACAATTCAAAAAGCTCCACTCTGTCAATAGGATAAACTATTAGAGGGATCCAGGGTGGGTATCTCTGGGAAAACGTACAGAGATGGAAGCATCAAGTTTACCTCAAGGGTGCTGAAATATACAATTGAATAGCTGCAGGCTTCTATAATTTACAATACAGAGGGAATAAGGGCCTTGCTGTGTGGCCCAGAGGGGTGAGTCATGAAAATCTCACACCGAGAGGGCCTATGGAATGACATAACTTCTAACTCTACAATATGCAGCTTATCAACTAAACAATACTGTAAAATAAAGGCTATAGCTCATGCGTCAGTAAAGTGACCATATGACACAGCTCCAACCCAGGACAATTTCAAGGGTGATAGGAAACAAATAGGAACATGTGGTCACTTCATGATTAACAAAACGCTTCACAAACAAATCCCCGTGGTCATTTCAAAAATTTTAGATTTTTCTCTTCTGAGTATTGCTATCATGGGTACCTTGGAGACGCATAATGCTGTACAGTTGACCCTTGAACCACATGAGTTTGAACTGGATGAGTCCACATACATGTGGATTTTTTTCAATAGTTATATTGAAAACTATTTTACAGGTTTGTGACAATTTGAAAAACTTCACAGATTCACTGTATAGCCTAGAAATATCAAAAAAGTTAGATATGTAATAAATGAATGAAATACAGGTAGACACCAGTCTATTTTATCTAAAGCTGGAGAATTTGACGCCAGCAAAGAATGGTTTGATAAATTTAGGAAGACATTTGCCTTTAAAAAAAAATGTCAAGATAAGCTTCTGCCAACCAAGTGTCATTAGATGAGTTCCTAGATGTCATTAAGAAAATTATTGAGGTGAAATGATATCTGCCTGAATAGGTTTTTAATGCAGATATAAGTACCCTACCTGGAAAAAACAAAATGCCACAATGGACACTCAACAGGAAGAGAAACAAATTCCAGGATTTAAGGCAGGAAGGAATAGGCTGTCTACTGTTTTGTGAAAATGCAATAGGGTTGATGATCAGGACTGCTTTTCTCTCTTATATAAAGCTGCTAACCCCTGAGCATTGAAGGAAAAAGATAAACAACAGCTGCCCATCTTTTGGTTGTACAGTAAGAAGGACTGGACAATGAGAATCCTTTTTCTGGACTGGTTCCATTGATGCTTTTTCTCTGAAGTCAGGAAGTACCTTGGCAGTAAGAGATTGCCTTTTAAAGTTCTTTTGATACTGGACAATATCCCTGGCCACCCAGAACCTCATGAGTTCAACACTAAAGGCATCGAAGTGGTATATTTGCTCCCAAACACAATGTATCTAATTCAGCCTCTGTATCAGGGGACCATAAAGACTTTTAAGGCTTATAACACATGAAACTCTATGGAAAACATTGTCAATGCTATGAAAAAGAACTCTGATAGAGAGAACATCATGGAAGTCTGAAAGGATTGCATCATGGAAGATGACATTGTTCTTATAGAAAACCATGAAAGTCATCAAGCCCAAAACTATAAATTCCTGCTGGAGAAAAGTATGTCCAGATTTTGTACATGACCTCACAGGATTTATGACAAAGCCAATCAAGAAAATCATGAAAGAGATTGTGGATATGACAAAAAAAGGTGGGGAGTGAAGAGTTTCAAGATACAGATCTTGGAGAAATTTAAGAGCTAATAGACACCAAACCAGAGGACTTAAAAGAGGTAAGTGCTTCAGAACCAGTATCAGACGATGAGGAAGAAGACATAGAAGAAGCAGTGCCAGAAAACACATTGACATTAGACCATCTGGCAGGAGGGATCTGATTATTCAAGACTGCTTTTGGTTTCTTTTACTACATGAACCCTTCAATAATACAGGGGCTATAACTGCAGCAAACTGTGGAAGAATTGGTATCATATAGAAACATTTTTTAGAGAAATGAAAAAGCAAAAAATGTCAGACAGAAATTGCTATGTATTTATTTAAAGTATGTTAATCATGCTTGCCTCTCCTGTGTCCCCTTCTGTGTGTTTTTGTATTGTTTTGTTTTGAGATAGAGTCTCAGTCTGTTACCCAGGCTGGAGTGCAGTGGCGTAATCTCTGCTCACTACAACCTCCACCTCCCGGGTTCAAGCAATTCTCTGCCTCAGCCTCCCGAGTAGCTGGGATTACAGGCTCTCACTACCACGTCCAGCTAATTTTTGTGTTTTTAGTAGAGATGGGGTTTCACCATCTTGGCCAGCCTGGTCTTGAACTCCTGACCTTGTAATCTACCCACTTCGGCCTCCCAATCCTGTGTCCCCTTCTACCTCCTCTCCTACCTTTGCCTCTCCTGAGACAAGACCAACCTTTCCTCTTCCTCCTGCTCAGCCTACTCAACATGAAGATGATATGGATAAAGACCTTTATGATGATCCATTTCCACTTAGTAAATAGTAAATATATTTTCTATTCCTTACGATTTTCTTAATAACATTTTCATTTCTTTTGCTTCCTTTATTGTAAAAACACAGTATACAATACATATAACATACAAAATATGTGCCAATCGACTGTCTAGGTTATCAGGAAGGCTTTCACTCAACAGTAGGCTATTAGTAATTAGGTTTTCAGAGAGTCAAAAGTTATACACATATTTTTGGCTGCATAGGGGATCAGTGCCTTAACCCCCACGTTGTAAAAGAGTCAATTGTACCTGAAATGTATGATGTGGTTAGACAACACAAATTTCCTACGTTTTTGCCCAGAAAAGATTCTTCAATGATTTTTTTTTTTTTTTTTTTTTTAGTTTTTGGAAGAGCTATATAATTTTAAGGGAAAAAGAAACTAATTACAGTTGAAGTATGGGAGAAAAATTTCTGGAGAAGGAGACATTTGAATTGAACTATGAATGGCCAGTAGACAAGATAAAGAAAAAGAGCATTTTGAGGTTCAGGGAAGTGCGTGAACAAATAATAAACCAACACAATATTATAGAGGTAGGAAATGGCATATTGTGCTTGGGAAACAGTGAGTACTCTTGACTCTAATGGCAATTTCTATGTGTTTTCTTCAATTTAATTTTTTTCCTCTCAAGGGATAAATGGATGAAGATTTCACAGTAAGTTTATTAATGTACCATGTTATCTTATTTAGCAAGGGCAATTTTCCCAAGAAGGTAAATATTTATGAAGTTGTAGTTCATTGTAGATAAAAGACAAAGCTTGTTCTAAGTAACATTCAATGTAAGAATTATCATGGTGATTTAAAAAACCATTGATTGCAATGCTTGACAACATTTGATGTAATTATCAAAAAGGTTACTGAGTAAGCAGACGACACTGCAAATCAGTAAAAGCCTAGAATTGGAAATGGCTCGAAACTGATAACTACAGTACTAGGAATAGAAGAAAAAGTAAACATCTCCAT
The DNA here is from genome assembly GCF_002776525.5 of Piliocolobus tephrosceles. Taxonomy (NCBI): domain Eukaryota; kingdom Metazoa; phylum Chordata; class Mammalia; order Primates; family Cercopithecidae; genus Piliocolobus; species Piliocolobus tephrosceles. The sequence continues at coordinate 135,154,247 of NC_045439.1, forward strand.
GCAAATCGACAGATCACAGTGCCTTTCTTATACAGTTAAATGTGAAAGTTGCCATATTTAATTCTCCAGTCGAGTTCATTATGCAGAGAGGTAGTTAGTTCGACAAGTAGCCTGAGTTTCCAAGCCTGATGCTAAGAAAATATCTCAGGGATACTGACATCACAGGAGTAAAGGACTTATGAGAATCCTGCAACACCCACTCGATGTATATTGAATGAATGCAGAAATCAGTGAATCTTAACAACACAGTGGTTGAAGGACATAGAAATGTATGTATTAGGCTCTTAGAAAAAGATGTATGCTCTTAGAAAAAGAAAGAGTTGAGGTTATTAGTGTAAAGGTACAAGAATTGAAATAATTCAGTTCATGCAATAACAACATAACAATAAGCATCACCTAGAATTCATTCATTCTGTAAATTTTTATAAAATACTTACTACATAACCAGAGACTCTAAAAGTAAATAAATTTTCTGCCCTCTGGGAGGAAGATAATAAACTTGCATAAATCAATTTCCGTAGTGATAAATACTGTGAAGAAAATAAATCAGGGTAGGAGAGCAACAGTCATGTTAGTTTAGACGAGGAAAAGTTTCTCCTATATTTGAATCATTTCTCAGTTTACGATGCACTTCCATAGACTTGGTTATTTCACTTAACCTTTAAAACAGAATGTAATTTAGATCCTGTTCATACTTTCAAAAATGAGAAGACCTAGAAAAGTTTACAGAATCGTCCAGCATGAGTGCTTTACAATTACCATCGCATACAATCTTCACATGATGTTTCAGTCTGCTGCTTCTCTTAAAAATTCCTGCCTTAGGTTTGAAGTTATTGTTAAAATTATAAAGTTACAAGCTATTGTTAAATAAAAAATAATTTTATAGATAATATACATATTATATATTTTTCTTTATAAATTATATATAACATGTAATTTAATTTTAAAAGTGTAAGTTATTATACAAATTCCTGCTATACATTTGAAGGTTAAGTCAGTAAATGGCAGAGTCAAATACGGTGTGGTGACGCCAAAACCTTGCCCATCCTGCTGCATAGGGGCTTCTTGGCTTCTTCATCTTGGGCCAGGACATTTAAAAAATCTAGAGGTTGCCTCTCCCTTCCCAGAGTAGAGAAGGATAGTGGCTGAGGAGTTAAGTGGACAAGCACTGTGTATCTGTAAATTATTTATAACGTGCTACTCAAAATTATTGTCATGTTCTTCCTTTGTTGAAAAACACGAAGTTCACTAAAAAGAAAACTGGGAGAGATTCCAAATTTCCCCCAATACTACAAATTTTAACATTTACTCCAGCCTGATCTCGATAACACAAATAGGTTTTTGTGTACTAATTTCTGTAATATCAGTGTCTCTTTTCTAATTGCCATCATGATTCTTTACATATACATTTTTCACTGAATAACTTTCCATTTCTACCTCTCTATGGGAAGGCGCAATCATGCGAGGGGAACAAAAGGAGGGAGAAAAAACCAAAACGGTCCTAGTACTCAAAGGAGTTGATACTCCAAAATTACAAAATATATAAAATATACAAGTACAAGAAAATATATTTAACAAAAACAACTAATGGAATATTAACAAATTCAAAGTTAAATGCTCCACCAAAGAGTTTAAAGTAAGTCTGATCAAAGAGAAAAATGAAGGGATAATATCCAACAAAAAAAATTATTAAACAAAAAGAGTCACATAAAAATAATTAGAACTCTTTGAACTAGAAACCATAGTAATCAAACTAGAAAACAAAACTCCATAGACAGGATAATTGCTATAATGGACATAATTGTTATAAGTAAGAGTCTGTTCTTTTGTTTCTACTCCACAGTTTTGAACAAAAACGCTTCTGAAAAAGTCTACAATTCAAAATGAACCTTTATTCTTCCTCAAATTGGTAAGAAACAAGCTTCTAGGAGAGTAAAAAACGTAAGTGATGATACAAAGAGAAAACCCAAATCATCAGTATATATATGAAAACTTGCTAAATCTTTCTTCAAGGAAATGCAATTTAAAATAATAGGGTTTCCTTTCACACACGTCATACAAAAAAAAAAAGTAAAGCATCTAACAAAAACAGGCATTGGTGAACATGTTGTGTCCGGAATTGGTGTGTTCTTGGTCTGGCTGACTTCAGGAATGAAGCCGCGGACGCTAGCGGTGAGTGTTACAGTTCTTAAGGATGGTAGTCTGGAGTTTGTTCCTTCAGACGTTCAAATGTGTCTGGAGCTTCTTCCTTCTGGTGGGTTCATCATCTCGCTGACTTCAGCAGTGAAGCTGCAGACCTTTGCGGTGAGTGTTAAAGCTCTTAAAGGTAAAGGCAGCGCCTCTAGAGTTGTTCATTCTTCCCGGTAGGTTTGTGGTCTCGCTGGTTTCAGCAGTGAAACTGCAGACCTTCGCAGTGAGTGTTACAGCTCATAAAGGCAACATGAACCCAAAAAATGAGCAACCGCATTTTTTGTAAAGAGCAAAAGAACATAGCTTCCACAGTCTGAAAGTGTACCCCACAGAGTTCCCACTGCTCACTCCGGGAGTCTGCTTTTATTACCTTATCTGGCCCCACCCACATCCTGCTGATTGCTCCATTTTACAGAGAGCTGATTGGTCTATTTTACAGAGAGCTGATTGGTCCATTTTACAGAGAGTTGATTGGCCCATTTTACAGAGAGTTGATTGGCCCATTTTGACATTTACAAACCCTGAGCTAGACACAGGGTGCTCATTGGTTTGTTTAGGATCCCTTAGCTGGACATAAAAGTTCTCCAAGTCCCCAATAGACTCAGGAGGCCAGCTGGCTTCACCTACTGGATCCTGCACGACGTGGGCGGAGTGGGGGGAGGGTGTTGCTGCCTGCCAGTACCGTGCAGTGCACCTGCACTCCTCAGCGCCTGACCCGTTGATGGGACCAGATGCAGCAGAGCAGGGGTCAGTGCTCGTCAGGGAGGCTGGGGCAGTCTGGGAGCCCGGGGAGGGGGGTTCAGGCATGGCAGGCTGCAGGTCCCAAGACCTGCACCCCAGGGAGTCAGCTGAGGCCCAGTGAGAACTCCAGCACAGTGCCGGTGGGCCAGCACTGCCAGGGGACCCCTTCCACTCTCTGCAGCTGCTGGCCCCAGTGCTAAGCCCCTCACTGCCCTGGGCTGGTGGCGCCAGCCAGCCGCTCCAAGTGCAAGGCCCGCCAAGCCTGTGCCCATGCCTGCCAGAACTCGCGCTGGCCTGTGAGTGCCAAGTGTAGCCGCAGTTTCCGCCAGTGCCTCTCCCTCCACACTACCCCACAAGTGGAGGGAGCCAGCTCCAGCCTCGGCCAGCCAAGAGAGGGGCTCCCACAGTGCAGTGGCAGGCTGAAGGGCTTCTCAAGCACTGCCAGAGTGGATGTGGAGGCCAAGGAGGTGCTGAGAGAGAGGGCTGCTAGCACATTGTCACTTCTCAATGTGACTAGGTAAAGTCCCAAACTATATTCATGAGCATAAATTGGTACATCTAATTTGGAAAGTAATTTGCAATATGTATAAAACTTGAAGGTACAAATACACTTCAGCTTGCCATTTTTCTTTCTAGATTACTATCTTTGAAAGAGCTCACATATAAAGAGATGCATATACTTTTTAGTACAGCATTGTTTGTAATAGTCAAACATAGTTAAAACACACTAATTGTTTATTAAGAAGAGAAAACCTGGGCCAGGCGCAATAGCTCACACCTATAATCCCAGCACTTTGAGAGACCAAGGCAGGCAGATCACCTGAGGTCAGGAGTTCGAGAACAGCCTGGCTAACATGGTGAAACCCTGTCTCTACTAAAAATACAAAAATTAGCCAGGTGTGGTGGTGGGCGCATGTAATCCCAGCTACTTGGGAGGCTGAGGCAAAAGTATTGCTTGAACCTGGGAGGCAGAGGTTACAGTGAGCCAAGATTGCACCACTGCACTCTAGCCTGGGTGACAGAGTGAGATTCCATCTCAAAAAAAAAAACAAAAGGAGAAGAGAAAAGCTAAAGAGACAAAAAGTGATATATTCATTTACTGCAGTATATATAAGTTAAAATTTGAATGAAAAAGAACTTCATCTATCAACATGGTTATATCTCAAATGATTATGTTGACATGAAATAGCAAGTCAAAAAACATATTACATGCATAATACCACATTAAAAATTTTAAATCATATAAAACTATGACATTTTTATGGATACATATATATGTATGGTAAAAATGTAATTAACCATGGGAATAAAGTTCAGGATCATGGATAACTATTAAAAGAGAATGTAAGAAATTAGTTAATATGGGGACATGAGATTTTAACTGCATCTGTAATATTTTCTCTCATTTAAAAAAACTGGTCGGGCATGGTGGCTCACACCTGTAATCCCAACACTTTGGGAGGCTGAGTCAGGTGGCTCACAAGGTCAGGAGATTGAGACCATCCTGGTTAACATGGTGAAACCCCATCTCTACTAAAAATACAAAAAAACTAGCCGGGCATGGTGGCATGGTTTGTATGTTTGTATTTCTACTAAAAATACAAAAAAATTAGCTGGGGCCTGTAGTCCCAGCTACTTGGGAGGCTGAGGTGGGAGAATGGCATGAACCCAGGAGGTGGAGCTTGCAGTGAGCTGAATAGCCCCACTGCATTCCAGCCTGGGCGACAGAGCAAGACTCCATCTATAAAAAACAAAAACAAAAAAAAAAAAAATGGAGGTTGATAAATAGAATGGTGGAGCAGAACAGAGATCCCAGAAATAAATACAAATATTTACAGTAACTTGATTTGGTACAAAGGAGACACTGCCGTGCTGTGGGTAAAAGGTGACCTTTTTTATACATAGTACTGGATATTGTCAGTCAAGGGAAAGAAAGTGAATCTTGAACCCGACCTAATACTAGACACAAAGGCAACTCCCAATAAATTATAGACCTAAATATGAAAACAAAAGCAATAGAATTTTCAGAGGGAAACATGTTTATGACCATAGGGTAGGTAAACATTTCAAAGCATGATATAAAAACCCTAATCATAGAAAAAATAAGATAAATTGAACTAGAAATGTATGTCCAGAACACAACATTATTAAGGGATTGAAAAGGCAAATCATAGAGCCAGAGAGGATAATTGAAATGCATGCATTTACATATGCTGAATATATGCATACATTGAAATACGTATATCTGACAAAGAATTCATATCCAAAAAATATAAGATTCCCAATTAAACAATTTTTGAAAAGAGAGATAACCTTATTGAAAAAAAAATGGAAAAAGAGCTTGAACAGGTACTTTACCATATTGAGGTAGTCAATAAATATGTAAAAAAGAATCAGATTTATTAATCATTAGGAAAACACAAGTTAAAACTATAGGCAGTACTACTTTATACACATCAGAATGCCTAATTTAAAAAGACACTATATCCAGTGCTTGGAGTGATATGAAGAAGCAGGAGCTTTATACTCTGCTGATGGGAGTGCAAATTAGTTCAACCACTTTGGCAAATTTGTTAGCAGAATCTATTCCAGCTAAATATACCTTAGGACGCAGCAATTCCACTCATATGTATATACTCAACAGAAATGCAACATCTTCACTTAAAAACACGTAAATAAACATTCATAGCTGTTTTATTCGTAATAGCCAAAAAGTGGAAACAACTCAAATGTGCATCAACTGTAGAATGTCAAATAGGCTATGGTACATTCATACAATGGAGCTCCACAGAGCAATGAGAGGACACGAACTCTTACTACATATGGCAACCGCTGGGAAAGGAGGGGACCTATGGAGTGTTCTGGTCCAGATGAAAGCACACTCATGCGCTCGCTCGCTCGCTCGCTCTCTCTCTCCATCTCTGTCTCAGTCTAGGTGCAGATTACATGGGTGAGTTCACTTTGTGAAAATGTGCTGATTATATGTCAATAAAAAGTTTTTAAATTTTTCAGGAAAATGAAAATAGGGATAAAAACCCATGGAAACACAGGAAGGAATTCAGGCTGGATTCTGTGAGAACTGAAACCAAAGGGAAAGCCCAGGGAACCTTCTGCATTTGCAGGTCTGTTCATCTATGGGCTCCCGTGCTGGCTGTCTCTTGGAGCTCCCAGCAGATAGAAAGAGCAGGCTTTCAGCTCATCACAAGACTAAAGGATTTTAAGCTCCACATGTTCCTTAAGTAACACTTGATATTTTTATTTGATGCAGGCAAAGTCTTTACGTTCAAAGCTCCTTTCATGTTGTGTACTGACGGAGGCATGTGGTTCTTTCTGTTGATACTGAAATATGGCCTTGGTTTTGTCTTGCTCTCAAAGGAGATATTTTAAATTGTTCAGCTGCAAAATGGAAAACTACAGGTTGAGTTGCTAAAGCTCTACTTGGAATTCACCAAAGAAGCTGATTCTTACTCTACACAGAATTCCCCTCCAAAGCTGATCCCCTGCTGCATAGTCTTGTCTGTGTGTTGGTTTAGGCAAAGCACTAAATGCAAAATTTTCACAGCAACTCCTCTGCTATCTTACAAAAGGGTCTTAAAGCAATTTGCAGAATCCTTACATTCACTTTAAACACAATGTGAAAGCTACTGACATAAATCAACCACAGTATTTGACAGAGGCACACACTTGTTTGTTACTTCAGCAAACATCTGCTGAAGGCTTCATATACTGGTTATCTACTAGATAATTCAGTGTTGTACGCTAAATGGGTTACAGCACAAACATTCGTACCCAGGGCCCTTGCCCTCTTATGTGGTGCCATTTCCAGTCCCTATGTCTCCTCCACACCTCTGAAATCCAGTGTACCTTCTTAAGCCACTTCAAACTGTTCAACACAAAGGAAAAAGTTTCAGGAAAGACTCCTCACCTATTTGCCAAGAGGATAAAGATCTGGACAAGACAGGAGCCAGATAATGTGTTGATGAATACTGTTTTTCTTTCACAACAAGGAGAAGGTAAGAAACGAAGGTTTCCTATCATTCTTTACCTCCAAAATGGAGATCAGATCCCCATGATTGGCACCAGGAGAGAATCAAAGAAGTATTTTTTGATTTCGAAGGAAAGGTAAACCGGAAAGCAGTAATGTTAAATGTTCGCTCTCTGAGACTAACTTTCTCCAACCAGGACAAATGTATTTTCCAGTGCCCAGTAAGTTTCAGTAAGGCATTCTCACCTATTAAATAGATAATTGGGATGCCAGGGATGCACTTGGCAGACAGATACATTGTCACCTTGGAGGACCTTTTCATTGCACAAAACTGTCTCTACAATAAACCTGAAAAGTGATTGTGCCATTGTTGAACAAAATTTGTTTCACAAAAAATTCTCTAGTAAATTAAGCCAAAAGGTCCCTCCGTGCAATAGTTCTCGTTCTGAATTTTGCCTTTGGGAGGAGTGTATGACATGTTTAATCCCTCTTTACTTCGACAGTTCTTCAAGGATTTAAAAACCACAAGCATATCACCCACCCTAAGCCTTTTCTTGTCAACATTAGAAAAGATCTAGCCTTTATTTTTACATTATAAAATCAATATGTTTTATAAAAATAAGTTTAAAATTCAAATATTAATATGAAAACTTAAAACATTACCATTATCCAGAAAATAACCATTGCTAATATTGTGTTGTATATTTCTATAAACTAATTTTTATGCCTATATCATCTGCACATTTAAAAATGGGTTGATGCTGAATATACTGCTTAAAACTTTAGAAGTTCACATAATACATAATGAACATTTCTCCTTATCAAAAGTAGACAGACCTCCAGTTCTAGAAAAAGATAACATAGACTTGCTTTTCCTTCACCTGAGTACAACTAAATACACTGGAAATTATTCAACAGGTAACAATAAAAGGACTGTGGGTACTGGAAAGAAGGCAGACCAGTTAGAGATCTTAGGACTTGAGGAACAGCGATGTTGTAAGTTTTCTGGTTACGGTCTTACCTCCCATATGCCCCAGACTAGGCTCTGGAGAGATCTGCAACCCCAAACCACCAAAAAGCATAGACAAAAACAAACAAGCAAAATATGAAGTAAACAAAAAAAGTCTAGTCTCTAGGGCTAAAGGATTGGGAAGGTGGGGAAGCTCATCTTCTGCTCTACAACCAGCAGGTGGTCTCACTCACCTGCCCCAGGGCAGCAAACCTCCTGCACAATTAGGGCACTGGTGGGCAACTCGCTTTGCTGACAGTGGCAACAGCAGTGAAATCCAGTCTCTCTCTGCTCTCCACCCAGTGACATGAGTCTCAGGCTTGGTGTCTCCTGACCCCTGCCCTTCTATAGAGAGTGGACGAGTGACACCAGGCAACCCAGGAAATTGCCTTCCACTCTTGTAGTTGTCATCAATGGGGACTGTGCAGAAGTTCCAGCTGCACCAGAAAAACAAAGCACCCCAGAAGAGCATTGCCAGGGCTCTGAACCCTAGTGTCACTGGAATTAAAGCTCACAGAATGAGCCTAGAACCTGAGATAAACCTAAACAAAGCCACTGCTTGCTAAAATCAAAGATTTAAATAGGATCAAGAGCCTCCTAACATAATGAAGTGTTCAAGATAAAATAAAAATCAGTTGTGCCAGGAACCAGGAAAACCACAATTTGAATTAGAAAAGATAGTCGATAGCTATGCTGAGACGAATCAGATGTTAAAACTATAGGTGGGAATTGAACAATGAGATCACTTGGACACAGGAAGGGGAACATCACAGACCCGGGCCTATTGTGGGGAGGGGGGAGGGGGGGGATAGCATTAGGAGATACACCTAATGTAAATAATGAGTTAATGGGTGCAGCACACCAACATAGCACATGTATACATATGTAACAAACCTACATGTTGTGCACATGTACCCTAAAACTTAAAAGTATAAAAAAAAAAGGACCCCCTGTAAAAAGGTTTCAATAATCAATTACAAATTATCCTGTGAAAAAAGCAAAAATATAGCAAATCTAAGAAATAGAAATTATGAAAAGGAATCAAATGAAAATTATAGAACTAAAAAATTTCAAAATTTAAAACTTGCTGAATGGACTTAATAGAGTGAAGATAATAAAAGTTAGAATTAGTGAACTCCGATCAGAGAGCTTAATAGAATTTACTCAATCTGAACAGAGAAAATAGACTGGATATAAAAAATGAATAGAGCTTCAGAGATCTGCGGGACAATAACCAAAGATCCCAGAAGGACACACCTGTAATCCCAGCACTTTGGGAGGCTGAGGTGGGCGGATCATGAGGTCAGGAGATCGAGACCATCCTGACTAACATGGTGAAACCCCGTCTCTACTAAAAATACACAAAATTAGCCGGGCATGGTGGTGGATGCCTGTAGTTCCAGTTACTCAGGAGGCTGAGGCAGGAGAATGGCGTGAACCCAGGAGGCAGAGCTTGCAGTGAGCCAAGATAACGCCACTGCACTCCAGCCTGGACGACAGAGCGAGACTCCATCTCAAAAAAAAAAAAAAAAAAAAAAAAAAAAAAAAAAAAAAAAAAAAATCCCAGAAGGAGAAGAGAAAGGGTTTAAAATGGAAAAGATTAAGGAAAAAAAAAAAAGTCTAAAAATGTCCCAAAAGAAGCAAAGGCATAACCTACAGGTTCAAGAAGTCAGATGAATCCCAAACAGATTAAAACTAAAGAAAATTATACCAAGACACAACATAAACTTCTGAAAACTAAAGAAAAAAAACCCTTAAAAACAGCCAGAGAGAAAAGACTTATTATACAGAATTTAATTCAAATGATAGCAGGTTTATCATCTAAAATCATGGAGTTAAGAGGGAAGAGGCAAAACATTTTTTTTTCAGCTGAAGAACGAAAAGAATTGTCAACTCTGCATTCAATGCCTGTCAAAACTGTCCTTTGGGAAGAGGGAAATTAAGATATTCTCAAAGTATGGAAAGCTAAGAGAATTTATTGCTAGCACACCTACCCTTAAAGAAGCTCTCCAACAGAAAGCTTCCTCCAACAGAAACCTTCCAACAGAAGCTCTCCAACAGAAAGATAATGATAACATAAGTAGGCTATAGCATTCAGAACAGAAAGGATTAAAAATAAAGGTAAACATAGTAGGCTATCCTTCACTTAATGAGTTTCTTGAGTTTTATTTTATATTCCTATTACTTATAACAATACAGAGTATGTGCACAATGTATGTAGAAGGAATACTTGAGACAATTATATGAAAAAGTGGGGAGGTACAGAGACCTACATAAAAGTACATTTTCTATATTTGAAATGGATAAAACATCAATACCAGCAGCCTGTACTGAGATATATATATATATGGTAATACCTAGAGCAATCATTGAGAAAGCTGTACAAGGTAATATGTTGAAAATATTATTTAAAAAACAAAATAGAACTCTAAAATTTTTTTTTGAGTAGCCCACAAGGAGGTGAGGAAAAAGATACACAGGAACAAGAAACAGAGGAAATGGAAAACAGTAAACAGACTTAAGCCCCAGTATATCTGCAATTGTTTTAAGTGAAGAGATGTTGTTTCCGTTCCCAAAAGGAAGAAAGTGAATTCTGAAAATAATGAACTGCTTAGCTTCATGATTATTCTCGCCAAAAACTCTATAATGAAATAATTACATGTTAAGTCAACCCAATGGAACAGGGGGTGAGGAATTACGTGGTATGTGGTGATATAGCCCATTTTGTGAAATTCTGTGGATGTGTATCAGTTAGAAATTATTAATAACTGCATTTTGATGACATAAACTATATAGCAGTAATGGAGTAAACAACTCGCTAACCCCCTAAATGCTTTACATACTTTTCCAAACATGTATATAGGTAAAGTAGTAAGTAATGTTCACAAACATTTCTAACTTATGAAGTTTTTATATTTTTTTAGCCACACAGCAAAACTGTAAACTAGGTATTATTATCCACAAACAAAATTTGAAGAAACCACAGCTGAGATTGGCTGGACTAAGGTCATGCTGCCAGCAAGTAAGAGCACTGAGCCAATCTAGATCTTCTGACTGCAACTGCCATCGTTTTCCCACCTTATCTTGCACTTACCCAAGGGTTCCAGGGAATATGGTTACTCTCAGCATTTCTCACAAGACTCACAAGATGTGAGAAACTTAGGGATACAGAGTTTATGATATTATAAACATTAATCTCACAGGTGTGATTAAGCCAGACTGAGATAATAAAATACTCTAATTTTGGAGATAAATTTTCTTAATATCCTAAGTTCAACAGAAGAGCTTCCACTAACTCTTAAAATGGGCCATTCTGAACATTTAATACACCTTTACTGAACATTTACTACATGTAAAGAACAGTGTAGGATATCATGTGGAACAACAGAGCTCCTTCCCCAAACAAGGAACTAAATGAGATGAGCAAATGCATAGTTCTCTGCAATAGCATGAGTCGGGAATCAGTCATGGAAGGACAGCCACTAGAAGTGCTACAGGATGAGGGGTTTATGGCAGGACTTACACCTTCACAACTGTGGGAGCTGCCGAGGGAAATGAAGGTCTGGAGCGGACATTGGAGGATCAGAGAAAACATCACTAAGCAGTCTGCCTGAAGCCTTAGTTGGGTGGGCAAATCAGAACCAGTGTATGTGAGGGTATATGGGCCCGTGAAGGGAGCATTTATGAAGGAGGCTTTGGGAAGCCATGGCCTCTGGGGAATCGTGGCCTCTGCAGCTCCATCACTAAGTACGTGGTGGTGAGCCTGGGGTCACTCTTGGTCAGCAGGTTTGGTAGTCAGGAAGAAAGCCAAGTTCACCACAGTGGAGAGCAAGGACAAGCTGGAACCCGCAAATCTCAGCCTCGGTCTGGTCACCACATTTTACCAAGACATTCAGAGAATAATAACAGCTGCTCTCTTCCCACCTCCCAAATCCATTACAAATCCCTCTTTTGGCCAACTCTAACTTGGAACAAAACAAGGAAAGAGATTCTGGGAAACAATGGTCCCACCCCAGTGTAACTGTGTTGACAATAAAACTGCAGTACAACCAGTTATACCATGCACTATAGCCGTGGTACAAATAATAGGCAGAGGAAAGAGGGAGCGTGGCAGGGACCCCGCGGGCCCAGTCTTGGGGAAACCCAGCCTCCACATTTCTTTCTTCTCCTCTTTATTAAAACACTCCAAGCTAATGGGAATTATGCTGTTTCCAGAAGTTGAGTCTTTATCAGCATTTAACTGCACAATGTCAGGCAAATTACTTAACTTCTATGAGACACAATTTCCTAATTTATAAATGAAGAATAATAAATCATACCTCAAAGAATCCTGCAAATCACATGAGAAATTATAAGCCGAAGCTCCCGGTAGACAACAGATACTCAACTAATGTTGCCCGTCTTCTCTCCTACCTCCCTCCTTTCTAGCCCTTGTGCTTTGGAGACTAATATTAATTTTTCGGCCAAGTGTCGTCCCTGGTCTCCGCCAATGACCTGCTAAATGCTCCAATAAAACAATTCTTACATACATCATGCCCTCTAAATTTGCTTTTTAAATAATGGAAACCATGTTTTTAAAGCATTCCAATATTCCTCTTCTAAAGTATCTAAAATGTATTAGCTCTAGAAGGTGCCAAGATCTGTAGGATATATATGAGTATAAAACTTAAGGATGTAAATGTTCCATTCCAGGTGTCCATCGAGGAATGATTTTCCTATTTCTTTTTACGTGAACCCTTTGTTCACCGTTGAGGTTTGCATTTTTACATTGAATCCTTGGGAAATCTCCTCCACCTAGTCCTGAACTATTCAAGATGTCTGGCAAAAAGACTTCCAAGTGTAGGTGCACATAATTAGGATCAGGTGGGTTGTCCTCTTTATTCACCCCTTTTCCCATCTGTTTAGTTCTTTTCTTGTCATGTATCATGCTACATAATTGATTCCAGATTGAAGTATTTTTCTCTCACATCTCCCCCACCACAGGCAGAAACTGAGAAACCAGCTTACACTGGCTTTTTTTTTTTTTCTCTCCCTATCCCATTTTATATTATGACCACTCTACTCCTTTGGGATAAATCAACTGTGATCATAAATAGCATATTTTTAAATGGGAATAGGGAACATGGGACTGGGGAGGGCGCACAATGGGAAATATTAGCACATATGCAGCAGACCAGTTAGAGAATATTGCCTAGCCCCATTCAGCCAAGTTGAAGGGAACTGATTAAGGGATTCCAACTGGCCAGATTTCTCCTGGAATCTGTTAAAATTCAAACATGATATTTTATGCATGGGCTGAGTAATTCACAAGTCAGAGTGAAGGATGGATTTGCAAGTGCAGTATTTTGTGGCTGCAAAGTCATGCTCTTAGAACAACTGTGCATCGAAGGTTTGTTGTGATAGAAAAAATAAGATGCACAAGGTCCTTGAAAAAAGAGGACGAGCCCAGAGACTTTTCAAAGCCCTTACCCTACATTTTTCCACATTAAAAATCAAGTCTACTGATGTAGCGGTCTCAGAGAATTACATAAAACAACATATGTAAGAATAATTTTAAAATAATACATTATTATAGAACTCTAGGGCATTTTTATTATACAAGATGGTTTAAATTATTTACTCACTATTGAAGTTATTATTCAATCACTAGTATTTAGGAGATTTAGAAAAGAAATCTATTAACAGGAATGCCAAATTGTGTTTAAACATTACCTTTTTGCCTATATGTTACTAGGCTAAAGTCAAGTTGAATAAATCTAGTTCCTTCTCTCTAGAATAATGCAATTTAAACTAAATCCAGTAGTATAGACAAACATAATTAGGACTATAACTGTACAAATAGTTGTGGTGACTTAAATAATGAAGTATTTGCCGATTTGTTTTCATCTCAACACTACATCCCAAACTCAAGCAACTTGCCAAGTACCTACCCTCTCCATTCCACCATTCCCTTGCCAATTCCTCAGCTCAAATTTTAAATGAGGAAATATAAAAATGGGCTGGTGGTGGATGACTTGGCTTCCACGTCCTGCCATATTATGCTGACACTAAAAAAAAAAAAAAAAAAATCTATAATTGGCCGGCGTGGCAGCTTACACCTGTAATCTCAGCACTTTGGGAGGCCGAGGCGGGAGGATCACGAAGTCAGGAGATCGAGACCATCCTGGCTAACACGGTAAAACCCCGTCTCTACTAAAAATACAAAAAATTAGCCAGGCGTCGTAGGGGACACCTGTGGTACCAGCTACTCGGGAGGCTGAGGCAGGAGAATAGCATGAAGCCAGGAGGCAGAGCTTGCAGTGAGCCAAGATTGTGCCACGGCACTCCAGCCTGGGCGACAGAGTGAGACTCCGTCTCAAAAAAAAGAAAAAAAATCTATAATTAATGTCTATAAGAACGGGATGAAGATTAGCAAAGTAGAACCAAATTTAAGTTTCCATTGATATTTTATTGACCAAATCAGACAACAAATGATTTCTTATGATTGCTGTTACGGTCGTACACTTTTTGTATTTCATTTCCAAATTATGCAAATAGGTGTTCTCACCTCCAAACTGTCTGTCAATTGCCCATTTCCTGCTTTCTGCATTCCCCCAAGTCTGGTAAGGCTGGCTTCCCAGTTGAAGGACAGTGGTTTTTAGAAGCCTCTCAAAAGCCCTTGCTGATTAACAAGAAGAGTTCCACATACAAAGTCTAATCGTTGAGTTGAAAAATTAAGCATTTCTTTCTCTACACTATCCAGCAGTGTTGTCTTTTTAAAAATCATATTATGAGATCCTTTGCCTTAATATTCTTTGCTAGTTCTAAGAAGGGTTCAAGGTATTCAGAACAGCATGCAAAGCCCTTTTTGACTTGGCTCCCATATGCCACCTCTCCTAGCTCTCACTATTCTCTCATGCACACCCTAAGCTCTAGCTCTATTCAATTAAGTTTGTTGCTATTACCCAAGTCCTTATCTCTTTGCTTATGTCTAGAACAGTTCCCCTCTACTTCGTCACTTGGAAAATATTATACCTACCCAACTTTTAAGACTCTGATTTAGGTAGCATGCCCTGGCCATCACAGGGGTTGAAATAAGTATCCCCATATTTGGCACCGTCTTCTCTCATACTTGTATTTACACTTTGTAGTAATCTGTTGTTGTAACCACGCCATGGATTCACCTTGCCCACTGCCTAGACAGAGCTGATTTCTCAAGACAGTAGAATTGCAATAGAGAAAGAGTAATTCATGAGGGAGACCAGAATTTTGTTATTACTCAAATCAATCTCCCTGAAAACTTGAGGATTGGAGTTTTTAAGGATAATTTGGTAGGTAGGGTGCCAGTGAGTCAAGAGTGCTGATTAGTCAGGTCGGAAATGATATCATAGGGAGTCAAAGCTGTCCTCTTGTGCTGAGCCAGATCCTGGGTGGGAGTCACAAGACCCCCAGTTTATCGAGTCAGTTTATCGATCTGGGGAGTCAGTTTATCGATCTGGGTGGTGCCAGTTGATTCATCCAGTGCAGGGTCTGCAAAGTATCTCAAGCACTGATCTTAAGTGTTACAATAATAATGTTATCCCTAGAAGCAATTTGGAGAGATTTAGAATCTTGCAGCTTCCAGCTGCATGACTCCTAAACCAGTTTCTAATCTTGTGGCTAATTTGTTACTCCTGCAAAGGCAGTCTAGTCCCCAGGCAGGAATGAGGTTTGTTTTGAGAAAGGGCTGTCATGGTCTTTGTTTCAAAGCTAAACTATAAGCTAAGTTCCTCCCAAAGTTAGGTCAACTTATGCCTAGGAATGGACAAGGAGAGTTTGGAGGTTACAAACAAGAAGGAGTTGGTTAGGTCAGATCTCTTTCACTGTAATAATTTTCTCAGTTATAATTTTTGCAAAGGTGGTTTCATTGTTGTTATTGTTATTATTTCCCGTATCTGTCTGCTTCACTAAACTGGGAGGTTCCCAAGACTAAGACCTTTGTCATACATTTTGGTATTTTGGTAATGGTCAAGCTGGCCCTGTCCCTGGCATAAACACTTAATACATATTTATTAAAGAACTGAATTAACGAATAGACAGATGACAGCAAAGCTAATATATTTATTTCCAAGTCAGTCTCCATCTGCCTCTGATAGTAAAGTGGCCATTGTCTTATAATGTACTGTGTCAAATGTGTTCAAGGTCCTTCCATTCCGCTTCCCCACCCCCACCGTTTCCCCTCCACCTTAGAGGTACGTTCTCTTGGACACCTTAGGTAAGACGTATAAAAATTTGAGACCCCGAAATAAAAATCCAAATAAAATCAAAGCAGCAATCTCCTCAAACGTAAAAATGTTGCTTCTATGGTTATACTGTCATAAGAATAAAAAACCACCATTGATGGTTTAAAATGCAAAATATCCCATATATATGTTTAAGTGTTGTTTTTATTTCTACTTCTGCTTATGGAGTGAAGAAATACAATTACTTCCATTGTTACTGAGCATCTTCCCTGAAAAAAGGATGCCAACAGCTTAGGATATCTCTACTCAGCTTTTCTCTTTCGCAGAAAGACTTAATCTGTAGGAAAATATATTCAGCAGCCATCATCAATGTATAAGTGATGTTAAATTTTGAAGAAATCAAGTATTTCTTTGTTATTCAGAGGATGACATCATTAGAGTTAATATTTTAGTATAGCTAAACCAATGTGAATCTTTATATTAAAAAACAAAGTCAAAGACTACTAAGGCAGGAAGGCACTTAAACATTTTAGTACAGTGCCTTAATATACTGCCTGAATTTGCCCTCCATGCCTTCCAGGTTATTTAACATCTCTGAGCCTGAGCATCCTCCTCTACAGAATTGGAAATAATTGTAGTAACTGGCTCATAGGATGGTGTGGAGATTGAATGAGACAATGTATATATGAACATAGAGTACTTTGGTCATTCTTGGCACATAGCAAGCCTTTATGAAATTCTCATAGTTAACAAAAGGGGGATACACCTTCATTATACAGGCAAGATATCTGAGGACATGAGAAACGATGTGAATTACTCAAGTTTATGATAGGATTCATCTTAAATAGCTCATAGATATCTCTAACTTAAACTGTGTTTATTCTTGAGCCTACACATTTTAAAATCAAAACAAGGCAAAACAAACAACTACAAAAAAGTATGCTGGTAATATTAAAACTGAGGACTAAATGAATAGAAAGCCAACAGTCGGCTCTGTTAGAATCAGCTTAGCTTCAAAGCCCTACCCAACATAAAGAAAATATTGTATACAGAAAAAGCAATATTAGAAAGTGCTTTTCAAGTGCTCACTTAAGCCTGCAGTTTATAGTAGTTCTTCTGTCCAATTAGAGAAGAAAAAAAGAAAAGAAAAAGGCAAATCTGAAATTTCAGAGGACAGGTTTGTAAATACAAGTTTGTAAAAATCTTAAATGGGGTTATTGTCAGGTTCTGATACCCTGTTTTCCTCTGACCTTGGTTCAGCCAGTAATACCCGCTCTGGCTTCTTCACAAGTACATACTTACCACAAGAATCTCTACATTTTCAGTTCAGAGTCCTCACAGGTCAGCAAATTTGGAGGCTTAATGGTTTTCTTATAGGCTTTCCCACACTCTTTGCCTTGGCTCAAACCTCAATGTAGTATCATTTATCAGAAGTTAACTATGTGACCTTCAAATTTAAAGCAGGACCTGGCAATGCAGCCACACTACAATGGTAAGAGAAGCTGAGAGCCTTGCTTTTCTGAAAAAAATAAAAAAAACTTCATTCGTTGGTGCTTAAATTTCTTTTTAAGCAAAGACAGAAATCGACTTGAATTTTATTGGCCTAAATGTCTTCTCTAGGACAATGAATAGATTGGCTAAATTACTCTAGTTATATTTTGTCCATTTAATATTTCTGCATTTTAAAAAAGAGAAGCTAACCTATGTTCTAAATGTCTGATCAAAAACACTCCAGAGGTAGAGATCTAACACTAGAATTAATACAACATGTATAATGTGTTCCTTCTGAGAGAGGATTGAGAAAGGGATGAGGTGCCTGATAATCCTGGAGCAAAATCTACATCCCACCATCCCATCACAAGGAGTCAGGGGGCAGACAAGCAGCAAGGCTGGAGGGGGACCCCGGCCACTCTAGCTGAGGATGAAGCTGGCAATGATAATCTAGGTGTCGGAAAGAAACAAGAGCTAATTTTTACTGAGCAGCACATGCAGCTTTGGCAGAGGAACCAAAGCCCAGAGCTAGAGATTTGGATTGGGTCTGAATGTCCCAAATAGCAGGTTCCTAACTTCGAGAGCCTTTGTTCTGGCAGCTCAAAGTAGACAGGACCCTTGCTGAATAACCCTTCCCATAGACTGCCTTATCCGCCACTGTGAGCATCTTGATTTGGCTGAGAAGGGCTCTGAAAGAGCAGAAACAGACACAGTAATTGTTTCCTCATGAGTTGTTATGGAAATCCAGTCAGATAGTGTATGTCTGATAGATACTCTGAGTATCCGAGTATGTAGCCCAAGTGACTACTTAACTGATAGCTCTCTTCCTTGCAAAATATCATTGCATACCTTCTGTTATTTTAACATCAGATCAAGTCCAAACAATTAATTTCTGAGAAGTTCCTAAGAGTAATACATGGCAAACTCCAAAAACCATGCTGCATTTTAGATGCCTTAACTCTGACTACACCTGCTTTCAAAGAAATAGCTTTTGTATATCCACCTCCAGTGGCACTGACCAGGCATGACCTAGATGTCAGGGAGCATCATTTTTTGCCTTCCCATCATATTGCTAACTTTACCAGGGCATACACGTACCCAGAGTAAACTAAGCTAAAATGTAGAAGTCTCAATTAAACTGAATTCAAATAAAGGAAAATATGTTAATGCCATCCTAATTTACATACTGTTTTGTATAGCATTCAGGGGGATGAGAGAACAATGGATGTAATAGGAAGATTATTCCAAGAATTGAATTTCAGACGAATCATTTGATATTCTATCTGTGCCATGAGCAAGTCGTGTTGCATTAGATCAAATTCTGATTTCATTTCATTGCCAAGTATCCCATCGTTACAACCTTGCCTTTTGCCTCTTCATTACAGGGATGTAATCGAAGGATGAATCCCTGACAGCTTGTTGCTTAACTGCCCATGTGTGCACATTTCACAACCTGCCATTGTTATAAGACACTCTGGTTAATAAGCAGATAATAGGATATGCAAATCGCATTTACCTGATGAGGAAGGAAACTATGCCTTCTCACCTTTGCATAAACACTAGCTGACTTCTTTGTCACCATGGAAGCATCTTGGTCTGGGTAATTTATGGAACATTTTGTCCAGGCAGGAAAAAAACGTCCCTTTGCCTTGGGAAATACAGGCAATGGAATAGTTATCTTGCATTTTACAGGACTTGGAGTGTGGGCAACTCAGAGAGGTCTTTGGACAGGAGAATCTTTTTTAAATGGACACATTAAGCCATAAAATAAAACAAGCCCCGCATTGTGAAACGTTTTTAACCAGCCCCAAAAGAGTTTATAAAATACGCTGCCAGAGCTTAAACCGCCTCGGAGATGCTCACAAGAGGTCAGATTGATACTGAAACTCACCAAGGCAGACACTACAGTGATTCAACCGGTACCAAAGAAAATAAGGAGCTGATTTAGAGGTATTTTAAAACCTCGGGAGCTAGTTGAGTTTTTATGATTCCTCTCTGGGCTATGCACCATCGGGCACGGTATCGTAATGAAGTAGCCCACCAACTCATTGTTCTGAAGCAGAGGAGACAGCACAGCATTTGTAGAAAAAAAGATATGAGTTTGATGTCTTTGACGTGACAGGGGATTATCTCTTAGCCTCAGATTGCTTATTTACAAATGGAGATAGTAACTGTACAGCTTTTCTCATAAGATCACTGTAAGATTCCAAAGTTGGAATGATTATGGAAATTGTATGCTGAGTTGCTTCCCTCTGCCCCTGTGATCCCCTCTCTACACTTCCCCAGCTTCTTCTCTGCCCTGAGGTACCCACCTGGATACCTGGATAGATTCCACCTCCACTGGGCTCCATACACTGACTTCAGGTTAGATTTGGCAATTGAGAGCACTAGCAGGAGAACAAAAGGAAGAGGGAGAGTGGGGCTGGGAGTGTATTCCTTTGGGTCCCACCTGGCAAGCTCACCCCAGGCTAGCGAAGTCCTTTGCCCTGAGGTGGTAGCACCTTCAGGTCACCAAGTCCACCTACCCTCTTTGGCGGTTTCCAGGAACTGTTGCCTCCCCCGAACCCTTTTTGCCTGAGGATGGTAATGGCGTCCCACGCTTTATGACTAGCTCAGGGTCCTGCTTCATCCTTTGTGGTTTTTCCATCTCCTGCTCAAATCATCCTAATTTGAATGTATCATCTGTTTCTTCTGGGCACCTGAATAATACACACTCTAAAAATATTCTATTGGCTAATACATGTCAGAGGTGTAATTTATTTTATTTATTTATTTATTTATAAATAAATGAGACAGGGTCTCATTCTGTCACCCAGGCTGGAGTGCAGTGGCACGGTCACAGCTCACTGCAGCCTTGACCTGCTAGGCTCAAGCCATCCTCCCGCCACCACCTCCAGAGTAGCTGGGACTACAGGGGAACAGCACCACGCCTGGCTAATTTCTGTATTTTTTTTGTAGAGACAGGATTTCACCACATTGCCCAGGTTGGTCTCGAACTCCTGGGCTCAAGCAATCCACCCACCTCAGCCTCCCAAAGTGCTGAGTTTACAGACATGCGCCACTGTGCCCAGCCTTAATTTAAAAATAACAAAAGAATTTTAAAGCCAACTGTCAATTTCCCCTTTACAATTCCTCATTTATGATTCACCTATTACAGTTAAATAAAAAGTTTAAAATATAAACAAAACATCCTGCAGCCCAGTAACAACTGTATGTAGGAGAACAATCAAATGAATCATTTCCACTTTCGTCTGGGTTTCTGTCTAGCTGTTTGGATGCTAAAATCCACGTTACTCAGTAAATATAACATACATCTGTAGTTTACTTGTTATCAAATAGTGTCAGCAAATGTCTCTAGAAGAATCAGGCAGGGACCCTTCAATGTTGCACAGATCATTTGGATGAAGACACCCTAACTTCTTGTCTGACATGATAGCCTTCCCCACCACAGCTACAACAGATCCTTGGACCAAATGTGACCACAATTACAACTGGGTCTGGTCCTCTGCTTAAACACTGACTTTTGCCAGCCTCACTGGAAAGCTATGATGAGCCTGTATCTGAATCCTTTTACCCAGGATCTAAACTGGCATAGTGGGTGGGCTTCGGGCTAGACCTTTCTCCTCTTTCTACCTAGTCCTGGTTGCAGGAACAGACATCTGCCTCTGGCCTGAAACTGCAGTTATCACACACAAGAAATTCTCCCAATTGGCCTGAGAGCTCTGATGCCACTGAAGATGAAAATTAAAAATTACAAAGCCCAGCCATTTTTCCTCCACCAGAGATGAGATGTGGCATTTTTCAGTAATTGGTGATGTGTTAATTCAGAACTTGACTTTCACATAGAGATAACATGAGAATGAAAATACCACCATTGTACCGATAGAAACAAAATATTTTTCATAAGGTGACAGTGGAATGTGCCCTATGTTTACAGTCAGGGCGCCTGAGTTTGAGAGCTCAGCTGTCTCTCTGATTACCTGTCACTTTGGGCCACCTGTGCAGCTTTCCCAGCCTATTGTTTTTAAGTGCAACTTAGTTATACCAACACCTTTCCCAACAGATTCAACAGAAACTTGTAATGATTAGCAAATGTGATAATATCAGATAACATTCTGCAAAATAAATTGTATGCAAATGTGCTGTTTTGTTACAAATGAAAACATGAAGACAAGCATGTAAAAATGCATGAAAACTGGAAAAGGCCTCAGGGGCTCACAGCTACAATGTTCCTGGAAGGCAAAAGGCTTTAAATGTTCTTCAGCGTTAAACACTTGGGACAGATTCAGGAGAAGGACACTCAAAGTCACCTCTTTTTGGGGCAGGTGGGAAGGCAGATGGGGACCACCAGGAGGAAAGACTGCAGCTGAAGAATTTAGACAAGAAGGAACCAAATGAACTGCTTTAAAACCTTCCTTATGGTGGCTCTCCCTATATGTATAGTGATCAAACTTCCCAGTTTGCCCAGACCTGAGGGGTTTTTCTGGGACCTGGCCTTTTCAATACTAAAACAAGGACAGTTCCAGGCAGCCAAGATGAATTGGTCAGCCTATGGTACCTACCCCACTCCTGTTGGTGAAATCCCTGTAGCCTTCATTCTTGGGGTGTGCTGGTATTTCTCTACCAAACTACACTTTGCCTTCTCTCTTTTTAAAGCTGTTTCATCTTTTTCACTTGTCTAATGTTTCCACCAAGCATGCAGAGGGATAGGAAGAACCAAGTGACCTCTGTTTCTTGGTCTGCTGGTGCCTATAGAAATATTTTATGTTTATTAAGCTTTTCTGCAGTTTACTTCTAAAGGAAAGGAACAGAACAAGCCAGCCCACCCCAAAATGAGAGTTTTACCATTTCATTCCACATGCTCCCAATAGACACTGTTTTTAGGAGAAAATATGCTTTTCTCCTGATTCTACGAACATGATGCAAAATGTGTTCTCTCTGAATAGCTGCTGTGGCCTGGATCTGCTGGTGATGTTACCTGCTTAAACAGTTACTTTTGCCAGAAGGAGAGTCTGATTGGGTGCATAAAGATACTTCAGACAGGCTTTTGATTCTTGAACACCAGTGCTCATGGCCATCTCCTTAGCCAGCTGAGAGCACTGGACGTTCCTCTCCAGAGCCCACCATGCAACAGCAGAAGGGATACAGCCAAGCCAAATGACAGCAATTACTCTCCATTTTTATTCAAATGTAATTTACCTCCATTCACCTTCATCAGCTTCTGGGCATATACTCTGAGACAGACAAACCATTCTTGTTCATCCCTGAGAGATCGGAGCCTGTTGGGGAGAGGCAGAGGGACACCTTCCCCTCCACACATACCCATAATTAACCAGTTAAGGCAGACAGTGGCAGGACTATGGAATTTTTCTACTAAAGTGTGGTCCCTAAGGACAGCATCAGCATCATCTGGATGCTTGTTAGACATGCACCATCTCCAGCCCACCCCAGATTGAGTGAGTCAGAATCTGCATTTCAACACGCTCCGCAGGTGATTCCTGTGCCCTCTCAAGTCTGAGAAACACAGAAAATGGGAAATCAATGGGCTTGCACTGGGAAGGAGGAATACATACTAGCAGGGAGGAGCTTTCCTGAAGGATGAAGGAACCCCAAAAGCAGTTATGTGATCCCAGGGGAATAGCAGGTGGTTACAGAGAGCAGGGAAACGCCTGAAACAACTGGAGTTTAGGGTTGAAACTGAGATGAGTATGAGACAGGTTCATTAAATGGGTTACACGCCCAGCTGGCAATCTGGACTCGGTCTGAAGAAATGAAGAAAAAAATCAATGACCGTTTTGAGGAAGAAATGCTGCAATTCAGGGCTGTGCTTTAAAAGTGCAACCCCAGCTACTGTGTGAAGGAGGAGAGAAGGGAAGTTAGGGGAGAAATGAGAAGCAGCAAGGCAAGCGCTTTGAAATAGCATCATACTCTACTCCCCAACCCAGGAAACCTACAAATAGTATAGATCCCTAGGGGCCCCCAGACCTACCCACCAAATGAGCTGCTGCCCACTAATGCCTAGGAACGCTGCTGAGAGAAACACTGCTGAGAGAATGATTAATGGTTAAGCCCAGCATATTGGCTACTTTAAGGATAAAATTACCATTTCTTTCCCTTGAGGCAACTCTGATTTAGGAGCTTCGTGGGTTGAATGCTGTCTCCCGGAAAGATAAGTCTACATGCTAACCCTGGAAACTGTGTATGTCACCTTACTTGGAAAATAGGTCTTTGTAGATGTAATAATCCTAGATTATAAGATGAATCCTGAATCCAATGACGTGTCTTTATGAAAGACAGGAAAGAAGTGTCGTTATAATAGATAGAAAAGAAGTGTCCTTGTAAAAGAAAAGAAGACATGAACATAGAGGGAGAAAAGGAAGAAGCCACGTGAGGGTAGAGGCAAAGCTTAGTTTAGAGTTATGCAGCCACAAGAACCTGGAAGAGAGAGGGAAGGATTATCTCGTAGAGGCTGCAAAGGGAAGATGGCCCTGCTGACACCATGATTTTGAACTTTTGCCCTCTAGAACTGTGGGAGGATATGTTTCTGTTATAAGCCCCCAATCTATATTAATTTGTTATGGCAGCCCTACAACACTACCACAGGGAATGGCTGGGGCTTTTGGATTTACATGTGCAAATGATATTTAAAAATTAGCCCTGTCTAAAGATGACAATGATAAGAGTGGTGAATAACAACAGTTCAAATTATAATAATAGTGCCCATATTTGGGTTTAGCATGCTTCTGGATCTCTGTCCTGAGCCATTTTTTCAGTTATGATTTCACAGAACCGTCTGTGTTCTCTGTCCTTGCTCCTCCTCCCTAACACATGACTAATGGTACATTATCGGTCAGCATTTCTCAACTGATAGGCAAAATAATGCACATCCCCCTCCCCAAATATCTACATCCACATCCCCAGAACCTGTGACTGGGTTACCTGTAATGGCAAAAGAATGCTGCCTATGTAAGACTTTGAGATGGGAGAAATTATCCTGCATTATCCACTAATATAACGCTAGTAGCACTAATGTAATTACAGGGGCTTTCTAAAGAAACAGAGAAAGGAGATGTACAACTGAAGCAGAAATTAGAATAATGCGAAGCTCTGATCCAAGAACTGTGGCAGCTTCTAGAAGGTGGAAAGTGCCAGGAAATGAATTCTCCCTTAAAACCTCCAGAAGGGCTGCAGCTCTGCCAACTCATTTAGGCTTCTGACCCTCCAGAAGCCATAATAAATGTGTGTGGCTTCAAGTCACAAAGTTTGTGGTAATTTTTTACGCAGCAATGCCCTGTAGTCCTAGCTACTGGGGAGGCTGAGGTAGGAGGATCACTTGAGTCTAGGAGTTCAAGGCTGCCATGAGCTGTGATTGAGCCACTGTACTCTATGCTGTAGATGGGGGACAAAGCGAGATCCCATCTCAAAAAAAGAAAAAAGAAAAGAAAAACATACATACACTTTTTCACCATGGCCTTCTTCAGGGAAACTTTTTTTTTTTTTTTTTTTTTTTTTTTTTTTTTTTTTTT
>NC_045439.1:135179489-135228416 GCF_002776525.5 Piliocolobus tephrosceles
TTTTTTTTTTTTTTTTTTTTGAGACAGAGTCTCGCTCTGTTGCCTAGACTGGAGTGCAGTGGGTGCAGTGGTACGATCTCAGCTCACTGCAACCTCCATCTCCCAGGTTCAAGCGATTCTCCTGCCTCAGCCTCCCCAGTAGCTGGGATTACAGGTGCCCACCACCACACCAGCTAGTTTTTGTATTTTTAGTAGAGACAGAGTTTTACCATGTTAGCCAGGCTGGTCTCGAACTCCTGACCTCAAGTGATCCACCTGTCTCAGCCTCCCAAAGTGCTGGGTTTACAGACATGAGCCACCATGCCTGGCCAAGGAAACTTCTTAAAGCATTTCTCTAACCACTCTCCTTCCAGCATAAAATATCAATATCTAAGATATATTGTATGTCTGTCTATGTATTCTGGCTCTGAGGAGGGTCACAAACAATTTGAACAGCCAAGATTATTTTCACCCTCCAAGAACCAATTTCATTCCCTTAGGGTGATGTCACCATATTGAAAATGCATGAACTAAGTCCTGTCTGTCCATCCTTCCTGGCACAGCTCCATTTTTATCTCCCCCATGAAGTTTCCTCAAATAAGCTAAGCAATTTTGAGTTGTAGGAACATTTTATGATCTCTTCTCCTGTTGTCCATCGTGTGGTTTTAATGAACCATATGGCTTATGTTGAAATGTTTCCTTTATCAGTCAACCTTTTCTAAAGATGAAATGTCCAATGGCTAAGCTCTGTTCGAATGTTTTCCATACACTGAGCTGAAATCTGTCTTTCTGCAACTTCCACTCCTTGGTCTTAATCCTATCCTTTGGAAGATTCATATAAAATGCAGCCGATTCCTCTTTTTTTCTCCCAACATCCCTTAGTTGAGGATGCTCATCTCCTTCCCTGTCATCATCTTTTACAGGATGAAAATCACAAGTTCCTTAAATGAGTCCTTATGTGATGGTGTTGTAAGCATTTTCACTACTCTGATAATGCCATAAATGTACTGTTTCACTGGGGAGGCTGAATTTTGGGTAGTGGATTCCAGAATGCATCCTTTTGCCTCTTAAAGCTTAATACTCAGACTTGAAAACTCAGTTGTCTTGGTATAGTTTGACCAGAACAGAGAAGAGCAAGATCTTCCCTCCCTTTTTCTAATATATTCCTCTACATGCAACTTTTGTCAATAATAAGTGTAATGTGGATGACAAAGTATTAAGTTTACTTACTGTGAACTAAAATGCTCAACATTAACTGGTGCTAAACTTGTTATATTAGGAGGAAAGTTTTAGAACTGCATACTTATTCCTATTAATTTCTATTACATTAGTCTCTCTAGTCTTTTTGATGTTTATTTAGAACCAGATTCTCACATACAACATAGGCACAGTCCCCCCTCCTAGTTTTTGAACATTTTTAAATATGAATATGCCTTTATATTTCACCATGTCATTAATATAATAATATTGAAGTATCAGGATAGGGATAAGGTCAAATCCCTGAAGCACACTACTAGAATCCTCTTCAGGTAGACATTAATCAATTAACTAACTTAGCTGGGGCCAGTCAACAGTCATCTAAAAATACCTACAACTCATTGATCTTTCTTGTATTTTTTCATCTAGTCAACAAGGCTTTAAAAGACATGACACCTTTCTCATTTCTCCTAGAGGTACCTCATTTTCTGAATCTTCAGCATAGGGCTCTCAAAAGCACTGAATGAGACTAGTCTGATACAATTTGTTTTCTGCATACCCAGTCCACTTTATCATTTCCTTCTCTCTACTCATGACCAGGACATGGTATTCCATTTTGGAATCTTACCCCAGGGACTGGACAGATGCATCTTCGGTGTATGGACAAGGGGCTAGGCTAGGAGAGAGCTTCCTGGGGGACCCCTCTCTCCTTATATTGCTCTGGGTGAAGTCCCACCTGCTCCAAGTCTGAAGATTAGTAGAGCAGATGCTCCGGTCAAAGGCCACAGGAGCCATGGGGCAGCTCTCGAGCCTGAATGGATTGGAGATCAACACCAAAATACGCAGGCATCCTCCCTGATCAGATTCTGAGATTTCTCTTCATATTTTTCAGTTTATGGCTAAGAAATTACACTTTTATAAGAGCCGTACCTAGAACAGAGATAATGGGCATTTTACTGGGGAGGCAAAGGATGCTATTGAAAAGGGCAGGGGTGCAGGAGGCAGACGGTAGTGGATTCCAGAATGCAAAAGGAGGCTTTAGACCCTCACAACCTCCAAGTGTCCAACCCTTAAACTTCCTGAGCAGCATCCAGGCTTTCTGTCCTCCTAAAAGGTAGCTGTAACAGTAAAGGAAGCTCCAGGCAATATAAATGACCTCCCAGGGAAATATTATATGACACTTAAAGGGCCAAGAGTTACAAGAAAAAGACAATAAAAATAGCAATGTAACACAGCAGAAGCAGGGTTAATGATATAAGAAAAAAGTAACTCAAAATAAGCTCAATAAATAGGGTTGAGGTATTCAATGAGAATTCTTCCAATATGAAGCATGAACAGGCATTGGGATGAACCAACCAGAGATATTTGCCATTAAAAATATAATTGCTGAAATAAAGAACTCAGAATGATTTTAATAACAGAATGGACTCAACTGAAGAAAGAACTAGAGAGCTAGGGGATTTTCAGAAACTCCCCATAGGACATTGAATAAGATTAAGGGAGGTCAGAAAGAGTAAAACCAGGAGTACTGGAAGATAAAAGTAGAAATTTCAATATCCAACTAACTGCAATTATAGGGTAAAAAGAAAAGGTAAAATGAGTGTGGGTTATACTTGAAGAAATTATATTTAATTACGTCCCAGAGCTTAAAAAGATTCGAGATCTCAGATTGAAAGGGCACAAAGGGAGCCAAACAATATTAATAAGAAAACATATCTTCCCAGTGCTACTTTATATCTCATTGGCCAGAACTGCCACGTGTAATATAGGAATGAGTCTTTATTAACTTACATCAATCGTATTTTACCTGTGAAGCTGGTAGAAGAACCTACTTTCCAAGGGCTCTGCACCTGCCAACTGAACAAAATTAGGTTTCTGTTAGCAAGCCAGGACTTCAAAATAAGATGAAAGTGGTATTTGGCTATAAATAATGTCAGCTACAGGTATTAATTGTAAAATAAAATAAAATAATTTAAGTGTCTGAATTACCCATTTTTTAAAAATTTTCACAGCCATCATGAAATATATACCATAATATATATACCAACAGTGGAGATGAGGAAGATGAGGAAGAGAAATCAAATGATAATACTCACATCTTAGTAGAAAGTTTTAATACTGATTAGCTCTAGATAGCATACTAGCTTTCTATTCTATATAACAAATAGTCACAAACTTAATGGCTTAAAACAGTATTAATTTATCACTTGCAGTAATAAGTGAGTCTGACCTCTAAAGGTCAGAGCCTAGGCAGAGCTCAGTCAGGTTCTCTCCTCAGGGTTTCACAAGGCTGAAGTCAAAGTGTCACCCAAGCTGCATTCTCAGCTGGAGGCTTGACTCAGAAAGTATCTGTCTTTAAGCAGTCTCTGGTTGTTGGCAGAATTAATGGCTTTGAAGCAGTAATGTTCCTGGCAACTTTCTTCAAAGCCAGCAATAAAGAGAATCTCTGCTGCTTCAAGATTCTGATGTCTAGATGCTCTTTGCAAAAGCTCATCTGATAGATCAGGCCCATCCAGGATAATTTCCCTTTTGAGTGACTCAAAGTCAACTAAGGACATTAATTCAGCTGTAAAATTCCTTACAAAACCACAGTAATTAAAAAGGTATGGTTGTGGCATAGGAACATTTAAGGAAAGCAACCGAACATGATAGAGAGGTTAGCCACTCAAGTATATGTGGCAACATAATATATGAGAGGGTTTGCATCACAAATCAGTAGAAAAAGAGAAAAAACTGATTTTAACAAAGGTTAGAATATTTGACTCACCATATGGAGGAATATTTTTAAAAGAAGTTGTAAGAAAATCATCCAACAGAGAAAATCAACTTAGAGTCCTAATTATGAAAAATACCTATAAAAGTAATTAAAAATGACATATTTTTTATCTCAGAGGGAAAGGATTTCATAAGGGAAACCTCTAAAAGCACATACTATGTGTGAAAAAATTGGTGAGTTTGACTCTACCAAAGTGTCACAGTCCATTTTGTGTTGCTGTAACAGAATACCTGACACCAGAAAATTTATTTTAAAAAGAGGTTTATTGGGCTTAATGATTCTGGTGGCTGGAAATTTCAAGAGAATGGCACCAGCATCTGCTCAGGCTCTGGTAAGGGACTCACGCTGTCTTGCAACATGGCAGAGAAGCATAAAAGCATGTGAGCATGTGCAAAAAGACCCAACACAAGAGGCAGTCTCACTTACAACAACCTGCTTTGGTGGGAACTAATCTGTTCCCCAACGAGCAAGAACTCACTGATTCCAGAGAGTCAAAATTAATCTATTCATCAAGGCAGTGCCCCCATTATTCAGAAACTTCCCACTAGACCTCACTTCCCAACACTGCTGCACTAGGAATTAAGTTTGCAACATGAGCTTTGGTAGCAACACTCAAATTATATTTAAAAATTTGGTTAGTCACTGAAATCGAGGTAAATAGATTAGAAAAGAGAAAAATTAGTAACATACAAAACTAATGTGGTACTAACAGTTTACACAAAAACTTCAGCAAGAAAAATATAAGAAATCCAGTAGAAATCTATTCAGAAGACACACAATTTGTATAATGGAACAAAAATGTCCAACAAATATAAAAACACAAGTTAACTTATGAAACTCTGATTTTTTAGGGAAGTTAAGACATCAAACAGTATTTTATATCCACAAGATTGGCAAAATCACAAACTAGTAAATGACAGCAAGGATTCAAAGATGTCCCGTTTTATTCAAAAGCCCAATATATTTTCATTGCACTATGATGTTTAACAAGAAAAACTAATTTTTTTATCCCAATAAGTAGTATTCAATTCTCTGCAGCAGATCCAGGATGAGGGTGACACAAGGGAGTTACTAGCCTTGCGCGGTGGCTCAAGCCTGTAATCCCAGCACTTTGGGAGGCCGAGACGGGCGGATCACAAGGTCAGGAAATCGAGACCATCCTGGCTAACACCGTGAAACCCCGTCTCTACTAAAATACAAAAAAAAAATTAGCCGGGCGTGTTGGCAGGCGCCTGTAGTCCCAGCTACTCGGGAGGCTGAGGCAGGAGAATGGCGTGAACCCGGGAGGCGGAGCTTGCAGTGAGCTGAGATCCGGCCACTGCACTCCAGCCTGGGCGACAGAGCGAGACTCTGTCTCAAAAAAAAAAAAAAAAAAGTGCCAAAAATCAGTAATGACGATATTTTAATAAATTTTTTAAAAATGGGAAAAATATTCATGATGAACAAATCATCAAGATTTTTAAATACATGATGTAATCCAACCTTGTCAATCTTTATTGGAGCCTAAAGCAAAACTAAAAATGTCTACCTGATATACATATATCTGTATATATATATATATATTTGTAGTTCTTTCTTTTTTCCAGGCCATTAAAGAAGTTGAGAAATTATTGAAAAATTGAAAGACCAGTGTATTAAAGCTCACATTATTTTATGTTTAAACATTTATCTATACCTAAATTGGATCTACTATAATTTCACTTTCCTGGCTTTCATAGAAGCAAATGCATCAACAATATTTTCAACTGAATATGAGATAAGCCAAGAAGTCAATTTTGAACATCTGTGACTGGCTCTGAGTGGATGCAGTGCTGCCCAGGAGAAAGGACTGCCTACACATTTGATTCTAATCTGCCTACACATTTGATTCTAATCTGCAAATCTAATTCGACTTGTTTGAAATGGGAAGTACCTCCTTTAGCACTTCTTGGAGGCACCAGTGGGTAATACTGATGGCTTCTCCCTTTGTCTTTAAACAGCTTTGTTGGCTGCAGAACTTCAGAGCAGGTGTGCCTCCTGTTCATGAACTCTACAGTGCCTGCCCATCTGCAAATCAGCATTTGTTTGCAAAACTTTCCTTTTTATTTATCGAGAACATAAAATTCAATGCTGAAGCTGGGTCCACAGCAACTTTTTTGAAATGCCCTTTGTGAATCATTTAAATCATCCACTTAGAACATCTGATTAACTTAAAGTAGGTGATTGATTTTAGGCAAGTTTCTTTTTACCTATTTGTAGTAAACTAGTCTTTTAGGCAGTAACTTTGGCATCCACCAAAGGCATCCTCCCTGAGCAAGGAGGACATTAGAATTAAAGGCAAAATTCCAGGCACGGTCCAAGCATTTAAATATTTTAAAGAAACACTCAACCTATACATGTTCCAATTAATTCTAAGATAAAAATGAAACAGCTGGATTATCATTCCTGTTCTTCATTAGTCATTGATTTTCTACTGCTTCAAATTCTGGCAGATTGCCTTATAATGACAAGATTGTCTGCTTATTGGAACAACGAGGTACTATAGTAGTGGGTCTCGCTACCATAGCCCATCAGAATTATCTAGAACGTTGGTTAAAACACAGATTTTGAGCCCCAGTCCCAGAGTTTCTGATTCAGTAGGTCTCGGATGTGGCCAGAGAATTTGCATCTCTAACAGATTCCCAAGTGAGGCTGATACTTCCAGTCCGTCGACCACACTTTGAGAACCACTGTACCAGAGTAATGTGTATAAAAACAGGTATCTTGCCAATCAATAAGATTTAGCCAAGAAGGAATGAATATGTCTGTTGCTGTATCACAACTAAGTAGATACCTGTAATGGGGTAAAACCAAAAAGCACACACACCTACCTGGTTATTTGGAGCAATACTTCTCAATCCTTCACGTGCACTCACCCCTCGGGAGCTTGTTAAACTGCAGATACTGATCCACATGAGGGAAGGCCCCACGTTTCTCATTTCTCACCCATGAGGATGCTGCCAGTCCACAGAACACACTTTTAATAGCAAAAGGCTAAAATAAACCCCATTTAATACAGCTTTTCATTAAGTTACTTACCACTAATTCAGAACAGAAGGTTATTGTTCTTGTAAACAGCTTTTGAAACATGCTTCAGTCCAGAAGCAGGTTTTTTGTCAGTGATATTGGATTTATCAAAAAATAAATTTTTACTCTACGGCTTTGTAGGGGACAAATTCCTTAGAACTGCAGGGATGAAAGTCCTTCTTCCTCTCAGGAAGATGCAGGAAAACAGAGGATATGGGATAGTAGATGTGGTTTCATTTGCAGTTCTTTGGCCTCGAGGTCTCCTGCATATTTTGACCTTGTGCTAAGCTTCGGTGAGGATCCGGCTTGTTATCCAGATTTTATACTCCAAAAAGAAAGACTTTGATTGGGCAGCTTCACCACAATGTAGAAAAAGCAACCCCATTGGAAAGCATTTACCCTTAAACAGAAGAGTCACCATTGCCTTCAGCTGGTACGCTACTATGGGCAATGAATTGTAATTAAGCTCAGCTGCCAGTGCAACTGGTTTCAGCATCACCTGCAAGCATTGGTAGATCTGTTTCTATCTAAGCAGAGACAGTCCCAAATATTCATATATTGGTTCATTGGTTACATTGGTTCTTTGATTCAATAGTATCAATGTTAATTTCTTGATTTTGATCATTGTACTGTTGTTATGTAGGAAGATGTCCTCATTCATAGGAAATATAAAGTATTCAAGAGAAAAGGGACAACATGCTTGCAATTTACTCTCAAATGTTTCACAAAAAATAATATACTCAAACACATATAGAGTGAAAAAAAGAAAATTTTTAAAGTAAATGTGTTAAGATTTTCACAACTGGCCAGGCATAGTCATTCACGTCTGTAATCCCAGCACTTTGGGAGGCCGAGGCAGGCAGATCATTTGAGGTCAGGAGTTTGAGTCTAGCCTGACCAACATGGTGAAACCCCGTCTCTACTGAAAATACAAAAAATTAGCCAGGCATGGTGGTGCATGTCTGTAATCCCAGCTACTCAGGAGGTTGAGGCAGGTGAATCACTTGAATCCAGGAGGCAGAGGTTGCGGTGAGCAGAGATCGTGCCATGGCACTCCAGCCTGGGCAACAGAGTGAGACTCTGTCTCAACAATAAAAAAAATAAATAACTACTGGGGAATGTGGATGAAGGATAATCAGAAGTTTTTGGTATTATTCTTACAATTTTTATGTAAGTCTGGAATTATTTAAAGTACAAAGTAAAATATTTTTAACCATATGTATCAGTGCCTGGCCAGACCAGTTAAACTCAAATCTCTGAGTGGGGACTATATATCAATGTTTTAAAACTCCCCAAGTGAGTATACAGTACAAGGGTTGAGAATCTTTGCTAACCATTCAATGCCTGTTTTTCCCTATATAATTTATTTATGTATGCTCTAGATGCTTGTCAAATAATATACATGCTTTCAACTGTGTTTCCTTATTCTGGTGCATGTGGCCTACCATTAGTTTTGGTACCAAAAGTCTAGTAGCTTTCTGGAGGGAGCTGCTGTGTGAGCATAGAGAGAGGATGCACACTACCTGAGAGCAGCCCCTTTGTATAGGTGCAAGGGAAACTAACACTGAGCTAGAAAAAGATGTAGATTTGTGTTTCAGATAAAATATTACATCGTTAACATATTTGCATATTTACATGCATATATATTTTATACAGATGTTTCTGCATATATCTATACTAATATATAAAGCATACTTTCTGGACTCCTGGGTAATTTTAAGTAAGGAGGGATTCTTTTCTTTTTGATTATAGACTGGGTCTCTCTGCCTGTCCAGGCTCTTCAGAATCATGCTTTTGTTCATTCTGACTCCCTTGTTCTCCTGTTCTTCCTTAAGGTACCGTTCTGCTCAAAACTGGCCAGAAGGCCTTTCTGTTTTCCCTTCCTGTGTCATACAGACTTTACTTAAATCATAAACTCAGTGTCTTCATACCTCCTCAACCTCACTAGCACAGATCCCCAAGCCTTTACTCAATAGGTAGGGATTCTAGAATTTAGAACTTTTTAAACTAATAAAACGTGAATTTTGTGCTTAGTTTGGGCATCAATGAGTCTCAAAATATCACTTGAAATTCTGAACTTGTTCCAAGCAGTATGGCCCATTCCTTCAAATAATGAACATTATTGAATCGATTGGTCAGGAAATGTGTGGGACACAACTCATTAGAGATTTGGGGGGAGCAAAAGCTCATTGCTTTAAGATCTCAAAACTATTATCTGAATTTCACAGGTAAAACATAATCATGAGCAACATGATTATAGTAGCTCATAATCATGAGCTACTATTTCTTCAGACACTTCTTACGCGAACCCTCTTTTTTGCTTGCTTTGTCCTAATTTTCCCTGTCTTTCTTTCACCTCTACCCTTCTGACTCTAACACCCCTTACCGTGTGCTCAATCTCTTGCTCTACTGATTCACACTGGATAAAATTCTTCTATTTTAATCCCCATTAATAAGTCTCAAACACAGCTGACTCCATGCTCAGGTGTGGCGGAGGAGGGAAGCTCGACTATGTACTAAGAAACTGGGGAGCAGCTTCCATGTGTTGAGTAAAGTTTACGGTCAGACAAAAGAGCATGAGTCTTAATTCATGACCTGGCTGAAAAATGCCCCAGGTTGCTGAAAATTGATTCTGGATATTTGGCAAGATAACGTATTCAATCATATGTCAAAATGAGTTACTGATGGAAAGCTAAGTGATCAAATCTCAATAAAAAAGCCGGATGGTCCATACTGAATACTGGTTACAGAAGACAAGAAGTGCAGGCATCAGCCAGAGTTTTCTAGAACAGATAAAATTCTGATACCAGATCTTTCGACCTAAGAAAGTATGATGTATCCATTTTCTCCACCATGCCAGCAGGCTTAATGAATATAGATGGTTCACCTGGGCTCTGAAGTGGCAAACAGTAGTCACCCCTCCACAAAACCAATGAAAGCACTGCAGAGTTGGACTCCCAACTGCATTTGTCACAAAGAGACAACCAGTATTCATCGAAGACACCTAGAAATCCCAGCACCTCCTCATTTTTTCTAAGGTAAAGCCAAGTTTTCAATGATGTTTTACTTCTTTCCATTTAAGAACTTTATAGCACATCTTCTATTTTCAGGTTTA
Organism: Piliocolobus tephrosceles; assembly: GCF_002776525.5. Lineage (NCBI taxonomy): Eukaryota > Metazoa > Chordata > Mammalia > Primates > Cercopithecidae > Piliocolobus > Piliocolobus tephrosceles. Next base: position 135,189,602 of record NC_045439.1, read on the forward strand.
TTATGTACTTAGATTCCTCAGAAAATTGGTAGGAGGTTGGAGAGAAGAGAAATTATGCCACAATGGTATTTGACAGAAGACATATCTCTGAGCTATCTGCTGCCTGATTAAAAAAAAAAAAAAAAAAAAAAAATAAGATTTTGCCAAGATAATCCATATTTACACTGGAGAGTTTGAAATAACTGCATTACACCTGTAGATTAAACTAGACCATCAAGAAGCCACATTAACTTGCAGAAAACTGCCCAGGCTCTCACGGTACTCCTACTAGGTTACATGTGCGTACCATATCCTCAACGTTTCCTGAGAATACCACAGACTCAAAGTTGTTAAAACCAATATCGTTTTTTTATAAAGTCATTGCTTTACATACCTTCCATGCTGCCTGGGCTCTTATAACCTATAGAGTCACAGATGGGAATTTTCAGCCTGAGTGCCAAGAATAGTTTTACTTTTCTGTGTGGTCAAGGGGACCCATACAACTGTGATTATTCTCTTTTGCTTGGACCTAAGAACCTCAAAGCCTAATTTTCAATTCAATTTTAATAACAATGTACAAGTCTGTGGGCCACCTATGTTGTGATCTTACATATTGCTTTTCTGGTTTGTTTTTTGGTTAGCCGTGATTTTCTATTTACTCCTCAGGGTTGTCTAAGGTAAGGAAGGATTGCTCTTCTGGTTTCTTTTCTTACCGGTTGTGATTTTTTTATTTACTGCTTAGGGTTGTCTAAGGTAAGGAAAGGAAAAAAGAAAGAAGGGAGGGAAGAACAGAAGTAGGAAGAAAGGAATTTGTTGAAATGAGATTAGACTATTTAAGGACTCATGAATGGACAGTATATCCATTTCTCCTGCTTGATGTCACTGGAGAACAAAAAACTTTGATCACTTTCGTAGGCACCAAATTCTTCTTAAAGAAATAAAAAAGATTCTTTAACACAAGCTATGTGGCTTATTTTAGCCAAATAGTAACAGAAAGCTTCACCTGCACAAAGGAGAAAAGTGAAAGCTAGGTGACCAGGAGAAGGACATTGACCAAAACAACACAGGAGTTGCTCTCTTCTAAGCAGAACTGTGAAACTCTGCACATTGCATGCTCACAGCACAAGGACCCTTTAGCCCCTTCTGGACCTTCACCACCAGCTCTCACACAGCCAATAAGGAGTGACAGCAAGGGACAGTGCTGCTGTGTTAGATTCACTTCCCTGGTGCTGCCCGCCCCACCACTCAAATGGTATATCGAATGCCCCAAGTGTCTCAGCTCCCACTCAGCAGTGTGGCTCTCCCTCTGGGACATTCTTTCTCTGTGATGTCCTTACAACTTTAAGTGAAAGCAACAGAATCCTAGTAGAGCATAACAAAACATAGATTTAGAAACATATTGGAGTACATGAAACCTTAGTAGGCTCCTGAGAGTTATAAACAGAACAAATAGCATGGTTTTTTGCAGAGCCATGGTTGAGATGGGTAGAAAAATCCCCATGGAATTGCAATAATATCCCTTTGCATGTAGGCTTTCATGGGAATATTCCCACAGTTGTTAGAGTTCTATCGAGATTATAAACCAGTCTAATAAATTAAATTTTAAAAAAGAAAGTAAGAAGAGCCACAGTCCCTGGGTAAAGTGGATTGCTACCATTTTGTAAAGGCAGCCACAGCTGCAGGATGCCAAAGCCAAGAGGAGAGTTAGACCAACAACAATGTGATTCCCATGGGTCTGCATCTGCTTGTTCCTTCAGCTGGTGTGTTATCTCCCTCCAACAGGAACATAAATAAATGTTGCCTCAGACAGAAACTGCAGCATTAATAGAAAAGCTGTGTATTTGAAATTAATTGTTTTTTGGCACAATTCCCTAAAAAATGACATGCTTTCAGTTGAAGTGCTTCCATGTAAGGCCAATTAAACAAAAGAGTCAACAACTGGGCTGAGGTCAATAAAGGATGTTGGTGATTGTTCAGCAATGAGACAGGCTGTTCTGGTCACCATCTGTGGAAGAAAGCTAAGACGCTGTTTTCAGTAGAGGTTGCCAGTACCTGCAGGAAGCAAGATAACAAATGGAAGGAAACCAGACTTTCAGAAGAAAATGTTCCCTTTCTTCTAGTTCTGTCTTCTTTATTCATTCATCAGGGTCACCTCCATTCTTCCCAAGTCCTAATCCTGGGGAGAATCGGTATTGGACATATTGAGAGACTTTGGTGTGAGCACTGTTCTAGGTTTATTCTGCCCAAGTATAGCTGTCCCTAAATCATACTTGATTTTAACAACTTAAAGTATAATTTGCATATCATAAAATTCACTCATTTAGAATATATAATTTAATAATTATAATATCACCATAGTACAGTTTTGGAATATTTTCATCGCCCCCCCAAAAGATGCCTCAGCCCACTCACATTTAGTCAACTGTAGTTCCCACTAACAGTCGCATACAACCACTAATGTGCTTTATGTGTTTATATATTTATATACAATGTGGACATTTTATACAAATGGAATTATGATGGAAGGCAGGTAACTAACAAGGATCCACTACTCCAGGTAAAGAAAAATTAAGTTTATAAAGAAATTCTCCCCTCTTTCTTTTATACTTGTAAGGGATTTTTCACATTTAAATATTTGGTCCATTTGAAATTTATCCACAGTAAAGTTCCAACTTTTTTCCAGATATGACCCAATTGTTTAAGCTTACTTTATGAAATGGATATATTTTTCCTATTGGTTTGAGATGCTACTTTTATTGAATAGTGAATTCCTACATGTTTTTGCTTTTAGTTTCCCACTGTAATTTTTTTTTCCTATTTCTTTACATTCCATCAATCTCTCTTTATGTGCCATTACCACATCTTTAAAATTGTTTTTATGCCTGGTAGTACTATCTGCACTGTTAGCTCTAATTTTAAAAATTGATTCTTGCCATTTTATTCACCTATTTTTTTCACAATGAACTTTATCCTTGGTGGGGAAGACCTTTGTAATGCCACTCAAAATGCAGAAATCATTAATACCATGATATGTTTGTCTACATGAAATTAAGTTCCTCTGAAAGATGAACTAAAACAAATAAAAATCCATAAGCAGAGTCAAAGTCAAAAAACAGCGCATCTTTTCAATAAACATTTTGCAACTCATATCATTGATGATGGGCTAATACTGCTAATATACAAGGAGGTCCTAGAAATAAAAAAGACCAACAACTCAACAGAAAATAAGCAAAAATATATTATTGTATAATTCACAGAACAAAGTTGTTCTTACCCACCGTTAGATAGCCTCACATTTAGTCTTGCTTTTTCTTCTCTGGATGGTGGCCCTAACCAAGAGAACTGTAAACAAATTCAGCATGCTTTAGTTGAAGGAAGAAAATAGACAATCTCTGCTCCAGAGCTCTTGGTAGTTAGTGGAAGCCCACATACCAAGACCACTAGAGAAATCCACAGACGGTTGTAAACTATGTTAGTATCTCAAATGAGGAATTAAGAAAGGGAAATTATAGACTGGTTTTAGGATAATTATTAATCAAGACCTGGGCAGAGACTGTTCAGAACTTATAAATCAGATGATTTGCTGGAACAAGCAATGGTTCTATCTTTGAAACACATGGGTTCCTGCAGAGTTACTATTAAAGCAGTTTGTCTATGCTCTAATCTTAGAACATATGGGTCTGAAGGTACTGGTATTCCAACAACTGGAGTTTTGATAGTTCTGTTGCGTGTCATCATTTGAAGCATTTTATCTGTTTTGTGAGCCACGGTGCAGGACTACAGATTGTGATTCCTGTTTTCATTTCTCATGGTTTATACAGCACTTGGATATCCTCCATAACTAATCTATTAGGTATGTGCTATCATCTTCATTTTATTGATGAGAAAACTGATGCAACAAGATTTTAAGTATTTTTGTCTACATTCTCACAGTTACTAAGTAGCAGAACTGGGTTTTAAACCCATATTTGTCTGTCTCCAAAGCCTGCTTTGAACATTTACTCCACATGCCACTAACACAGGGATTCTTTACTTGGTGTACATGAAATATCTCCAAGATGTTTCATAATTTCTGTAATATTGCACGCTAATTTTGGAATGTGTGTATTTGTCAGGGAAAGGGAGATAATCCATTTATCCATCCAATTCTCAGTGGATGGTTAGGTCAACTAACAAAAAAGTCTAAAAAATCTTTGCCCTAGAGAAACTGCCTCCCTAAACTGAGGACAGCTCAGCCCCACCTTAGGGTAGGGAGAGGACATGTATTTATTTTAAAAAGCAAAGTGATCAGAGTGACCTCAGTCAGAGCTGTTGCATGGGTTGGGTTTCTCATTTGTAGCTCTGCTGGAATTAAAATAGAGAGCTGAGGGGAAGCAGACAACGACCTTGAATTGTGAACCAACAGAAAAGAGAATCCATGGGTTCTATCTAACCAGGGAAATTGCCTTGGGAAAGTCATGCAATACATCTGAAAGTCATCCAGTGCCTCTGGCTCTCTAAATCAAGTTCATTTATCCCAGACAGATCCAAAAAGAAAATGATTTCAACAGAATTAATATATTCTCTATGTGGTTCATGCAAATTTGAAATAAAAATTAGACTTTCTAGTTTCTTCCAAGCAAGGTCTCCTCTCAGAAGTCTCCCTATTTAAAATGAAAAAAAATTTAAAAAGACATTAAATTCATAGTGTAATAGGTGAGTTTGTTTTCTCAAGAACGAGAAAAATTACTTTAACTCATTTGTTCATGTGACTAAGTTTTTCAAGTACTAATAGAAAAGGAGTTGAGAATTAACAAAAGAGGAAGTGATAGCACGCATGCGCACACACACACACACACACATACACCCCTCCATGAGCTTCTCCCTCATGGCTTGTTGCAAACTATGATCTCCAAAACAAAGCATATAAAATTTATTGAAAAGAGAGATTATAAAGTAACAGCAATGGCAAAAATATGCTTATAAAGATAAGAATTTAGCATCAAAACTGCCAAGCAGCTCAAAGGATGCAGTCAAAGTGAATTGTCTCTAGTTTGGTGAATGGTATCTATTTCATGGAACCTGAATATTCTCTAGGTTTCTTGTAAGGCTTCATTTCAGGCTTTTTTTTTCTTCTGCTTATCATAATTGCATCCAACCTGCAGCTGTTATGCACATTTCAGAATAATTGGTTATTTATAATAATGTATTGTTTGTCTAAATGGAGAAGGGAGAGATCAAACTCTTGTTGTCCATCTGCAGCTGGTGAGCAGCTGATGAAATCAAGGAGTTGATATACTTTGTTCTCTAAGTGATTCACCACCTTAACACTCCAGCCCAGCCAGAGCTATTTCCCTGGATGTATGCTGGTCTGTGTCATCGCACCTTCTCCATTATTCTTCAGCCTTCTGACTGGGGGCTTGGAATTTTCACCTCCTGTGAAACAAGTGTCTTGAGAATTCATGAGAAGAGACTCTGCCACACTAGGGCAGAGCATCTTCAATAGTCAGAGACTGAAATTAGCCATAACCAGACAGCATGCATGCCTGCAGTCAAACTATTCATATTATAGAGGAAACACAACAGCAATTTTGTGGCTGAAAAAGATTGCTTATATCACACCTTGGCAAAACCATTAACAAGAATTTGGAACAAACAAAAAAACAAAGCAAAAGAAACACAGTGCACTTTATATCCCTCAGGATGTTCAGCTGGTGGTGGGTCACATCTGGACTGTATGCCACCAAGAAACATTGAAATGAGTCTTTCTTTGCTAGAAGCTGTCTCTGAGAGCCAAAAGATGAACTGGTAACTTCAGAAATGTGCAAATGTGTACCTAATGTGAGCATTCTAAAGCTTGTCTGAGGAAAAGCACTTAAACTGGATACCTATGTTGTCCCAAAGTTTTATAATACACAGTTGACTCTTGAACAATGTGAAGATAAGGGGTGCAGATCTGCCACACAGGCAAAAACATGTATACAACTTTTGACTCCCAAAAAACTTGACTATTAGGTTGGTGCAAAAGTAACTGCGGTTTTTGCCATTAAATGTAATTAAAAGTAATGGCAAAAACTGCAGTTGCTTTTGCACCAATCTAATATCAATAGCCTACTGTTGACTGGAAACCTTACTGATAATATGAACAGTCAATTAACACATACTTTGTATTTTGTATGAATCATTTACTGTATTCTTGCAATAAAGTAAGCTAGAGAAAATAATGTTATTTTTTAAATTATAAGAAAGAGAAGATACATTTACTATTCACTAAGTGGAAGTGGATCATCATAAAGTTCTTCATCCTCATAGTCTTCACATTTAGTAGGTTGAGTATGAGGAGGAAGAAGAGGGGTTTTTCTTGTTCTTTAAGGGGTGGCAGAGGCAGAAGAAAATCCTCATATAAGTGGACATGCACAGTTCAAACCTGTGTTGTTCAAGGGTCAACTGTACAGTTAGTTCATTTATTTTACTGTGCTGTGACATTAATATATGTAATCAAAAAATAATGAATCTAGATATAACAAATAGCCCCAAGTTGGGATCATAACCATCCAAATTATTACACTGTTTGTCCATAAATTCCAAGAGGTCCAGGTTTCAAAGTCATTTCTTTATGGTCATTATGGCCTTCCAAGTTTGCTTGTTCTCACATTTGGTACATGGTCTGTGAAGTTACTGGGGCACTGTGTTAGTCCATTTTCACGCTGCTGATAAAGACATACCTGAGACTGGGTAATTTACTAAGGAAAAGAGGCTTAGTGGACTCACAGTTCCACGTGGCTGGGGAGGCCTCACAATCATGGTGGAAGGCATAAGGCACATCTTACATGGCAGCACACAAGAAAGAATGAGAGCCAAGTGAAAGGGGTTTCCCCTTATAAAACAATCAGATGCCACAAGAACAGTATGGGAGAAACCACCCCTAGGATTCAATTATCTCCCACTGGGTCCCTCCCACAACATGTGGGAATTATGGGAGCTACAATTCAAGATGAGATTTGGTGGGGACACAGCCAAACCATATCAGTCACCATAGTTTATAAAATCCTTAAGAATCTTAGTTTCAGGGACTACAATCAATACAAATACAACCAAACTTTATACTTCTGGGGAAAATTGTTAGGTTATCATTCTAAGACTAGCTTACTATCTTTCACCAGTCTAGGAAAAAATGGAAATAAAATCTTAGTGCATCATACAGGACTAAGGTGAAATCAAAAATAGTTAAGACCTAATAAGTCCTGAAACTCATCTTTGATTAAATAATGGTTATTGGCCAATATCCTGTTTGGCCAACAGAAATATGTTAAATTCTCAATGTGGGAAGATAACATCATCCAGAGACTCTAAAATGTTTTATAAACAATGCCTGGCATTCAATGAAAATTATCAAACGTGAAAAGAACAAGAACAAATGAGCAAAAACAGACAACAGAAATAAATTCAAATGTGAACCAGATATTAAAACAATTAGACAAGGACATCAAAAAATCTATAATATAATTAAGACAATCGGGAAGTAGATGCAGAATTTTACCTGGGAACTGGTATTAATAAGACAGAATCAAAGGAATTTCAGAACTGAGAAAATATTAGCTAAAACTAAATTAATTCAGAAGATGAGTTTAACAATAGAATCATATTCAAATCAATAGATAAATTACACCGACTATTAAAATGTATGGGACACAGTGAGAAGTTCTAATGTACATGTAATTAAAGAACCAGAAAGATGGAGAAGTATGAAGCAATATTTGAATACATAACACCTAAGAAATTTCTAAAACAGAAATAAGGCATCAAGCCATAGACTCAAGAAACTCTGTTAAAACCAATCAGGATTAACCTAAAGACAACCAAACCTAGAAACTTTATAGTAAAACAGCTCAAACTGAAGACAAAGACAAAATCCCAAAAGCAGCTGGATTACGCATTTCTATCAAAACCTATAGAACTAAAGGATGAAACTTTAGAATGATCTTTAATGCAGTGAAGGACAAGACTAAGGTTCCCAGTTTTTCAACTGTTCATTAATTCCAAGTCTTTTCTTTATGATCATTATGGCATTCCAGGTTTTTTGTTGTTGTTATTCAGGTTTTTTGCTTCACATTTTAGCAACGGTTTTAGAAGACAGACTTATGTAAACGTCTACCCAAAGAAGCCACGATGAGTACAAATACAAACAGGTATTGTTACCGGCAAATACAATAATATGAAAATGAAATAAATTGTAAGAATTTGAAAGATTGGGATTTATCCTCCTTATTTAGATGCTGTTAATCTATTGGAAAAATATTATGACCAATTATAGTGAATAAGATTAATATACAAAACTTCATACTCTTCCTAAACACCACTAACTGAATAATAACAAAATTTCTGTGGAACTTGACAAGCTTTGATAAATTGTATTTCTTCTGCAAAATTAATCTTAAGTTATTTTTGGCATTTTCATATCATTGAAATGAAATATCATTCATTTCATATCATTTATGATATGAAAATGCCAAAAATAACTTAAGATTAATTTTGCAGAAGAAATACAAAGCATAGGAATATGATATTAATACATACTACAAAGCGTAGTGATTAATATTAATACATGTGGTATAAATATAATATGAAAAAATAAATAGTACTTGCTACAGTTTGGATATTTGACCCCTCCAAACCTCATACTGAAATTTGATCCACAATGTTGGAGGTGGGGCCTATTGGAAGGTGTTTGGATCATGGGGCAAATCCCACATAAATGGCTTGCTGCCCTTCTTACTATAGTGAGTTATCATTCTATTCATCTTCATGACAGCTGGTTGTTAAAAAATATCTTGGCATCTTCCCCCTTTCTTGTACACACCAGCTTGATTTCACCTTCCCCCATGTGTGGAACCAGCCTGAAGCCCTTAATAGAAGTAGATGCTGGTGCCATGTTTCTTGTATAGCAGGGGTGTCCAATCTTTTGGCTTCCCTGGGCCACACTGGAAGAAGGATTGTCTTGGGCCATATGTAAAATACACTAACACTAACAATAGCTAATGAGCTTTAAAAAAATTGCAAAACAAAAAAAACCCTCATAATGTTTTAAGAAAGTTTATGAATTTGTGTTGGGCTTCATTCAAAGCCATCCTGGGCTGCATGTGGCCTACAGGCCACAGAGTCTTGCTTTGTCACACAGGCTGCAGTGCAGTGGCATGATGTCCACTCACTTCAAGCTCCGCCCCCCTGGGTTCATGCCATTCTCCTGCCTCAGCCTCCCGAGTAGCTGGGACTACAGGCACCCACCACCACGCCCAGCTAATTTTTTTGTATTTTTAGTAGATATGGGGTTTCACCATGTTTGCCAGGATGGTCTCAATCTCCTAACCTATTCATCTGCCCGCCTCGGCCTCCCAAAGTGCTGGGATTACAGATGTGAACCACCGCGCCCAGCCAACCTCATTTTTTAATAAATTACTCAGCCTTAAGTGTTCCTTAGCAACACTAAATGGACTATGAAAGTACTAAAAGTAATTCATAAGATTTAAAATCTTCTCTATATTTATGGGTTTTAGCATTTTGATTATTTTATGACTAGAGATGGTTTTCTTAGAGTTTATCCTTCTTGGTGTTTGTTGAACTTCTCAGACTTGTGAGTTGCTCTTTTTCATCAAATTTGGAAAATTCTTGGCCATTACCTCTTCAAATTCTTTTTGTCCCAGTGTCTCCTCTATTCTTCCTGGACACGAAGTACAACCCTATTAAACAGCTTATTATTGTCCCATGGGTCACCAATGCACTCTTTCATATTTTTTTCAGCAAGTTTCTCTCTGTATGCTATGCTTTATAGTTTTTGTTGCTACTCCTTTAAGTCCATTGATTTTTTTCTGCATAATCCAATCTGCTGTTAATATCATCAATATTCCCCAGTCTGTTTGCTCATTGTGTTATCTTTGTCTTTAAATTTCAGGCATAACTTTTTAAAAAGTCCTTGCCTGCTAACTCCAACATATCTTCTATCCCATCCTTTTCCTGTTTGTCAGGTTTTTCTTCTGGTTGTAGCTAACATTTTCTTATTTCTTCCCATATCTAGTAATTTTTCTTTGTATTACTAAATTGTATATGTTATATAGTTGAGAGCCTACTTTTTGTGTGTTCCATTAAAGAATGTTAAAGTTTATTCTGACAGGTAATTGACTGGAAGATAAGCTTGATCTTGCCATGGCTTATTGTTAGGACTTCTTAGCACAGGTCCAGAGTAACCCGTATTCTAAAATAAGGTGTAACCCTACTCAAAGACAGAGTTTTTGGCATCTCAGCTAAATGCATGGCTGAGATGCCCAAAGCTGCCTGATCAGAAATTTAACAGCTCTCAAAACTGAATGATATCTAAAATACTAGTTCAGCTTGTGGTGCCCCTGTAGCATTTCTCTGCCACAACTAAAGAAATTGCATGTGGTGCCAATATAGTTTAGTATTAAGCCAAGAGTCAAGGGGTACCTATACAGATTTATAAAATACCTTCTCTGAATATATGTTTTCTCCAGTGCCATACTCTGTACATTTCAGCCTTGCAGCATCCCCAAACTCTGATCTCTGTTTCTTCTACCCAGAAGGACAGTTACTTTCTGCTTGTTCCAACTTCCTGTGCAATTGTCTGGAACAAGTACCAGCCAGAAATCCAGGGTGAATGTTGAGCTCTCCTTGAGTATTTCCATTTGCTCAAGGATCAAAGCTTTGCACTGCCTATTGTTCAATATCTGAAACCAGTTGCTTCAAATATTTAATCCAGTTTTATAATTGTTTATAGCAGGAGATTAACCCTATAACTATCACTCCATCAAGGAAAGGACAAGTAGTCTATCTAATTCTTTTAGCCTCTTCCACATTTCAGTTTTACATTTATCTTTTTCTCTCCATTGCCCTCTCCATTGCATCTATTCATCCGTGAGTTCCTCATAATTTATCTTTTATTCTTAATTAGTTTTTGTCTTTTTCTTCCATTTCCTTTCTGAGTTCTACCAACTTCTATTTTATACCTCCTTGTTTTTGATTTTTTTCTACTCTGAGTCATGGTACCCTGTCACATATGCAATTGCTCATTTAATGATATTTAATTCATAAACATATTTGTTACAATGTGCTTCATTTTCATGACTTTTTGGCAACATTTAATATGCTAAAGGTTTTGATACTAATTTACATTTTCATATAATAACTTTACACAGGTGCTGGTTTCTTATGTTTGTATTATTATTATTATTATATTGGATTATTGCAATACCAAGATTGTGGGCATCCACAACACCAGGAAATTCCATGTGGAGAGGAGTTTTAGAAGTTGGGAAAGGGAGGGCAAGCGGTTTCATAATTCAGAAGTCAGAATTGCCATATTCAGTTTCTACAGTGAAAAACAGGGTTTGTCTCCCTCTTTTTTCCCCATCTTTTTTTCCCTTATTCTGGAAAACTATATTGTTTCAGTAGCTTCTTTATCTGAAATAGGAAGCCTAAAGAGACACCATCAACCTCAAGGTACCAGTAATTCCCCAAAAGAGGGACTTCCTAGACTTCCACTTCCTTTTGACTTCCCAGTGACTCAGATCCACCAGATTACAGATATCTTCTTAGGATTTGCCAACCACAGTAGGACCTTTTTCTACTAGAGGTAAAATAGTTACTGTGGGGAGTTATGGTTTCTGCTTGAACATGTGAATAGCTTGGAAGTCATCACCTCCATCCTTAAAAGGGAAATCTGAACAAACTAAAAATCAAAGACTTTTCTTGGACCCACCAAGAGAATTGAGGTCATAGGGCAAACTAACTCCCAAATACGGAGAGAGGCACATGCAGAAAGATATAGCAACCAATATCTACTTACTTGGAGCAGAAGCTTCTAGAGACATAAACTGGTACAAACACTTAAATGGTGATTTTGATGAATTTCTGGAGGCTGAGTGTTTACTAGCATGAGATTGAGAAGGAGCTCCCACACTTTTGTGGTCCTTCTCTTCAGTCGCTCCACTAGGTTGACATTGTATGTATCCGAAAAATATATCCTCATGGCTGTTTTAAGTAGAGTGGAAGAACAGCCAGGGTAAAATATGAAAGATATTTTTAAAAAAAAAAAAAAAAAAAAAAGCCCACTTGCCAGGATAAAGAAGTTTGCCAGCACTCAATTCTGAAGTCTTATTCCAGAAAGAGAAAAGAAATTCCTCCAGCTCATGTCTCCAGCTTTCCTATGTCACCTAAGGCAGTGGAAAACACAACAGTCCACAGAGATTAGAGTTCAAAGAAATAGATTAGGAATATTGCAGCCAGAAAGGTAGGAGGGACGAGGAGACAAAAAGCTACACCACTGGAAAAACACTTGTGAAGATCACAGCCTCAAAACACCGACGTAATAGAAGGGTGAGACTTAATCAGAAAATTATACAATGCTTTACCTCCCTCACACCTAACCACCACATCAACAGGGGCCAGTGTAATAACTGTGCTTACAGGTCTAAGAACTATAAGAGGGCCGGGTGCAGTGGCTCAAGCCTGTAATCCCAGCACTTTGGGAGGCCGAGGCAGGCGGATCACGAGGTCAGGAGATCGAGACCATCCTATGAATGGTGAAACCCTGTCTCTACTAAAAATACAAAAAATTAGCCAGGCGTGGTGGTGGGCACCTGTAGTCCCAGCTACTTGGAGGCTGAGATGGGAGAGTGGTGTGTACCAGGGAGGCGGAGCTTGCAGTGAGCCGAGATTGCACCACAGCACTCCAGCCTGGGTGACAGAGCAAGATTCCGTCTCAAAAAAAAAAAGAACTACAAAAGAAAAATTTTCCCTAAGCAACAGTACATAGAAAAACCCAAAATCAAGAAGTAAAACAAAAACAAGGATGCTAGAGGAGATTGAAATGTTTAGTACCTACATCTATGAGCAACACTAAACACAACGCAACTCCTAACCAGATTAACCTAAGTCCTCAATTTACCTGTTTCCTATTACTTGATATAAAAAATCAGAAGACATGCCAGAAGAAAATACACAATCTGAAAAGATAAAGCAAGCATTAGAATAAGACATATGACACAGGTGTTGGAATTATCAGACAGAGCATTTAAAATCACCATGATTAATATGTTAAGAGTGCTAATAGTAAAAGTAGCCTAAGCAAAAGCTTTAAGAAAAAGTCAAAATGAAATGCTATAAATAAAAAACACAATAACAAAAATGAAGAACACCAATATACACTAATGATAGGCTCATTATTATACTTGGCACAACTGAAGAAAGAATAGATAAACTTGTTGACAGGTCAATAGAAACTTCTTGAACCAAAGTAAAAATAAAAGATTGGAAATTTAAAAATAGAACACAATATCCAATAACTGTGGAACAATTTAAAAAGATGTAACATACACATAATTGGAATGCAAGAAGGTAAAGAAAGTAAGAGCAAAGAAGAAAAAATATTTCATGTAATATTGGCCAACAATTTTCCAAAGTTAATAACAGATATTACTTAGGTAATGTTGAAAGAAAAAAAAAACAAAACGTTAATCCAGAATTTAGACCTATTAACTAGGAACATTAACCTTCAAAAGTGAAGGAAAAGTAAATTCTCAGGCAAACAAAAACTGAGGGAATTCATTAAGGGGAGTACTTCCCTGCAGAAAATTTAATAAATATAAAGGAAGTTTTTCAGTGATAAAGAAAATACTATAGGGCAGAAACTTAGATCAACATAAAGAGTATCTGTTTGAAATATACGAAGGCAAAGTAAAATCTTTATTTTCCTATTCTCAAATAAGCTAAAAGACAACTATTTGTCTAAAGCCAACATATTAACAGTTTTAAAAGAAGTATAATTGCTCTCCTAAGAGAGGAGATAAAATAGAAACATAAAAAATACTCAATAAGACCAGCAAAGACAGAAAAAGACAGAATAAAAGCAATAAATGATAAATGTAATAAATAAAAAAAAGTTTCAAAGATGGTAGATATTAGACCGGGCGCAGTGGCTCAAGCCTGTAATCCCAGCACTTTGGGAGGCCAAGGCAGGCAAATCACGAGGTCAGGAGATCGAGACCATCCTGGCTAACACGGTGAAACCCCATCTCTACTAAAAATACAAAAAACTAGCTGGGCGACATGGCGGGCGCCTGTAGTCCCAGCTACTCGGGAGGCTAAGGCAGGAGAATGGCATAAACCTAGGAGGCGGAGCTTGCAGTGAGCCGAGATCGCGCCACTGCACTCCAGCCTGGGTGACAGAGCAAGACTCCGTCTCAAAAAAAAAAAAAAAAAAAAAAAAGATGGTAGATATCAATCTAACTATAGCTATAATCACTTTAAATGTGAATGGACTAAATATACCAATTAAAATACAAAGATTGTCAGGGTAAATATTTTTTAAAAGTTATTTACCAACTCTATGTTGTCTACAAGAAATTCACTTTAAGTACAAAGCCTCTAATAAGCTAAAGTAAAAGAATGGAGAAACATATACCATGCTAACACTAATCAAGAGAAAGTTTAGCAGAGTACCAATTTTAGACAAAACAAACTTTAGGGTAAAGATGATTATCAAGCATAAAGAAAGACATAACTTAGTAATAAAGGAGTTGGTTCTTTAAGACATAATTTTAAATGTAAAAGCACCTATCAAAAGAGTATTCAAATACATGAGACAAAAACTGATAGAACTGCAATGAGAAATAGACAAATCCACTACACTTTCAGTAACAGATAGATCAAGAAGGGAGAAAGTCAGTTAGGGCATAAATCGTTTGAACAGCATTATCAATCAATTGAAACTAATAAACAGTTATACAGTACTCCAGCAATAGTAGAATATACATTCTTCTCAGGTTCACAAGAACATTCACCAAGATAAACCATATTCTAAGCCCATAAAACACAATGAATTTTTAAAATATAAATTACATGAAGAATGTTCTCAGAACACAATAAAAATCAATAGCAGAAAGATAGCTAAAACATTCCCAACTGTTTGGATTAAATAACACTTCTAATAACAAGTGAGTCAAAGAAGAACTCTCAAGAGAAATTTAAAAATATTTTGAACTAAATGAAAATGAAAAGATAACTCATCAAAATTTATGGAATGCAGTGAAAGCTGTGCTTACAAGAAAATGTATGACATTCAATGCATATACTAGAAAAGAAGAAAGAGCTAAATTCAGTAACCTAAGCTCTTCCCTTAGTAAACTAGGAGAAGAATAGCCCATTATACCTAAAGTAAACAGGAAAAAAGGAAATAATAAAAACTATAGCAGAAATCAATAAAATTATAAACAAGAAGATAATAGAGAAAGCAATAAAATCAAAGAATCATTATTTAAAAAGATTAACAGCATTGAAAAACCTTCTGCCAGACTAACCAAGAAAAAAAGGGGAAGTCACAAATTATCAATATCAGAAATGAGAGAGAGGTCATCACTACCAATCCCATGGATATTCAAGCAATAAGAAAGAAATACCACCAATAACTCAGTGCATACATATTTGATAACTTAAATGAAATGGACCAACCCTTGGAAAGATGTAAACTACCAAGTTACAAAAGGAGAAAGAGCTAACTTAAATAGTACTACATCTATTAATGAAATTGAATCAGCAATTTAAAACATTTCTAAAAATAAGGAATCTGGCCCAATTTGTTTTACTGGTGAATTCTACCCAATATCTAAAGAAGAAATAATACCAATCTCTTTCAGTAAACAGAAACAGTGTTAAATTGCTGTGACTTATAATAAAATATTTCCTTAAGTAAAATGTATGTAATACTGTATAAGAGTTATCAAATAATCACTAGCATACAAATTCAAGATCACAGAAACTTGTTCAAACTCAAGTTGAGTGCAGGAAACATCTCTACTTCTCAGAGACAAGTTGGGGAGTCTTTGCATGGTTTCCTGGATGGCCTATCTCGCTTTCACTACAGCTGAATGCAAGAGAAGGATCATGAGAGAGGTGAGTGGTTCACTGGAGCAAAAAGTCAGGTTCTCCATTTAATGCGTTTGCACAACAAGGGAAGATAAATAAACTCCTCAGTTGTCTACAAAAGGAAGCTAAGAGAGTTAGGGAAGAAATCTGAAGAATTTTAATAATTATCTACTGGGAAATTATGAAATGTTCTTACTTTATGATAAAGATTTATACTGAGTCTGAGAGACTATCCTCAAATTTGGGAATTAATCAAATTTTATGAAGAATTGATTAGTGATAGTTTAGTAAGAAAACCTAATAGTTTCTTATTCTTATTTTTACTATTACTACTCCAAAAAATATATAAATGTGGTATTTAATGTTTCTGTGCTGGATATTTAATGAAATAATATGATTCACTTTTAAAAGAGAGTACTACTTGAATTATGAAAAAGGAATAACTAAAATTGAATGAGGATGTCTAATAAGTACTAGATGTGAAGTTTAGCATAAAAATATGACCTCACCAAAGAAACTCAATTATATGTTGGCAGCATACTATAATTGTGAGCAAAATGCTAAAAAGGAAATTTATAACTCTTAAAGTGAGATAATCACACCAAAGATTTTAAAATATTGACAATGCTTTTATGACATTCCCTCATTCATTAGCCTACAGTTCAGTGAAGTTTCAAATTTTTGAAATAGCATCGAATCTCTTATTTTTTGTTTTGTTTTGTTTTCATGTAAAAGAATACAGGATTATTGGCCAGGCACGGTGGTTCACACCTGTAATCCCAGCATTTTGGGAGGCCGAGGCAGGTGGATCACCTGAGGTCAGGAATTGGAGACCAGGCTGGCCAACATGGAGAAACCTCGCCTCTGCTAAAAATACAAAAATTAGTTGGGCATGATGGCACACACCTATAATCGCAACTACTCGGGAGGATGAGGCAGGAGAATCGCTTGAACCCGGGAGGTGGAGGTTGCAGTGAGCTGAGATTACGCCACTGCATGCCAGCCTAGGTGACAGAGAGAGACTCTGTCTCAAAAAAAAAAAAAAAAAAAAAGAGAATATAGAGAATATTATACCAGATATTATTAAGAGACTTCCAGACGTTTCATTGCTTAATAGTTTCTTTCTTCAAGTGCCAGACAATGAATATAAAGAAAGAAATGACATAAAATGTTATATATCATAATTACCTGGGGATATTTCTCTACATGTTCTTGCTTCTTATCTCCACTCCACAAAGAAAGAAAGAGAGGGAGGGATGGAGGAAGGAAGGAGGAAAGAAGTAAGGAAGAAAGGGATGGATGGAGGAAGAGAAAGAAGGGAGGAAGGGAGGGAGGAAGGCAGGGATGAAAGTAGCTCCTCTGGGTATTTCTGAAAATCCCTCAAGCACTATCATTATCAAGAAGAAAACACTGGGATGGGAACATGTCAAGATATTAAGGAACCCAAGGAACACAGGGCAAAGCCAGACAAGCAGCCAGTAGGCAAGGACCACCCAGAGCCAGAGGAGAAACAGGGTGGTATTGGAGGGCCAGGAAAGGGCTGGAGAGGGGCAGCAGACACGCCAGTTGAAAGATAAAAGGAACCTGGAAACCCAAGCAACACCTGCCTCAGACAAGGGGCTCCCTATTCTTCTCCTTCTCCAGCATTAACCAATGACTCTGACCTCCCTGAGCACAACTAGTAGTTGAATTAACAGGAGCTATGTGCTATGACAAAGAAAACATGGCTAACTTTTGGAAGGGGTCCAAACCCAACTGAGTAGGAGGTGGGTGTCAATGCTGTCATTATGAGGCACACAGACAAACTGAGGGTATCAGATGCAAATGTGCAGGTTTATGAAGGAACTTAAAATTCCAACATGCAAAGACTAGATGCATTAACTGGACATCAATCAAGGAAAGCAGAAGTCTCAGAGTTCCTGAAATCTGTGCTATGGAAGAATACTCAAGATTCTTCTCCATGACTCCAGATGGCAGGGGCAATATTTATGAAGGACCAGGAGGCAGGTTTAGCCTTAACATAGAGACAGCCCTTCTAACAGGTAAAGATGCAACTGCATAAATTAAACCAGATTTTCAGAGAGTACATGGCTACTTGGTGGGAATGTCGAAGCATAAGATTTAGTTGTCAAAGCATTCCTTGCCCTTACTGGGATACCCTGACTTTATGTCAGAGGCAGAATACCACAGTGAGTAAAAATCAGCTTGTTCAAATCCTGGTTCCACCACTCAGCCCAGGAGATCCGGGCTAACTACTTTCAGCTTCAGTTTCTTCATCTGTTTAAAGAAACTAGTGACAGTACTTATCTCACAGGGTTGTGAGCTTCTTTAAATAAGATGATAAATGTCACCTGCTTACCTTGAGCTTAGCACTGTCAGAACCTAATAATGTTTGCTATTACTATTATTTAGAAATGAATGAAGGCAGAAGTAATCCAGTTTGTCTGCATCATGAGATACAAGCAATGCCGGGAAGATTCCACCAATGTCCCATGAGTTTCTCCCATGTGTGGACACGGTGCAGTTAGAGGGAAAGAAAAGAAAATCCCCATACATACTGATACATATCATATCAGTACCATATGATATGTGCTCTGGAAGTGAGGAAAATGCAAGTGAGGAAAACGTATCAGTCAGTAATCAATTTTAAGGAATGATTGCCAAGTTTATCCCTGTAAACAATAACTACAATTGCTCGGTGTCTGTAGGGGATTGATTTCAGGACCCTCTGCAGATACAAAAACCCACACATATTCAAGCTTTAGAGTTGGCTCCACGGAACCCATGTATCACAGAAAGTCAGCCCTTCATATCCGCAGGTTGTGCATTGAGGGAATACTACTATATAATCTGCTGTTGGTTGCGGATGCAAAACTCCCAGGTACAAAGGGCAGGTTCTATTGGTTGAAAACATCTGTTTATAAATGGCCTGTGCAGTTCAAACATGTTGTTCAAGGGTCTACTTTATTTGCAAGAGGAGCTGAAGTAGAAAAGTGCCATTTTAAAAATAAGCATACAGAAGTATGATCTTGAAAGAAAATTTGTGACACCCTTACAAAGAGAAGTCATACATCAGATCTATAGATAAGGAGAGACGGGCAGAGAAAGATGGACCTGCCCCAGATATTACAGCATGTCAGGAATAGAGGGCGCATGAAAACTTGTAACCAGAAGCAGTGCGGTATGGCAGGGAAAACTGCACGATTTGGACCTGCACAAATGTATTTTGGACTCACTTCTGCCACTAAGTATCATTATTTCTCAAGGAAATTGCCAGGAAACTCCAGGCTATCTCAGTTAATCTCTTGGAGTCTCCGTTCCATCCACTATGACATAAAATGGTACCGCTGGATGGCCTGCAGGGTCTCTTCTGGCTCTGTGCCCATAAAACCATAAACAACAACAAATCACCATTAAGTTCCCAATTTTACAGGAATCTAACTTTTTTGAGGAACAACCTGTACAACTCCAGCAAAACAAGCATGTTTCTTTCTGTCTCTGGCATACATGGTTGGCATCATCCTGAAAACATCATGAGCAAAAATGCATGCAAAATTAAGTCATTCTAACATGGGAAAAAAGATTATAGAAATACCCTAAGAGGAGAAAAAAGGGGCAGTCATCTGCTTCTGGATGTTGGGTAAGGAGGTTTAAACACAGCCCCTGAATCCTTGTCAATTGCCTATAATTACAGAATAATTTTGCATTATTTATACCTTCCCTTTTCAAGAGCATAATCAATTCTGTAATTTTGGTCAAATGAGCAGTCAAAATCCAATTCAAATTTAATTATTCTAAACAAAGATGCCAGAAAGAGGGGCTATTTTATTTAAAAAAAAAAAAAAAAAAAAAAACACTAATATAGTATCACTCTATGCTTAGCTTCCTTTATAATTTTTGACACTTCAAGTATAACTGTTGGGGGAAGCATGCTGTGTCATGATAGCTCTCTAGTCCCTTTACTAACTGGGATCACACAAATAATGAGGGCCAGTGAACCCTGAAATAAGCCTCACCAAAGCAGGAAAGTGGTCAGTGATTCGATTCTTCTGGAAACATTAGGAGATACATCTCTGATATGAATTAGAAGTGCCTTTACTGTTTGGGCACTGGTTGGCACTGCCTTTGGAGTGATGTGACTTGTATTTGAGTCTTTGTTTTAACATTTACCACCTCTCTGTTAATGCGAAAGCCAGTTAACCTCTCTGCACCTAGAATAATTAAACTGCAAAATCAGAATAATAATTCAGGCTTCATAAAGTTGTCATGAATATTAAATGAGGATTTACACCAAAATGCTTGGATACATCAGCTTGTAAAATTAAAATGCTGCTATGATTTTGCCTAAATTAATTTTAGTATTTTGCATTCCTAATAGTATGCAAAGAAGCCCAATGCCCTGACTTCATTTCAAATTTCAGTTCAGAAGCTTATTTTATTGTTGATTCCAAAGATTGCTTCAAACATCTTATCTGAACTTTCTAAAAATGAGTTCTGTTGATTTCACTTGAGTTTCAACTCTAGCTATGTGATATTGGGAAGGTCACTTAAGATTCTTAATGTATTCAAATGAAAATGTGACAGTTGGACCAGGTAATCTGTAAGGTCCTTTCCAGCATTAATTCTTATATCATGTAATCCCATAAATTGCTTGGGTCATGAGATGTCATTTCTCCATTTGCTTTCTTCCTTGTTGCTACCATCAATCAACTAAATGAGGTCTCTCCATTTGTTCTGAAAGTAAGGGAGTCAAAAATTGTAGTTACAATGCAAATGTACAATATTAGGTGGCAGGATTGTTCAGAAGAGGGCATCTGTTGAAAAAGATGGAGGAAGTGTAACAAAATATGTTAATAGAAATAAAATGTCAACAAATGTATAGAGCACAAGAGAGAAAAAACTGCAGACATAAGGAACAATTGGCATAATTTCAACTCCTGGTGGCAGGAGGGACACCTAGCACACAATGGGATTTTGATCAAGTAGACTTAAGATTTCTCAGTGGCCCAGACATTCCTACCCTCACCTTTTGATGTTAATATTATAAAAGGTGTGAATTGCATGAAAATGGAAAAATCAGCATTGTAGAGTAGAGACATTTGTCACATGACTCGCCTACCTCAGAGGAGTCTGGAAATTATGCCACACAAAGGATGAGCTCATGAGGCAAAGAATCTGTGTTTTGTATAAAATTATTGAATCGAGATTGCACATGACTGAGAGCAGACCTGCTCTTTCTTCCTCTGGTTCCACGGCCACAGGTGTATAAAGAATCCCTTATCTGTGTGCTCATGTTCCTGCTGTCTTGTTACCAGTGATTTCACTTGCCTGGAGGTGCCCTGGGCTGAGAAAGAGAAAAGGCGGAATCTAGAGGCAATCCAGGGTGGCCACTGCATAGATGTTCTCTCTGCCCTTACTGTCACCCATGACAGTAGACACTTAGTATGCCAAAATGTCACATTATTTTTAAAAAACTGAACTCAATATGCCCTGGATCCCCAGTTTAGCGGAGGGCAAAATCGAAACCAAAATGAAACCCTCCTTACTCAAGAATTAAAAGTATCAGCCCTTTCCAGTTCAAACAATCTCTTCATTCTTAGTAATCAGTTCTAATTACTAAGTCAAATTCAAGTTTAAAACGTGGTCTGTTACAGATTCTTCCAGTCCCCTTTTCTCAGTCTGGTCTGCTGGTACAGAAAATATATTGCATTTGTCTTGAGGGGCCTCAGTCATCTTGCCTTACTCATTAAACCCTGCCTTGGTTATCATTACTGATGGTCATTCCTTTAACCTGGTCCCCAGCTTAAACCCTGTATTAGTCTGTTTTCACACTGCTGTGAAGATACTACCCAAAACTGGGTAATTTATAAAGGAAAGAGGTTTACTTGGTTCATACTTCCACATGGCTTGGGAGGCCTGAGGAAACTTACAATCATGGTGAAGGCAAAGGGGAAGCAAGGACCTTCTTCACATGATGGGAGGAGAGAGAAGTGACAGCCAATCACGGAAAGCCCCTTATAAAACCATCAAATCCCATGAGAACTCACCATCACAAGAACAGCAGAGGGGAAACCACCTCCTTGATCCAATCACCTCTCTCTCTCAACATGTGGGGATTACAATTCAAGATGAGATTTGGGTGAGGACACAGAGCCAAACCATACCAGAGCCTTTACATCAACAAATGAAAAATAAATTTGATTATATTTCAAATATTACTGATATTATTCACCATGATGCTTATCAATCTATGTTTGAATAAAGCCATATTTTATTATGAATACTCAAGACATTAAGATGAGAAAATAAAAAGTAGAAAGGGAAAGGGAAACGGAAGTGAGCAGGCAACGTCTGCCATTTCCATCTGCACACCTTGATTTATTACATCATGATTTATTAATGGCATTTTTCTTGGTTCAAATTTTTCACACCAATGAATAACCATATATATATATTCTTAAATATGCAAGTATTTCTATAATTATTAGAAGTGGAATTGCTGGATCAAAGGGGCAAGTGCATCTAAACTTTTAATAGATGATGGCTTTTTTCTGTCCAAATAAGTTATACTAAAAGTCAGATTTCACAGAGACAATCATAGCTACTTAAGCTCCCCAGATTGAACCAGCAGGAGAGTGGCAGGAAAACAGATATTTTGAAAAAGTTGTTGAGATATTTGTGTTGGGTTTTCAGGAAGGCCAGAAAGCCCTTTCGTTCCCAGGTGGCCTGGAGAAATTGACATCTCATTTGCAGAAGAGGTGCATTTGTAGGCCCAACTTTTATCTTCTGGGTCTGCGTGTACATGTTGCGTCCGGCCCTCCACTCAGAACAGCATGCTGAGGCTTTCCCATTGACACAACTTTTGAAGGTAAATACTTTCTAAGTCAGGCCTTTCAGACTTGGCTCCTTTAAATAAGTAACTGAGCAGAATGGGCTGTGACCAGTGATATCATCCAAGGCAAATGATTCTTTGATACACACAGATAAATGTCTCCTTAGAAACATACACCTTGGAAAAGCAAAAACCAGCCTCCAGTTGAGGCATGTGCACAGTCAGCATGAGTTACAGGAACAAGGATGGTAAATTCATTTCTTTACTTACCACCTACTGAGTCAGGCTGACAGAGAGCCCTGGATTAACAAGCACTGTGTGGCCAACAGAGAGCTTTTATGCTGCAAGATAAACATGTGCTTTCTCAGGTTATAGCATGTTCAGGATATCCTCCCAGTTGAGGGAACTCACTCAGCAAGGATTTGCCACTTCCTGTTGGCTCAGGGGACCACACCAACATACTTAGACTGATGACGACCTCGTTGCACCCAGAGGAAGACAGGATCATATGCGAGGGTGAAAGAAGGCTATGAATGACTACACCCTGTACAACTGCAATTGTGTTTTCTCTGGTGAGAGAAAGACATCAGTACCAATATGGGAGGCTACAAATGTCCATCTCTTGAATTCAACCCAATCTAGCCAGTGGAGCAAGCTGCTGTGTGTGTGTGTGTGTGTGTGTGTGTGTGTGTGTGTGGTGGGGGTGGCGGGGGTGTATGTTGAAAATAAAAAATGCAAAAATATTACCATTGATGACTTTGACTCTCCTTTAATCCCATACCCAGGTACTTACTTCCTTGGGTTTCCTCCATCCACACATCTACTAACCTAGTTCAGTTTGCCCTGTCCAATATGGAAGACACTAATAACATGCGGCTACGTAAATTTAAATGGATTAAAATTAAGCAGAATTTAAAATTCTATTATTCAGTCATACTGACAATATTCTGAATACTCAATAGCCACTTGTCACCCATGGTTATGATAATGGACAGCACAGATACAGAACATGCCCATCACTGCAGAAGGTTCTGTCGGGCAGTACTGATTTCCTGAGACGTTATGTATTTTGGTCTCTATGGTGGGCTGTGTATTCTAGAAGAATACAGCCCAGGAGAGAAACAGACATTAACCAAGAACTCTCTCAAATAAATCAGCAATGACAGTTCTGGATAGTACTACAAAGGAAGGTCTGGGTTCTTGGAGAGAATACAGCATCAAGTATTTTTCTTGCCTACATGATCCCAGACAACTGCGTTGAGGAGTGAAGTTAGAAAGAATGCCTGAAGAATCTGAAAGAATCACTTCCCACTAGAATGTGTGGATCCATGGCATGGTGCAGGATGGGATGGGGATAAAGGCATTTAACATGCAGACAGGCAAAAGAAGAAAGAGCAACAGAAAATAAGGGTCCAGAATGTCTCCGGGCTTTTCAGTCTCTGCTTTGTGTTCAACCTCAAACAGATTCTGCTGTCTGATTCATCCTGCCCTCTGATACATCCCCAGGCTTCCAACAGAAATTAGGTTTTACCCAAGATATTAATAACTCAGACTGCGAAAAATAAGAACTTTTAATTCCTAAAACTTAAATTAAATTAAAACTGCCATCCTTGGCACATCTCTAGGAAAATGTCAGGCTCAATTTGCCAACTGCCATCCTAGCTAAGGAGGAAAGGAGAGGGCAGTGCACTTTTGCAGGCAGATCCAGGTGAACACAGAGAGAGAACCATGGAGTCTACAGTGACCTATGGTACACAGAGGAAGGAGAGGAAACATTAGGAAAAAACTGATTCCCCCTGGGCAGAGGAAAATAAGGACAGGAGAATGGAAGCCAAATGCAAGTGAAATTAATTAAACAGAATATCTGTAGCAGGGCTCTAAAATTAGGCCGAGTTGGAAAAGTTTTCATCTGAACATCATTTGTGGAATTATCTTATGATGTACATGTTTCCTCCCCAAACAGATGTTTCGAGAAAAAAAAATTGTAAAGGAAAGCCAGCATTTACAACAAAATTTCCAAATAATATGCTAGTTTGCTTAACTGAAAGAATAAATACAAGGGTAGAACTGAATGTTTAATTTTAATACACAAAAGGCTCAAGTTGGAAAACAGCTACTATTTAATGTTCTTTTCTAAAGTAGTCGATGAAAATGAACTTTAAGCTTGCTGTTCTAATGACAGAAACAAAGAAATGATTAAAAGAAGATTCTTAAAATAATCCCAAACTTTGTTTTAATCATTGGTTTAGGAGAAATTTGCACAAAGAATTGCTGAGTGAGAAAAGAAAGAAGCAGATAAAAATCTGTGTCGTTTTTAGAAAGCAAACAATGAGAAAAACCTACAAAAATAAGTAGAAAGATTGTAAAAGATAGGTACCCGTTCAGGGCAATATGTAAAATATAATTCTATTTTGGTAAACATCAAACAAACAGAAGCCATATATTGTGCATGTTTGTGTAACTGGCTTATCAGTCATTTCTCTTTTATTGCATTTCCCATATTGTATTGGAGTTATGTGTGTATAGTTGGTTTTTTCTGTGAAATCAAGTTTCTGCTCTCATCTCTGTATTTCCACTACCCGGTGACAATCTCTGGCACACAGGAAACATGGAATAAATTGTTGTTGCATGAACAACACCAACTAGACCAAATGGCATGATTGAGGGAAAGCTACATGGGAAGGAACAGGAAAGCATAGGGCTTAGGGTCAGAGAACAGTGACTAGGGCATGAGGGGAGGTGGCCACATGGTTGTAAAGGCTCTTTATGTGACTCAGATTCTACACCAAATACAGGACTGACTCCATAATCTGCAGACCTCAGTACAAAACAGTGACTACAGAACGATAAACCAGGTATGGGCCCTTCTAAGCACAGGGGTCCTATACAAGTGCGCATGTTACATACCTGTGGAGCCAGCCCTGAAGACAGGCACTAAAGGGTCCCTGACAGACTTTAAACAGGAGCAGGCTGATGAGATTTAAGAAAGGTCTTTAAGAAAAATCACTGCAGGTTGGACATGGTGGCTCACGCCTGTAATCCCAGCACTTTGGGAGGCTAAGGTGGGAGGATTGCTTGAGCTCAGGAGTTCAAGACCAGCCTAGGCAACACAGCAAAATTTTGTCTCTCCTAAAAATAATAAGCCAGGCATGGCTGTATGTGCCTGTAGTTTCACTACTCAGGAGACTGAGGTGGGAGGATCGCTTGTGTCCAGGAGTTAGAGGTCACAGTGAGCCATGATGGTGCCACTGCACTCTAGCCTGGGTGACAGAGTGAGACTCTGTTTCCAAATAATAATAATAATATTAATAAATAAATAAAAATAACTACAGATGCATTATAGATAATTGTTAGCAGGAGGCCTGGGAAAGCCTCCTAGAAGAAAGTTGCACTAGCCATAATGATTAGAAGAACCTGAACAAACCAGTCAGTAGCAATAGAGTTGGAGAGGTACAGATAGGTCCAAGAGAAAACTAAGGAATTAGGAATTGTCATTCAAATTGCACTGTGATCGGGGATTTGGGAGGAAAGTTAAGGGCAGAGGAAAAGGAAAGACAGCAGAAAGGAAATCAAGCGCAAGTGAAATGAATCACATAGAACACTTGTAACATGGCTCTAAAAATGGACAGGAAAAAGCACACTTGCAAGTTTCTTCCTCTGGCAACCAGTTAAATGAAGGTGCAATAGAGCCAGCCCACAGCTAGTATGCTCTTGAGAACAATAATAAAATGTACAAAGGAGTAGCATGGATGTTGCCATGAAAGAGTAGAGAGAACACGTTAACAAGCTCGGAGGAGACAAACCATTTCCTCCAAAGAACCTGGGAGAAATACAGGAATTTTCATATGGCAAAACTGGCACATATTTGACTGGCACCTGTGCTGCCTCTCTAAATGCTATTGATTTTTGTAGAAAGTGTGCTGCAGGGAGGACAGGCCAGGAGTCCAGTCAGGCATGCAGGGAGGAACAGGGTATGCAGAAGGAACAGCTGGTGTTCCAGATGAAAGCATGTCTGTGAGGCACGTGAGTCTTGTTTCCAGGTGATTATAGTGGGGCATAAGAAAGTGAAGTGGTTTTTCCAAGTCACAAAGAGAACTAGAAAATAATGCTGCCAGACTCCTTATCCAGGGTTTTCTCTAGCAGGCCACACTTAAAATCTTCAGTCGTTGAGGCTGTGTTAATAACTGATTGAATTGTCAAACTGGCAAATTCAACAGGATGGGTGCCAGGCATTAAGACCACCAAGAATCTGAAAGGTAAACAGTTGGAAATGAACTGAGCTCCAGAATTAATTTACTCAGAGTAACAACAGGTTTCTGCCAAGGACTTGCCTCCCAACTTTTTAGATCAAGGTGAATCACTGTGTCAAACGCATTGCACAAGTGCTCACAAATCCGTGGAAAGATTTTTCTTAAGTTATGCATGAATGCTCAGTATTCTCATGAGAAAGGACTTGTTGCAACATTTGCTTCTTTCTTATTGATGAGCAGTTGTGGATGACAGAAACATAAGACTCAGAAGTTTCTGTTCCTCAGTCTCCCCAGTCCATTCTGGTTTAAGATGATTACACAGCGATTTTACACAACAAGAAGCAGTCAAATGGGAGAGACAAATGGTTTTATTTCTCAAATCAGTTTCATTAAGGATTACTCAAAGCATCATCTCATCTGTCTTTGCACAGTTTTACATTCATTAGAGGCTGGAAGTAGGAAGTCATTTTTCAAAAGGCTGATCTTTAACTAGTTAGCAATGGAACTGTTAACATTAGCACATCCTGTAAAACTGGACATCCATTATTTGAGCCCTCCAGCCTTGGCTGCCCTGCATGTTTCCATTCATCATAGCAACCCCTTCGATAGCCCAGCTGTTGCTGCGCCAGAGGCCTTCAAAATGAAATCCCGACCCTGAGCAAGAAATGGTCAAGGCAACTACTTCCCAGGATCTTTCAAAAGGAGCCACAAAGTCCCTATTCCTGAGTGGCGATATCTGTTACTAGGATGACCATGTACTATATCATCCAAACACTTCTTATCATCTCCTGGAACTCTTTGGAGGGTATAAGAAGGTTTTGTTAATAATTGCATCGAGTCAGCAGATATAAATTAAACTCTTTTAAGAGAAAAATTAAAACGTATGTTCACTCTACTTCTTATCAATGTAGTTTCAAAGATGAGCCTGCAAACCTTTCCTGCTGGGATAAGCACCTTGCATCATATATGCAATATATATTATGTGTGTGTGTATATATATATATGCACATGTATATATGAGATAGGCAATATGTGTTCAATTTATGTTTATAAATACATGTTCACTGCAGGTAGAAATAAAATATATCAGTCAACTGACAACAGAATTTTTTTTTTTTTTGAGACAGGGTCTCACTTTGTTGGCCAGGCTGGGGTGCAGTGGTGAGATCACAGTTCACTGCAGCTTCATTCTCCTAGACTCAAGCCATCCTCCCACATCAGCCCCCCAAGTAACAGAATCTTATGTTGATGTTTTTTTCTCCATAAGTTTGATTTAGTTGACTCTCAAAGAGAGTTCTTTGACTAAAAGTCGAAGGCACTTAAGTTCCAGGAAGAAATTACCCCAGCAAGTAAATATTGTTTATGCTAGCTCATTCCATTTATCATATCTAAAATTACATATTAATTGAATAAATAAATGAGATGATCAGTTAATTTCATTAAATACTCATCTGATGTTCTCAAAATGTTATGTTGAAAAATAAATTGGTAGTGATAGTGATTATGAACACTTCAATGTAGGAAAGAGGGAAGAAAATGACCATTTTAATACTACACACCAGGCAGTATTCAAGACTCTTTTTATATAAGCTCTCAATTTTAATCCTCAAAACAATCCTATTAGAGAGGTACTGTCATCCTGATCTTACAATTGAGAAAACAAAAGTTCAAGTTAGTTAAGAAATTAAACAGAACAATTGTGTGATTGTAATTCCATGTTTGTAATTCCATGTTTGTTCCATGTCTGTAATCCTTGGCTGTTTGATTCTACGACCCTACCCTTTTACAGAGTCTCACTCTGTCACCCAGGCTGAAGTGCAACAGCACAATCTCAGCTCACTGCAACCTCCACCCCCCAGGTTCAAGCAATTCTCCAGCCTCAGCCTCCCAAGTAGCTGGGACTACAGGTATGCACCACCACACCCAGCTAATTTTTGTATTTTTAGCAGAGATGGGGTTTCACCATGTTGGCCAGGCTGGTCTCAAACTCCTGACCTCAAGTGAGCCACTCACCTAGGCCTCCCAAAGTGCTGGGATTACAGGTGTGAGCTACTGTGCCCTGCCCCTTTTTTCTTTTCCACAATAAATATTTACAACTATGTATTGATCACCAAAGGTTAAATTCTTTGCGTTCCTAGAGAATTAAAAATATTACAAGATAAATGTATTCATCGATTCTCACGCTGTTAATAAAGACATACACAAGAATTGGGTAATTTATAAAGGAAAGAGGTTTAATGGACTCACAGTTCCAAAAGGCTGGGGAGGCCTCACAGTCATGATAGAAGGAGAAGGAAGAGCAAAAGCATGTCTTATATGGTGGCAGGCAAGAGAGCGTGTGCATGGGAACTGCCCTTTATAAAGCCATTGGATCTCATGAGACTTATTCTCTATCACAAGAATAGCACAGGAAAAACTTGCCCCCATGATTCAATTACCTCCCACTGGGTCCCTCCCATGACATGTGGGAATTATGGGAGCTATAATTTAAGATGAAATTTGGGTGAGGACACAGCAAAACCATAACCATAGTTAAGAGTATTAAGGTTATAGGAGCATAAAAATCAATTGAAATGCTTTATATAAAAATAAAACAAAAAAATACTCATTATGTTAGGATCTTATTTTCTTTTTTCTTTTTTTAGACAGTGTCTTGCTCAGTTGCCCAGGCTGGGGTGCAGTACTACGATCAGATCTCACTGCAGCCTCCACCTCTTGGACTCAAGTGATCATTCCACCTCAACCTCCCCAGTAGCTAAGACTATAGTCTACAGTCATGCGCCACTACGCTGAGATAATATTTATATTTCTGTAAAGACAAGGTCTCACCAGTTGCCCAGGTTGGTCTTGAACTCCTGGGCTTGAGCAATCTGCCCGCTGTGGCCTTCCAAAGTGCTGGGATTATAGGCATGAGCTACCACCCCCAGCCTATGTTTGGGTCTTAAAAACGCATCTGTCTCAATCTTATAAGCTGTCTTGTTCATGAAAGAGTATATTAGATGTGAGTTCCAAGGTGCTTTGCAGTGTCACTCACGGGCCCTGTTCTTTTGAGAGTGCCATCCCTGTGTATCAGATCAATGACAAGAAATCGTTTTCACAGCTCAAGAAATCTACTAATCAGTGAATGATGAGAAGAGCGGCCTTTTGAGGAGAACCAAAATTAAAATGGTCTCAACAGTGTCCCTGTGGATTTCTATAAAAATTTTAATAAAAGCAGCTAGAATTTCATGTTGGCTCAAAAGCTTTTGTTCTATGCCTTCAAGTACGTTAAACTTTTTTTTATTATTTACTATTAGTACTAAATATCAGAGTCTTAAAAATACTAAAACAAAACAAAACAAAACAAACAAAACTGTCTTCCTTTCATTGCTTTCCCTTCTCAAATTCCTTTTTCAAATGTGTTTTGAGCTCAGTATTCCTTAGGCACACTTCTTTACAGTTATTGAAATGAGTGTTTCCCTGTGACGATGTTTAGCCATGAATGCCACAAGGCCACTAAGATTTAAGGCATGTTGCCGATTGGAAGGTCCTCTGAGTACCATCGCCCTTTCCTTACCTATTGCAAATCCAGGGGAGGGAGACAGGGAACCAGCAATGTCAGAAGTAGCTGATATTTTGCATGGAGCTAAGGCTTCCGTTCATCATTTCTCCTCTTGGAATCAGGAAGCCATTGAAATCCATCCCTAATGTGTCCCAAGTGTCCACCTGCTGAGGGCAGGATTGCACAAGCAACAATCTTTTGCTCATGAAGCCTAGGGAGCACTGTCCCAGGGTATCAATTGGCCCAAAGCTGTTCTCTCCCTACAGACCATGCAGCAAATCAGAAACTAAGAGAACTTGAAGCCCACAGCCCTGAGTTTCAATTCCATTTCTGTATTCTATTAGTAATTAGTATCATAATTAACTGAGAAGGTTATTTAGATTTATTGAGCCTCTTTTTTGTAAAATAGACTATTCACATACAACTTCAGAAAAACCAAACCCCCTCAAAAGACCATTGCTACTTAATACAAAAACCTAACTGCAGGCATTTCTACTTTGTGTGGTTGACAGAATAGCCAATCACTATCACCATCAAAACAAATACCCGAACTCAACGGAGGTATTAAAGAGAATGCTGGAATCTCTGTGCAGATGAGCTGCCAAGCCCACTTTGGGATATTGAAGGGTACAGGACTTGAGGACAGCTGAGTGACACTCCTCACAAGGTGACAGCAAGAATTAAGTGACTTAGCACAGAGGAAGCTTCTGGCTCACAGCCCTTGTCCTTTCCTCAGACCTCTCCTCTGTCTTTCCCTTCCCTCTCATTTCTCATTTTGCTCACTCTGAGGGTGCCTTTGCCTCCCTTTTCTGGGTTCAAATGCCCAAGAAGAAGAAAAATGTTCAACCAATTAATTTCTGATTTTCTAATCATCTACTGGACTGTTGGTCTCTTCTTAGAGATGTTGTAAAGACAAATTTATTTCCCCCATCTTCAAAGAAGCCTTGGATTAATTGCAGATCCATAAAATCGTGTCATCTGGTTTATAAAATTTGCAGAAAGCAAGCCTTCATATTTTAAGGAAGGCTACTGACAGATGAAGAATAATGAACAGTTGTCTATCTCCTCACAGTTTGCAATGAGTTTTCTCATCCTCCTAACCTCCCTAATGTGATTTGATTCTTACAAGCACCCCAGTGATGCAATAATATTGGTGGATGTCAGTCCTAGGTCCTTGCATGCAGCTTTCATACCACTACAATTGAAGTGGCATGTGTTTCTAGATATGTTCCATGTTTAGATCATATGTCTCTCTAGCTCAATGGAAAACTGAAATAGAGTACAAAATTAGACAAAAACAAAAAACAGGAAGCCAAAGGCTATGCATTTGAAGCATCTCCATGTGCCTTTCTGAGTCCCACTTATAAATAGATTACATTTTCTCCTCTCCCTCCACCTCTGGTATCCTTATGTGTCTGGCAATGCTGGATCAGTCCACAGTGAGTCTAACTGTGGGCATGAAATAGTGAGGCAGTGATTCTGAGAAAGTGCTCCTCCTTGTTAAACCTTCTGGGAAAATACATCAGAATTTCCTGCTTGAGGTCAATGACTTTATTTCCAAAGCTTTTCTGTCTTCTAGAGGTATGAATTCACCTTCATCATACGAAATTTGCAATGGTTCCACAGGCATCCACAAAAATCAATTCAGGGTTAAGCTCTTAACTGGAGAAACCAAAGAAGTAGGAGACCATTTGGTAGTCTCAGAGAGATCCAGATGTGGTTAGTATAAGAAGGCAAGCAACTAAACATTTCACAGCTGTGCAAAAATCAGAGCACTCTTCTAGATGACAGAGAAGACACCACAAAGTTTTTAAAATCTCATCTTGCTGGGCTGCTAAATACAAATTGCAAAATGTATGCCCCTTGTGCCACTTACATCAATGTCTTTGAACTAGTAGTTTTTTCAGCTAAGGGAAAACGAAAAGTGGTTACCTGGTTCCATATGTAGCTCCGAACTCCTTCCTGACGATGGCCCACTAATTTCAGCGTGCTTGGGGTGGCCTTGGCCTTTCCATCTAAGAGCAGGAAAATACTGATGAACACTTCCAATGGTCATTCTGTCCTCTGTCTGAACAGGCAAAGGCATTAATCCCACCTCAATGGATTTGAAGTCTCTAGAATGGTTCAATGATCTGGTAATGGGAGCAGCTGAATAAATACAAACATATCCCCAAATGAATTCTTCTTAAGAAACTTTCTTCATCTGAGTTCATCAAAAAAATAGGAATGTAAATTAGTATAACCTCTGTGGAAAACAGTATGACAATTTCTCAAATAACTAAAAATAGATCTACCATTTGATCCAGCAATCCCACTATTGTGTATCTACCCAAAGGAAAAGAAATCACTATATAATAAAGATACCTGTACTTGTATGTTTATCACAACACTACTCACAATAGCAAAGATATGGAATCAATCTAAGTGTTCATCAACAGATAATTGAATAAAGAAAATGTGGTATCTATCTATCTATCTACCTACCTACCTACCTACCCACCCACGTACTCCAGAATACTACTCAGACATAAAAAATAATGAAATTGTATCTTTTACAGCAACATTGATGGAACTGGAGGTCATTTTCTTAAGCGAAATAACTCAGAAACAGAAAGTCAAATACCACGTTCTCACTTAGTAGTGAGAGCTAAATAATGTGTACACATGGACCTAGAAAGTAGAAAGATAGGCACTGGAGACTCAGAAAGGTGGGAGGGTGTCAGGGGGGTGGTGGATGAGAAATTAATGGGTACCATGTATACTTTTCGGGTGATGGTTACACTAAAAGCCCAGATTTCACCAAAATACAATATATCCATGTAGCAAAACTACTTGTACTCTTTAAATCTATGAAAATAAAACAAAAATTAATTCATTAATTTTTTAAAAGGTTAACAGATAGTAATTGAGGCCATACACTTACATTTTAGGCAAAGCAAAGGATGTTTATGAAAACTCAAAAGAGTTGCTCTACAAACAATTGTCAGGGAGGAAGCCAGGAGGGAAGGGCAGAAAATGGGGAAGAGAATGACAGCTTAAGTGTAATAAATATGCACAGATTAACTTGTCCCTCAAGAATTGTACCTCTCTCTACCCCAGACACACTGTGACCACCTGCATGCATGCATGACTATGTATATGAGTGTCTGAGTACATTCTATGGGTCTGCATGTAGTGGGGTGTATGTGGGATGAGGGAGAACATGGAATACTATGTAAGAGTGGGGTATGTGGGGGTGTGTACAGATGTGCAAGATGTTTATGAAGGATGTGAAGGGTACATGAATAAGGGATGGAGGCTGTGGACATGGAGAGAGATTAGAGAGAAAACATGTATGGGGGTATACGGGCTCTGCGTGTAAAATACAGACGGGGTATACTTATCAGGGTGGTAGATGCCGGTGTGTGCACATCGGATGGGAGGTGTGTGCATGGAGCTGTCTATGTGTGCACATGGGGTACATGTATAATGTGACGATGTGTGTTTAGGGGCTGCATGTGGGTATGGTGTATAAAAGCAGGGCAGAGTGTCTGCACAACCAAAGTGACATGGTTCTCTGAATAGCAAATCAAGTTTTTCTTTTAGCGCAGTGCCTTCAATGCAAGAGTGACTTCTCGCAGAGATGACTTCTTACAGAGAACTTCTTACAGAGATACAAAGCTCTTAGCACTCAATCCCCTGGAGCTTCTGAACTCCAGCCACACGTGGAATTCCACACCTGTGTCTCCTTTGCTGGGACTCAGGGGACTGATTTGCTGCGATTTATGAGGCTATAGACCTTCATTTCCCCACAGGACACAACTATCTCTGGGTTAGAATGTCTGCTGATAAATCATCACGATCATCATGATCATCACCATCACTGTCATCCTTCCCATGCACAGCACTTGGCAGTTGTCAAAATACATCCTCATACATCATCTCATTGCACTACTATATAGTAACTAAGCTAACAATGCATTGTCCTTTTTGAGAGGCTAATTCTATAATATAAAACCCAGCTGGCTGATACGTGCTAGTCAAGAAAAGACCGTCCACAATTAGCCTGAGGAGAACTCAAGACCTTCAAATTGAACAACAACCTCCATTTCTTGACCAAAGCTTCAATCTATTCACAGATCTTCTGTGTTTCTACCCTTGCATGAAAATTTAAAACAGCTTCCATTTCTGTACCTCTTCTATTACCTCACTAAAGTGCAAAACTGCAAATCCGTAACACTTCTCTGGATGGCCAAGTAGTTAAATATTACTTTTTTTTTTTTGCTGCCAGTATGAAAATAGACTAAGTTGCCATGCTGCTAATGATAATAATACTAACAATGCCATGCCTCCAGGTTCCTGAATGGAACCCCACAGAGAACAATTTGTTCCATTATTTGTCTCAAGGATATAGCAGAAATGTTTATAGGCATCCACATTTCTCATTTTACTAAACTTCATTCCCAGGAAAGCAAAACTGCAATTACTCAAAGAGCAGCAAAACAGCAGCAATGGAGCAATTTGCATGCAAAGATACTGCCAGTGCACCAAACCTTTGATATTGAAGGCAGGGTTCAGTCTCTTTAGAGAAGGGAGCCAATGGTATCTCATGGTTTCACCTGCTATTTTTTTCAAACACACTGTGTCTAGAGTTTGTTCCTTCCGGTGGGTTGATGGTCTCACTGTCTTTAAGAATGGAGCCACGGACCTTCGCAGTGAGTGTTACAGCTCTTAAAGGTGGCACACATCCAAAGAGTGAGGAGCAGCAAGATTTATCAGGAAGAGTGAAAGAACAAAGCTTCCGAACCGTGGAAGGGGATGCAAGCATGTTGCTCCTGCTGGCTGGGATGGCCAGGTTTTATTCCCTTGTCTCCACCCATGTCCTGCTGATTGGTCCATTTTACAGAGTGCTGATTGGTCCATTTTACAAACCTCTAGCTAGCCACAGAGTGCTGATTGGTGCGCTTTTACAGAGCACTGATTGGCGCATTTTACAAACCTCTAGCTAGTCCCAGAGCACTGATTGGTGCATTTTCACAGAGCACTGATTGGTGCATTTTATAAATCTCTTGTAAGACAAAAAAGTTCTTCAAGTCCCCAACCAACCCAGAAGTCCAGCTGGTTTCACCTCTCAACAGGAGAAAGGAAAGTGTCTGTGAGGAGTGTACACTGCCTCTATTTGTGCAGTGAAATTTTCTCAGATTGTAGTGGAGCAACAAGGTGGGAGTTTATTCAAACATGCAGAGAATTCAGTTCTCATTCTTTATGGTCCAGTGAGGTATGTATCCTTCTGAATGAGGAGTAGAGGTGACACATATCTCCATAACCTGCATCTCACTCCATCCAAGCCTTCACTGGAAGGAGAGCAGCTCTGACACCTTGAGCCAAAGTGTTCAGTTTGCAGACCTAATGCAGCTGCTGGCCAGCAAAATGTAGACAAAAAATTCGCCAGAGCCCATATATTCATGCCATCCATTCATTCATTCATTCATCCCCTCAGCAAGCCTTTGTTGAGAGCCTGCAATGGCCAAGCATGGTTCTCAGAGTGGGGAATCCAGAGATGACTCTACCAGACTCTGCACACTCAAGGTCACAGTCTACAGACAATTCCACCAACAATTAACAAGCAGAGCTAAGTGCTTCAAATGCAGCTGAAGGAGCAAAATACTGGGTAGAGCTTTCATGGGGGCAGGGAGGGCCAGAGAGCTGAAGGCCCCTTGAAGTTATGACATTTGAGCTGAGTCATGAAAGATGAGCAGGAGCTGTCCTGGCAGATGGTGACAATTCTCCATCTGTAGAGAAAGTGCTTCCAGAATATCTGCTTATGTGATCACCAGAGCGGGACGGGGCTACGGAATGTTTGGCCCAATGTTTCACAGAGGAATCGCCGAGAGCCCTGGCTTTGCAATACCTCTTTGTAGACCTCTTAGAAGATGCTACTGATCACACCCACACACATCAATGGTGTGCTTTGCTTCTTCCTAGAAAGCAGATAGCAAATATCATAGGGGAAATGAGGCAAAATTTAGTCTGCTCTTTGAAAAAGAATACTTTTCTTTTGGTCTATTGGTGCCCATCCCAAGGGCGTACAGCTGCATAATTCTGTTAGGTTTTCCTGGGAAACAAAATCACCTAAAGTCTCTGTGAAATCTTGCATTGAATTGCATTACGTTACTTTCCAAGGGATTAAGCACTATCCTGTTTGCAGGGGCATACATCCTGTCAGTCTCACATTTTGCATCTGTTATTAAACCCACTACCCTGTGTCAGCTACAGTTCTAAACAGACATAGATCTACTTCAGATTTAGTGTGGATGACAGACATGCAACAGCAAACTGCCATGCAGAGTACAGAAACCTAGAAATACATGGGAATTCCTTGGCCTTCATCAGGCCTAATTGGTTATCAATCCTTTCACTCATAATGATCATAACATATGGGTACCTCTTAATTCTAAAAGATGGCATCAATGTCAAACTTCCCTGTGCTTGCACCCAACTAAACTCTTCCACCTATCAAAGGCCAATTTAAGTTCTCTTTAACAAGTCCTTTGTTTTTTTATTAAGACAAGAGTCTCGCTCTGTCACCCAGCACCCAGGCTGGAATGCACTGGCAAGATCTCGGCTCACTGAAACCTCCGCCTCCTGGGTTCAAGCAATTGTCCTGCTTCAGCCTCCCAAGTAGCTGGGACTACAGGTGTGTGCCACCACGCCCAGCTAATTTTTGTATTTTTAGTACAGACCAGGTTTCACCATGTTGGCTAGGATGGTCTCGATCTCCTGACCTTGTGATCCACCCACCTTGGCCTCCCAAAGTGCTGGGATTACAGGCTAGAGCCACCATGCCCAGCCCCAAAAAGTCCTTAATCTCCTTTTTTCCTAAATGCTCACAACACTGGAAATGTGTCATGCTCTCTGTATATTCTCTGTATTACTGTTGCATATAAGGTGTCACCTTGACCTCACAAATACATTTTAAGCCCCTGAGCAAACAACAACAAAACAATATTTATAAAGCATCTGCATGCCACATGCTATTAAGAGTTGTTCTTCCTTATTTCTTTTTAAAAAATTTTTATTTTTAATTTTTGTGGGTACATAATAGGTGTATATATGTATGGGGTATATGAGATGTTTTGAAATAGGAATGCATAATAATCACATTATGGAGAAGGGGGTATCCATTCCCTCAAGTATTGATGCTTTGTGTTACAATCTAATTATACTCTTTGAGTTATTTAAAAATGTAAAATTAAATTATTATCGACTATTGTCACCCTGTTGTACTATCAAATACTAGGTCTTAGTCATTCTTTATTGCTATTTTTTTGTACCTATTAAGCATTCTCATCTTCTGATTTACAATGCCCTATTGCTTTTCTTTTCTTTTCTTTTTTTTTATATATACTTTAAGTTCTGGGATACATGTGCAGAACATGCAGGTTTATTACACAGGTATACACATGCCATGGTGGTTTGCTGTACCCATCAACCTGTCATCCACATTAGGCATTTCTCCTGATGCTATCCCTCCCCTAGCCCCCCAGTCCCCCAACAGGCCCCAGTGTGTGGTGTTCCCCTCCCTGTGTCCACGTGTTCTCATTGTTCAACTCCCACTTATGAGTGAGAACATGCAGTGTTTGGTTTTCTGTTGCTGTGTTAGTTTGCTGAGAGTGATGGTTCCAGCTTCATCCATGTCCCTGCAGAGGACATGAACTCATTTTTTATAGCTGCATAGTATTCCATGGTGTACATGTGCCACGTGTTCTTTATTCTATCATTGATGGGCATTTGGGTTGGTTCCAAGTCTTTGCTATTATGAACAGTGCCGCATTAAACATACATGCCCTATTTCTATCTGGCCATTGCAGTTCCCCAGACAGATGTTCAAAGAAAACCAGAATCTAAATACATCTAAAGTTGAAATCATCTTTCACCCCAACGTCCTCTTTACTGGCTGCCTTATTTCTTTAAAATTCTGACTTTCCTTTCTGTTAGCCTGCCCGTGCTGACATAAGCCTCATCATTATCTCTTTCTCTCTCTCCTCCCATCTCTCACATTCATTTCTTCCTTTCCATGATTAATGCCACTATATTGGTTCTGACCCTTGTAATCTCCCATCAAGACAATGCAGAGCCTTCTAATTAATCTCCACTTAACCCTTCCTGTCCAAATCCAGTCACTCATGCAACTCAGTCATATTAAAATCCATGTACATCAGTCAGGCGCGGTGGCTCATGCTCCCAGCACTTTGGGAGGCTTGGTGGGCAGATCACGAGGTCAGGAGACTGAGACCATCCTGGCTAACACGGTGAAACCTC
>NC_045439.1:135228516-135229705 GCF_002776525.5 Piliocolobus tephrosceles
CAAAAAAAAAAAAAAAAAAAAAAAAAAAAAATCATGTACATTACATGAATGATGTCACTCCTGTGGCTTCTCACTGTCCACTTCATAAAACACATAAATATCTTCGCCTGGGGTAAAAAAAAAAAAAAAAAAAAAAAAAAACCTGCAAAATCTGGTGGCTATTTTTCCAGCTATGTATTTTACTACCTCTCAGCATAAATTCCCTTTATTCTAGCAAAGCTATTTCTGCTGCCTGAACCTTTACAAAGCCACACCTTAGCCCTGGCTATTACTTTTACATTTTAAAACTTTTTTCCAATTCTCATAACCTGGCTCTGTCTTCAAGGTGTATTCAATATGCTACATAATCTATGAACTCTTCCTAAATGAACTCCATCAGGAATTAGGCATTGTGTTCTTTTCTGAGGGCATTTCTAATTCAAGGTGATTTTATAATGCACCTAATACATTAAGACACTGTGCTAAATATTGGAGGATTCATCTAGGAAGCTCAGTTTCCATGGAGTTAGAGTTCTAAAGCATATATTAATCGATTAATATCATTAAAAATGTCCTTGATGTGAAGGAATTCATGGCTCTTTATACTGAAAAGCACACTGAATAATAAGTAAACAGATTTATAAGTAGCTCATATGAAAAACATCTTAGTAACACTTTGGAATTCCATGGGTAACAATAAAAGCATACAATTTTCAAAGATAAACAGAAGCCCCTTCAAAAGAAATCAATTTACACTCAGCTTTCCATCAACATCACTAGATCACTAGACAATTACTACCAATATGTTTGAAGTTTCAAAGGTAAATTGTTGGACCCATGAATTCTATATGAAAACTACCATGTACATGAAAGATTTTTAAAAAGAAAATAGGGCCAGGCGCGGTGGCTCACGCCTGTGATCCCAGCACTTTGGGAGGCGCAGGTGGAGGATCACCAGGTCAGGAGATCAAGACCAGCCTGGCCAACATGGTGAAACCCCATCTCTACTAAAAACACAAAAATTAGCCAGGCGTGGTGGCACATGCCTGTAGTCACGGGAGCCTGAGGCAGGAGAACTGCTTGAACCCGGGAGGCGGAGATTGCAGTGAGCTGAGATCGCGCCACTGCGCTCCAGCCTGGCAACAGAGCAAGACTCCGTCTAAAGATAGATAGATAGATAGATAGATAGATAGATAGATAGATAGATAGA
>NC_045439.1:135229715-135254327 GCF_002776525.5 Piliocolobus tephrosceles
AGATAGATAGATAGATAGATAGATAGATAGATAGATAGATAGATAGATAGATACATAGATACATAGATACATAGATGATAGATATAGATAGATAGATAGATTTATTTTTGTCATACAAGAATGTAGATGGTTTATCAAACCAGACCTTTTCTGAATCACTCAATGATACACTGCAGAAATATAAAAATTTAATCACAGAATACAGATGAGGAATACTCACAAAAAGTAATGATGGTTATTTCTAAACAATAGTTAATACATTCTCTTTAACAACTGATGAAAATATTTTTCACAACATGTTAGTGAGAATAAAAGAGATGGTATTTTAAAATTATTTCAGTGGTTTAAAGGAAGTACAATGACTAAATGACTATAGAAAAATATGAGTTTTTAAATGTGCATTATGCATTTAAACATAGTACCAAAAATAGATATTGAATCATAATTTCAAGCTAGAAGAGAAAGTTGGAACTCAGAAAACTCATTCAACTTCAACACACAAACACACACACGAAGACCAACAAATATGAGAAAAGAAAATAAGAAAGCATTGCATAGACCAAGCATAAAATTTGAGGCCAGTAATAATAAATATAAATGGTTTAAACTTTCTTATTAAAAACGAACTATCAAAAAATGTTTTAAAAGGGTTAAATTAAAATATAGTTTTATCATCTTAATGGAAGACATATCTAAAATAGAATGACATATGAAAATTAAAAATTATAATGATGGAAGAAGATGAGCTAAGTAAAACTGAAAAACTGAACAAAAGGAAAATAGAAATGGCAAAACTTCATGCAGAGCCAAAATGGTATAAAGTCAAAAGCAAAATCTGGAGCAAAGAGCTATTTTGTAATGATAAAGTGTAAAATCCAAAACAATGTTACAATATCCTTGAACTTTATGTAATTAGCAATACGAAATCAAAGTATTTAAGATAAAAATTTTGAAGTGAAAGAGAAACTGAAAAATCTAGATTTGAAAATTCTTCCCTCTGTAAAAATAAATTTAAAAATATATAAATATAAGAAAGTTTAATTTTTTAGAACATATTTCTTTCTTTTTTGAAATTTACATAAATTTAAGTAGCACAAGTACAATTTTGTTACATGGATGTATTGTGTAGTGGTCTAGGCTTTTAGTGTATCCATCACCCAAATAACGTACATTGTACCCATTAACTAATTTCTCATCGTCCATCTCTTCCTGCCACCCCTGTACCCTTCTGAGTCCCACTATCACTCCACACTGTATATCCATGTGTACACATTACTCAGCTCCCACTTTTTTTTTTTTTTTTTTTTTGAGATAGAGTCTCACTCTGTCACCCAGACTGGAGTGCAGTGGCACAACATCGGCTCACTGCGATCTCCGCCTCCCAGGTTCACGCCATTCTCCTGCCTCAGCCTCCCGAGTAGCTGGGACTACAGGCGCCCACCACCACGCCCGGCTAATTTTTTGTATTTTTAGCAGAGATGGGGTTTCACCGTGTTAGCCAGGATGGTCTCTATCTCCTGACCTCGTGATCCACCTGCCTTGGCCTCCCAAAGTGCTCAGATTACAGGCGTGAACCACTGTGCCCGGCCATTTAGCTCCCACTTTTAAGTGACAACCCATGGTATTTGATTTTCTGTTTCTGAGTTGTTTTACTTAAGATAACATCCTCCAGTTCCATCCATGTTGCTGCAAGACATGATTTCATTCTTTCCATGGCTCAGATGTACTTCATTATTTACATATAGCATATTTTTTAATCCAGTCATCAAGAAGCATGATCAAAATGTGTGCGTGTGTGTGTGTGTGGGGGGGGGGGGTACATATATATATATATGAGAGA
Source organism: Piliocolobus tephrosceles (assembly GCF_002776525.5). NCBI lineage: Eukaryota > Metazoa > Chordata > Mammalia > Primates > Cercopithecidae > Piliocolobus > Piliocolobus tephrosceles. The sequence continues at coordinate 135,231,556 of NC_045439.1, forward strand.
GGGAAACATGTTTAGAAAACTTTTGACCTAATAAACAAAACTGCTTGCTATATACCACACGTGGACATTCCCAACTTCTGATAATGAGGTCCCAAAGAAGAGCCTCAAAAATCCCAAAGGACTACATTCACTGGATCCAAAGTTAATAACAATAAAGGGATAACCAAAAATGCATCAAGTCGTTTAAAAATTAGAAACAAACAAAGAAAGAAAACATTTAATAAGCCTTTTGGTAAAACAGGAAAACAGGAATAAAATGACATACGTAGAAATAAATGAATGACTAGGAAGGCAGTGCATTTATAAGGCTATCGGATGTGGCCAAAGTGTTATTCAGAGCAACTATGTTAGAGAACACACATCATATGTGTGCTCTGTTGTGGATCTTAAAACAAACAAACAAACAAACAAAAAAAAACAGAGTACTTATTATAACCTTGAACTAATTGTTATAAAACAAGTAAGATTAAAATAAGAATTACATATTCAACACAAGCAGCTAGAAAAACGAACAGTAAGTTGAACTTAAGGATAGTAAAAGAAATAAATTAATAATTATTAAAATTTAGTTTAATTAAATAGGAAACAAAAACACTTGTTTACTAAAACTACGAGCTTCTTCTTTGGAAAAAATCTTCCCTTTTGCCCCCTAGAATGAATAAACCTTTGGCAAGTGTGTTAAGTAAAAAAGAGAGAAGATACAAAAAAATTAAACATGAAAATAAATATGAAAAATCTGAAGATTTTTTAAAATATGAAAAATAGCAAGTACAGTATTTTAACAATAAATTTAAAATTTAAATAAAACCAGCTAAACAAAAATAGGACATGTAATAAGTAAGAAAAGGAATCCTCAATAAAGTTCAAAGAATAGACACCACACATACTATGTTCTCTGATTTTATTCAATAAATTAAAAATAAGTAACAAATAGAATGCTAATACAAATGCTACATTACAAATACATGGGACAGAGCTAAGCAAAGTTACAGGGAAATGTGTAGATATTACAAACTCCAAATGGGTATCTAAAAGAAAACTGGAAAAATTCGGCAACCTCATGTTTCTGAAGACCTTAGAAAAGATATAGATTCTCCAAACATTAATCCCTAAATATAAAGCAATTCCAATCATGGTTTTCAAAGGACTTTTTATGTAACTTGAGATAATTATTCTAACTTTTATCAATATACAAGTATCTTCCCAATATTGTTAAGTGATGAGAAGGATCCTTTCTACCAGATGTCAAAAACTACTGAGAAGTCCTATAATTGAAATAATGTTGAATATGTTTATCTATAAATGGAGAGAGAAGTGCTGCAAGTTTGAAATATAAAAGTCTATACAATAGACTTTGGTCTATTGGTGCTGTCCAACAAATATTTCTATTATTCCTCTTCTGTATGGGGCACCAGTGCATTGCCCCACCTGCCTTAACGTTAGGTGTGATCACATGACTGACTTTTGCCAGTGAAATGTTAATACAAGGGACCTGTGTAATTTCCAGATAAGAAGCTTTAAGACTCCAGGCGTCATGCACCATGTTCTCGTTCTGTCTCATCTAGTGACTGTCATTGACAGCCCTGACACCCTGGGTACCTCAGCAAGAATGGTGCTGAGCTCCCAGCCAACCCACAATGGATGTGTGACATGAGAGGCAAATAAATCTTTTACCCTGTATGTCATTAAGCCAGGTTATTACTGTGACATAAGTTGGCCTAGACTGAGAAATAAAGTGGATTTTCACCACTTATCTTTAAAATTCCATATTCTCTTATAGTGCTTGAATATTTCAGAAAAAAAAAATACCTTTATGCACTCCTTCTTTTAAAAAGTCCTTACTAAAGGTCAATTAAGGGCAAAAGAAGATAACAAGAGGATAATACTTGCATGTTACTATAATAATTCCATCTTCTGAGTTTAATTTTTCACAATGCAGTTTGTAATAAAACATTGCTTTAGAGAAATAAAGGGTGCTGATAATCTGAGAGACTGAGAGAATAACTTCCTAAGAATCTCTTCTTATAAAATAAAATAAGCAATAATCCTATTTCCCACCCAAACTCTTGAATTTATGGGGATTTTAATAGATGAATATTAGCTGCCCAGAAAGGGGATAAAGGATATCAAACACACAGAACTGCTCTTTCCCCCCATGGTGCCTCCAATAGGCAATGTGAACAATTATGAACAACCACTCCCCACCTTTGCTAAGCTCTCATCTCCAGAGCAAAAAGTCAAAGGGTCAAAGGCAATGGTTGATAATCATGGCCAATTATCCATGGAAAATACACAAGAAAAATGACCCACAATGGACCTGACCTCTGACCGTTTGCTGAAACTTTGATTAGCAGAATTCTGAACATATGTAACAGAAATCAAGGAAGTTTTTCTTTTCAGCACTCATTGGGAAACTATAAACAAATCAAGACCCCATGATTTGCACAGTGGATCTGTGTATCTGAAAACAAAATTTCTCCTTCTTGTAACTCTCATGAGATTGTTCTTTACTTTGTCAATATTCATATCTCAAGGCTATTGGTCCCAAACCAATTTGTTTGCAATCCAGCTAGGAGGTCATTACAATATAACTGAATGAACCATAACACATGGATAGGAAATTTTATGACGTTCAAATATTGTTGCAACACATAGATCAACTGAAGGTAAATTCCACTCAATTGATAAAATGGGCAAAGAAATTTAATGCACTTAATAATGGCCCATTTATTTAGGTACAGTGACAAGACTGTTAGCTAGTCAAGCTCTCAGCACATGGCATAAGGATTGGGAGGAAGTTGGAGCTGTCTAATCCGCATTCACATTCTGACTCGAGCATTTTTTGAGTCGTAAATCACTATATAAAATTTGTAGTTGTTACTGTTATTGTACAATAATCATCCGGAGTCTCAACTGTGAGAAATGGAAAACTAGAATTGACGATTTCCTTAGTTGAATTCTCTAAGATTTTTTAAACAAGACAGTAAGACCATTTACAAGATTATTTCAGAAAAATCTGTTCCCTTTATTTAATTATCAGAGCTGATTCTAAAGCTGAGATCATTTCTCTTTAGCCAGTCACCATGATTTCTTCTCAGTTAATTAAGATAAGTTACCTCAAAAGCCTAGGGGGCAGCAAAAGTGCCCGTGGCACAGGCACTAAACAAGATTAGAAAAATGAGTGTTCAGAATGGCCATTTAATACTGAAGTTACACTATAAAGAAAATGTTTTTGATTCCCAAGTGATATTACACAGATGTCTACATGGATAATAGACGGGGCAAAGAATGCAAAAGGGACTACAATTAATGAAGTGGTTATCACAGATACCCAGATCTTTTGACATTGGATCTGATCTTTCCCTGTGGCCAATGAGATGAAGGCAATGGGGGTAGAGCTGAAAGAGAGGGGACTAGGAGTCAGAGTCTGCACTTGAGACCCTGAGCAGGGCCTTTACCCTCTTTATGCCTTGGAGCCCACCTATGAGATACAACACAACCTTGATCATAAGAGTAGTTATGTGGATTAAGCAAGATAACATGCAAAATCCTTTATCAACTGCATAGCACTCCCCAGATGATCATTTTTAGAAGTCATGCAATTTGCAAGAAGGATCCAGTGAAATCTATAAGGCAAATGTGAATCCTAATACCAAGATCTACTCTGCACCCTAGACAAAGGTAAGTTACACAACCATCCAGAAAGAGCGGATGAGTAAGAAAAAAACAAACTGAGTCCACTAAAAGCTGATGTAGGCACTCAGGCCACACGTGCATAGGAAATAGCAAGCTCTGTTTTGCCTCCTGAAGTCAGCTGAATCCAACAGAGACCTGCCTTCCCTCTGTGAGCCCAAAGGTGCCCGAGCCCTCACGGGCAGTTTTTGGCCCCACTGGTTCTTATTGATTCTTCCCTAGTTCAAATTCATGTCTCTCATGTTTTCCTATTTCACATCTTACTGCTTTTGTGAATGATTTGGTTGGTAAATTATTCAGTAAAGCAACCATAAATTATTCTATGTTATCAGTCTTACAACTGCTGAAGGAAACTGTTCAAAGCATTTCTCTTGGTACCTGCTTGCTCTATACCTGCAGCCGTCTACCACCAAGTACAACCTTGCAATGGGTCATCAGTACAGGATATCTCTGAGATCTGTTCAGCTTCAGCCAGTTCCTAGTGTGATATGAACCTCTAAAAAAATGGCCATGTTTGCTATAAGTGCCTTCCTTGGATGATAAACACATACTAGCAATGTCACTTTAGCAAGTCATTTAAACTTTCTTTGCCTCAGTTTCCTTCTCTTTAATATAAGAATAATAATACCATCTATCTTATAGAAATGTCAGGAGGATTAAATTATAATTATACAATAAAGGGCTTAGAGGCCAGGCGCAGTGGCTCACACCTGTAATCCCAACACTTTGGGAGGCCAAGGCAGGTGGATCACGGGGTCAAGAGATCAAGACCATCTTGGCCAACATGGTGAAACCCCATCTCTACTAAAAATACAAAAAATTAGCTGGGTGTGGTGGCACACACCTGTAGTCCCAGCTACTTGGGAGGCTGAGGCAGGAGAATTGCTTGAACCCGAGAGGCAAAGGTTGCAGTGAGCCGAGATTGCACTCCAGCCTAGCGACAGAGTGAGCCTCTGTCAAAAAAGAAAAAGAAAAAAAAAAGAAATGTCTCTTAGAAGAGTGCCTGGTGTGGTGAGAGCTATATAAGTGTTTGTGTAAAAAAATGCATTATTTGTGGGGACAATCAATTAAGAGCCTAGAATAACAAACTTTTAGGTGAAGATGAATAAAAATTATATTTATGTTGTTAAACAATATTACAAGGGTGATTGTACCTCTTCTAGATATATTTTTCCTACAAGACAAAAACATACTTGCCTGTGGTATTCTCAATCCTTATTAATGATGTCACAATCTGCCCAGTTATCCCAGTTGGAATTCCAAGTCATTCTCAACAACTGTTCCTTATGTACATCTCAGTTGCTACCTATTCTTGTCACTTCTACCTAAAAAAAGTCTCAAATTCTCTCTAGTTAGTTCACCATTTTGAATAGGAATAGCAGGTTCTATACAAAATGGGTAGTGGTCCTGTGGGGGAAATGACAAAACCTTGGAGGTATTTATCAGCAGTACTGGAAACAAGATGGTGGTTCAACATCAGTCCAAAAGTCAGGGTTGGGATATGGAGATTTCCTGAAAATGAATGACTAAAGCAGTAGCCTCATGTCAAGAGAACATCAATAGTAACAAAAGTCAGCAAACAAAGGCTCAATGGAGTAAACACTCCCATTTATTTAGTAATCACCCTGTGTCAGACACTGTTCTTAGTGCTTTTGATGTATAGTTTCATTTACCTCTTATATCCACAGAGAGTGGTTGATGTTATTTTTCTTATTTTTCAAATTAAGAAACTTAAGTATAGAGAGGTTTGGTATCTTGGCCAAGGTCTTATGGCCAATACATGGTCACAGTGGGTTTTGAATCCAGGCCTTTCTGGGTCCAAAGTTAGAAGCCTTCACAATGATGTTCTATCTCCCCAAAAATAAAACCAACAGATGTGATCATGGAAATGGGTCTTGAAAATAGGCTCATTCTTCAATGTCAGATGTCAACACACTTTTTCATTAAAGGGCCAGATAGTAACTATCTCAAGCTTTGCAGGTGACATGATTTCTGTCACAATTATAGCAACTCAGCTCTTTATAGCACAAAAGAGTCATCGAAAATATGTCAGGAATGGATGTGACTACATTCCAATAAAACTTTATTTATTAAAATAGGCGATGAGTCAGATTTGGCTGACAGGTAACAATTTGCCAACCACTGTTCTAAATGGTGTCTTTAAACCAGGCTTGTTTTCCTCTGACCACACGTACATATATCTAGTTTTATACAACTCAAAAAATGTTACCTTATGGTAATTAGCAGTACCAGATGGTACGTGTTGGAGAGATATTAAATAGTAAGATGGGTGTAGGAAAATTTAGATTAATAGTAATTGTTTCTGCCCTTCCTCCATCTCATCCCCTCCAAACTAAATGAGCAAAATAACCTACATAAGTATCATTAAAAATGTGCACATTTTCCCAGGGAGATAAACTTTATGCTTTAAAACGCAATGTGATATAAAGTAAGGAAAGAGCACTGCAACAGGAGTCCAACGACCGAAAAAACAAAGTTCCTGTCTTAGCTCTGCCAGTAACCAGCTCTGTGACTCCACGAGTGCCTTCTCCCTTTGGGTCTCCATTGCCCCTGCACTTTATAGCTTTATCTGTCCCAAGCAAGTGGTTCCCACAAACCCTTACTTGCCTATGAGTAATGTCAGTTTCAGGTCAGGAGATTGAAGCATATGTTTTGGTCAAGGGAAGGTGGGAGAGGGAAGAATTACATGTGCCTGCTCCCATCACTGAGTGCCCTGGGTGTTCACAGAATGCTCTAGCATCATTATCATCACAGTCCCAAGAGCCCTGATCATGGTGTTTTTCTCAAATGAGAACTATAATTGACAAAGTTCGTAAATCAGTCAGAGGCATGGCCCGGTTGATTTGGATGTGACAGGGCCTTTAGTTTCTCCCCTGCTTTAACAGATGAGAGAGCTAAGGTCCTAAGAGAGAAACACATCAGCAGGGATCATTCAACTAATAAGTGATTGAGTCAGAAGTGAGCACAGATATTCCTCAAATCCAGTTTTTCTAATCAAGCTGGCATTTGAACAATGGTGCACCATATTACAAATTCTGTATGTATGCTATATGTACTTTGGAGAATATTTTTTTCTATTTGAATTCCACAGATCCTTTTGAAACAAATTTGCTTACTAGTAAAAATGTAATTGCTATAGTTAGTATTGTGTAGCGAAAATGGTAGAGGTCTAGGGCAGAGTCTCAGGGCCAGAAATATCTCTGGATCGAACCCTAGTTTTGCCCCTTACCATTTTGCCTTTGTTTATTTCCACATAACAGCAATTACCACTGCAAGCATCTTTAAATACAGAGAGTATTAACACTGGCCCATCAGGACCTTGAACAAGTTCATATGCCGTAGTGTGTTTGTTACCCAGATATCCCACTGCAGGACCTGGGAACTCCTCCTACTAGCTGATCGGAGTGTTGGGGATTAAAGGCTCACAGCTGAGTTTCCCCTTAGGAAGTGCCCTCAGCCAAAGGAGCTGCCCTAGGTTATGCAGTTTCCCGAAGGCAGCCCTCACCCAGTGAAGGGTCAAAGCAGGAGTAAGAAGGCTTCAATTTGAGATATCTCTGAAAGGTCATCCCAACTTTAAAGCCCCATGGGATTGGTTGCAGCTCCTATTGAAATTTCATTTAGTCCAGTTCCTCCTTCTTCCCAATCCATCTTCCCTCTCGCGCTCACAGGTGTTATTTCCTGTAAAATATGACTCATGGCATTGCTCAGACACAGCTTTTAGCCCATCAAATGAAGATAATAATATCTACATCAATAATTTGTCACAAGAGTAAAAGATAATATATTACATACCTAGATGGCTCCTAGCACATGCTAAGCGCTCAGTGAAGGTACCTTTCATTTGATTATTGTCAATTTTATTTTAGTTACTAATTATATCACCTATTATATAGTCCCACAATATGATCTCTGTAGTAGACACGACATCAAAGGCCCAGCATAGGAATTCAAATGAGGTCATCATTTAACTGTATTTTTTATTTACTATTCCAAAGGAAGCTCTAAATGTATATGTTAGCTATCACTGTGATAGTTACAATAATGATAACAATGTCAATACAAATAAGAATGTCATAAGTTAAGGTTTACTTTATACCCTAGAATTCCAGAGGTTTAACAGCAGTGGGGATTTCCTGGGAAAGGGGAGGGGGTGCTTCCCTAAGAGAAAAGCACTGTGAGGGGATTGAACTCCAGTCCTCTGAGTGGAGAATGTCTGTGGCAGGATCTGGAGCTTCTTGAAGGCAGCAGAGGATGATGCATGGAGCCAGGGAGGGGACAAGAGGCTGTGCAAGGTAGGAAGCACTAATAACAATCTACATATCTTCAGTAAAGCTGTTGAATCCACCAAACCTTATTTATGAATAGATTCCTTCAGAAAAATAGAGAAGAGACTGAAATCTGTGTTTTGAACTGCATGGGGACAAACGGAGATATCACATAAAGTCTCTCTCCTAAAATTATAACCTGTGGTGGAACCAGAATTAGCATCTCAGTTTTTCACTCATGTTAGTATATCACCCTGTCTTCCCAAGATAGTAAAAGGGATCATCTTGAAAACTATTCTATTTTTTTTACCTTAAGTTGCAGATTAACTTCTTCAAAACAAAAAAGAAAAACATAAGCATAGATAACTTGGAATGCAGGAAAAAAAAAAATGGATGAAGTCTTTGAAATTGGCCAAGCAGAGAAAATTGGACATTTGAGCTAAAGTCACCAAAATCTTCAGGATACAGAGTTGCTCCAATAATATCAGAATTACATTTGGAGCTTTTCCAGTAATTCTGAACCGAGACATACTACCGTGCTACTACTCAAGAGTAAATCCTCAGCCCAGAACTGAGCCAAGAGTGTACCCTTGTTACAGCTGCCCAACAGCACAGGACAGGCTGATCATTTGTGGCCAGTGCTGGCCCTTGAAATTCCTTTTCATGCTTAGTGGAAATCATGGAAACAACACTAAGAGTAGCATTATGGTCTTTTGAGATGCACTGTTTGAAACTGGAGAAATCAGAGGGAGATCAAACACGTGAATCATTAGTACTATAAAGAAGTCTGGGGAACTCTGGCAGAATGGCCAGTTCAGGAGGCTCTTGGAAGTTAGTGACCAAAGCAACCTCTAGGTGGGAGGTCCAGGAACCATTAAGTCAACCTTTTAAAAGAATGATAAAGAAGAAGGACCTGGCTGACTAGATACCTAGACAGGTTGTAAAAACTATAGTAATAAAAAATTAGTAAAAACATCATGAAACTGGTGCAAAATCCATGCCAATGAAACAAAATGAATAGATCTGTGAATAAAATAGAACACAAATATACCATAAAGGAGTCTCTACAGATCCATAGGAAAATGATGGACCAGTTAGAAGATGGGAAAGCTAGCTCCCAATATGTAGAAAAATAAAATGCAATTCCTCCTATAGCTCATTAAATGGTGGACTCCAGATGAATTAAAGATCTAAATGTGAAGGCAATTAGTAGGAAAAAATGTGGGAGAATATCTTTGTGACCTCAAAGCAGAGAAATGCATTTGTAAACAAGAGTTCAAATACACAAAACTTAAGACAAAATTAATAAGTGTCGGCCGGGCGATGGCTCAAGCCTGTAATCCCAGCACTTTGGGAGGCCGAGACGGGCGGATCACGAGGTAAGGAGATCGAGGCCATCCTGGCTAACATGGTGAAACCCCGTCTCTACTAAAAAATACAAAAAACGAGCCGGGCGAGGTGGCGGCGCCTGTAGTCCCAGCTACTTCGGAGGCTGAGGCCGGAGAATGGCGTAAACCTGGGGGGCGGAGCTTGCAGTGAGCTGAGATCCAGCAACTGCGCTCCAGCCTGGGCAACAGAGCCAGACTCCGTCTCAAAAAAAAAAAAAAAAAAAATTAATAAGTGTCATTACATCAAAACCAAGGAGAACAGCATGGACAAAATAAATAGAAATATCCATAATATACAAGGAATGCCTAAAAATCAATAGGAAAAAGATAGCAACCCAATAGAAAAATAGGCAAAGAATAAGAACATGCAATTTGAAGAGGAAAATAAATGCAAAAGACTACCCAAGCACTCAGAGATGCTCAAAATCATTAGTGATTATAGTAATAGAGACATGTACATTCAAACAGCACTGAGATATCACTTACACCTATTAGAATGCCAAAAATTAGAAAGCTAGGCTGGGCACAGTGGTTCACATCCATAATCTCAACACTTTGGGAGGGTAAGGCGGGAGGATTGCTAGAGGCCAGGAGTTCAAGAACAGCCTGGGCAATAGAGCAAGACCCCATCTCTGCAAAAAATAAAAATAAAAATACATCAGCTTGGTGAAATGGTGCACACCTGTAGTCCTAGCTACTTTGGAAGCTGAGGCGAGAGAATCACTGGAGCCCACAAGTTTGAGGCTGCAGTGAGCTAGAACTGCACCAGTGCATTCCACCCTGGGCAACAGAGTGAGACCTTATGTCCAAAAAAAGAGAGAGAGAGAGAGAAAGAAAGAATTAAAAGGAAAAAAGAAAAAGAAAGTTGGAAAATGTCAAGTACATGATATAGAATCCCATACATGGCAAGTGGGAGCTTGAGCTGGTGCAGCCACTCTGGAGAGTCAACTAGCATTACTCTTGGTCACACTGAGAATGTGCATATAGAGTGACTGAGTAATTCACCTGTGTGTATATTCTCCCAAGAAATTTCCACATAGGTTCATAAGGGGATCTACACACTGATGTTCAATGCAGTACTATCTGTGGAGGTAGAGAGTAGGAAGCAACTGGGATGTCTGAAACTGAGAGAGTAAATTGGGATATGTGGTGGGTGTATCTGAGTGTTACACAGCAATTAAAAGCAATGGATTAGACAGTAACATAAGTGAACCCTAAACATGGAGTGCTTAGTGAAAAAAAAAGTGATAGAATGAGATATACAACACAAATTAATTTATACAGATTAAACATTCATAAAAGCCATGTCATTATGGGATTAGAAATTAAAATAACAACGAGATACTGCTACATGTTTATTGGAATGGCTAAAATCTAAAAACTAACAATACCAGTTGCAGACATGGATGCAAAACAAAAGGAATTCTCATTCATTGTGAGTAGGAATACAAAATGGTACAGCCACTTTAAAAGACAGATAACCAATTTCTTACAAAGCTAAACACAGACTTCCCATATGATACAACACTCACTCCTAGGTATTTATCCAACTTCTTTGAAAACCTACAACCACACAAAAAAACTTCACATGAATGCTTATAGCAGCTTTATTCATAGTCACCAAAAGCTGGAAGCACAAGGTATCCTCCAATACATGCATGGATAAAGAAACTAGCACATCCACACACTAGAATATTATTCAATGATTAAAAAATGAGTACCAACCCATGGAAAGACATGCATGAATTTTAGATTTTAAATGCACATTGCTAAGTGAAAGAAGTCAGTCTGAAAAGGATACATACTGTGTAATTCTAATTATATGGCACTCTATCTACAGAGATGGCATTCAAAACTACAGAGATGGTAAAAATATCAATAATTGCCAGGGGGGATCAGGGGGTTGGGGAAGGTAAGAATAGGTGAATCACAGCAGATTTTTTAGGAAAGTGAAACACAGTGCAGTGGATACACAACACCACGCATTTATATAGAACTTTATAGCAGAGAGAACATTAATGTTTACAAATCTGGAAAATTATTTAGGACATCAGGACATCCCAAGATAGAATGCACACTGTGACAAAGAATGCTAACTGTGTTATGAGACTATTAAAGAATCTCTCTGAAGGGATTGGGAGAAAAAGGTACTGACCTAAGCAACTTTGGAAATGAAGCCTGTAAGGTTAATGGCAAAAAGAAACTGTACATAAACACTGTACTCTAGTTGATAAAGTTGTTTTCCATGGGAGTGGTTATTAATAATTGTGATACTGCAACACAGGTATACTGGAATAGGACAGTTAAATAAGTGAAGAGTAGATGGCAGAGGCCAGGTTTCTCACCATTAAGTGGGAGGTTACAGACAAGAGGAGGCAGCCTGAATGATCCATATAATAGCAGATTGTAGTTGGAGACATCAATTGAGTAGAGCTCATACTGAGGTTAATAGAGATATAGATGGTTACATATATAATATATATAATGTTTATATTTACATATTTACAAAAATGTTAAATGTGTGGTAAATCCATACACATATATATTTCCTTGCTTTGCCAACTGAGAGGGCTGAGAAGGAATAACAGCCCAGTAGCAACACACACACATTGTGCCAAGATTTTGGTTTTTAATTCTATTCTCAATTTAAAACAAAACAAAACAGGAATCCTTATAGAAATGGCTGATTCTAGGACAGGGGCAGGAAATCTACAAAATGAACTTGGAGCATCTTGTAGTGCCAGAAGGAAGGAAGTGGTAAAGAGACAGAGAGAGAGAAAGAAAGAGAGATGGTGGTATATTAAAAGGACAAGAAGCCAACTGAAAGCATTCCCAGAGGCCAAAGCTGAAACAATTTGAGAAATGAGATAAAATAATATTGGATTATTACCCAAAGTGTAATACAAATATCCATGTTATGAATAAATTATTAAACACATTAATAAAGGTGAAGAGATGAGACAAATCTCTCCTGAAAAGAATTCCAAATAATTCTGTAGCTACTCCACCCTCAAGGAGAGGGAGCACGACTTCTCATTCCTCAAGTGTGGGCTGTACAGAATGACTTGCCTTCAAAGACTACAGTTTGGAAGTAAGGGGAGGTGGGGAGGGAGTAACCTGACAGCAAAGAAACCCAATGCTACTTCAGGCAGGAATCAAGGTTAACATCAGCAGTGACAAGTCGTGTGATGATGTGGACCCTTGATGTGATTGTAACGAGAATGACTTTACCTCTGTTATCTTCATCCCTAAAACTGTAACTCCAGTCTAATTATGATAAAAACATCTGATAAATCTCATTTGAAGGACATTCTTTGTGGAATGTCCAAAGAATGTCCAGTACTCCTCAAACTGTCAAAGTCATTAAAAACAGTCTGAGAAATTGTTAGAACAATTTAACCAGTACTCCTCAAACTGTCAAAGTCATTAAAAACAGTCTGAGAAATTGTTAGAACTAAGAGGAGTCTAAGCAGGCATGATAACTACACTCAATGTAGTATCCTGGATGGAACCCTTAAACAGAAAAGGTACATCCTATTTTTAGAAATAAGGATATTGAATGCACTACGGATTTCAGTGAATAATATATCAATAATGGATGATTAATTGTGTCTGATGTATCATACCAAGGTAATATGTTAATAGGGCAAATAGATGTAGGATATTTAGGAATTCTCTAATATCTTTGCAATCTTCTATCTAAAATCTATCAATCTAAAACTGCTGTAACTTTTTTAAAATTTTTTAAATGCATAAAACAATATACAAATATACAATATACAAGAATATATATAAAGAAACAGATCCAGCACAAGGGGAGATGTGCCTCTTTGGCTAGGAAAAGAGAATGGCAGCAGGTTACAGAGATAAAGGAGAAAGCAGGATGGTAGAGGCAGGGCTAACTCATCTATTGGTCCAGTAAACACAATACCTTAGGTCCAAGATACTTTTTAAGGAGTCATAAAAAGATTTAAGTTTCTTTTAAAAATAAAAATGAAACTAGGAACTCTTTGGGTTGATGAAAAAGTTTTAATTTGTTTTTCACACATCAGGGAAAAAAATGAAATTTTAAGGAAACACAAAAATCTATTACGGTGACAGAGACGCACAAAAACAAAAATGACTAGGGCTTACAAAAGTCATGGTATGTCCTTGGGAAAAAAGGGGTGGAGAAGGAGCCAGAATTGCCACAAACCAGAATAATAATGTGCTGTGAACTAAAAAGAACCACTAACTCATTTCTCTGCCCCAAGGCAACAAATTAAACAAACCAAGTAATAACTAACACTCCCACAGTTGAAAGGAAATAGCTGAAGAAGTCAGAGTTACCCTGAGAGGGGAAGGGAAAAGAAGTGGCAATTGTGTCTGAGATGACTGGCCTCTCTGGACACACAGTTCTTGAGGGGCCACCAAGCAAGTGGTGAAGGCTGTAGCTGACACCTCATCACACATAGCCAGCCCTGTGGGGAGGGGTGGGCACTACACTGATTTAACTGGGACACAGTAGGGCCTGGATGTCACCATTTTTAAGAGGATACTCAGGTGATTCTGAAATTTGGCCATGGTTGAAAGTGTCCCACCGAACTGTTTCAAGAGTAGCAATGGGGATTAGGAAAATCTTGTAGGTTTCAGCATTTGGAGTATTATGTGGTCACATGACCAGCAATCTAGCCATCTTGGCAGGAAAGTGTCCAACATTGTAACAGATAAAGGAGAATATGAAGAGGTATGCCCCAGAGAGAGGGAGAAAATACAAACACCAAAACCCTTTAATTATGCATTCACACTTGAAGCAAGCCACTATATAAGGTGCATGGAGTCCACCTGGGAAAATCATGCTAGTTGGAGCATATCAGGTAACCATTTACAGTAAAGCCAAGGAATCCTCAAGTTCTCTCCATTCTCTGAGATTATTTCCAGGCTTGAAGGAAGAACTGTAACGGGCTGCCCCCGGGTGCCACAACTGAACCACTTAGGTCTAGTATCACAAGGGCAGGTTTGAGGATTGAGAATTGTTCCTGGAGCAACTCAGACCTCTGAGGGTGACGCCTGGCCTGCAGGCTCCTCAAAAGGAGTCTCTTGCTCTGGTTGGAGTTGAGTTGAAAGCCACAGATTTACTTTCAATATGGCAGCCCTGATGAGAAGCAGGACCTAGGAACACATGTTCTGTCATTAATGACTTCCAGTTCTAGGGTGGTTCAGTATGAGAACATTTTTTATCATGACCTACACTTTCCAAGCTTTTTTTTTTTTTTTTCAGGGAAGAGTCCTATAAGTAGATAAGGACATGTATTAATACAATATCTGACATAAGTAGATTAAAGAAGAAGAAATATGTTCTAAGGATACATGATTCTTAGCATAAGTGAATTAAAGAAGAAAAAATTCAAAAATAACGTACTTTAATAAAATACTAAAATAGAGGAATAGAGGAAAACTGTTTTACCATAATAAAAGCCATCTATTTTGATCTAAAAGTCATATTCACGTTAATATAGAAATAAAAGAAATATATCTAGTTTTACTATTATTCATATTCTAGAAATTCTATTCACTGAAAGCAAAAATAAGATAGCAATAAGATACATGTTAAAAAATAAATGATAAAAAATTTCTGAAAGTATGATTTCATAGTCAGATAACCCAAGCGAATAAGCTCGGAAATTATTTTAATTAACAAATGTTTGATCGGTAGCCTGATGAAAGATAAATGTATACACTTAGAGAGAGGGAGAAAAAGAGAAAGGAGACAGAAAAAGAAATTCTCATACAGTGACTGAAGTTATAATGAAAAAACTCCAATTTGCACTATCTTCAGAAATGCAATTATAAGGAATAATTTTAATGAGACACACCTGTGATCTATTTGAGTAAATCAATATTTTACTGAAAGTCATGAAAATGTGAACAAGTGAAAAGCAGCATCATAATCTGAGATGAGTGGCAACATGTTTTGAAAGTACGATTTTCCCAAAACAATTTATGTTTCATATAAATTTAATCAAAATCTTAGCATGTTTCTTTTTAACCTGACAAATTGCTCTAAATGTCACCTGGAGGGAAAAGGTCATAGATTAAATATAATTTTGAAAATGTATAATTACAGGGGAAAATCTTATCATCAGATACTAATGCATATTATAAAAATGTAGTACAAAAAAGCATATAATACTACCAGAAACTAGACAGACAGCAAAATTGAACAGGAGAGACATATAGTAACATAGAGGAATAGTGATTTACACACACATGTACGAAACACACACACACAGTCAATAAGAGTTTTGGGGAGGAATGATAATTTCCAAACTATTTAGGTTCAAGGTATGGTGTAAGGGATAATAATAGAAAGAATCTATGAGACCTGAGAATTAACAACGGCAGTTTGATAATAATTTTTCCAAATTGTCATCCCTAACATCATACCTTGAACCTAAATAAGTACTAGCAATATACCAAGCGCATAGTGAATATTTGTTAAATGTGAAAGTTAAAGGTAAAGTTTAAAACCACATAAAAAATAAAAGAAGAAAATTGTATGTGATATCTATCAGACCTCTGGAGAGGGAAAATGTTCTAGCCTACAGGAAAAAGAAGAAATCACAAGGGAAGAGGTGAACAGATTTCACATGAAAAAATTTTAAATGTATATATGACAAAATATAAAACATAGCCTTGGAAAAGAAATCATATCAAATATAACAATATGTTCATGCTTTAACTTACAGAAATGTTTCTGTAATGTAACGAGAAAAATACTCAACTATAATGGGCACAATAAAATTTTAGAAAAAAAGAAATACACCTAATTGAAAAATTTAGAAATTGATTTTCATTGTATAGTAGTCTCCCCTTACCCAAGAGAAATATGGTCCAAGCCTCCAAAGTGGAGGCCTGAAACTGCAGATAGTACGGAACCATGTATATACTATGATTTTTCCTATAGAGGCATAGTCGTGATAAAATTTAATTTATAAATTAGGCACAGTAAGATATTAACAATAGGTATTAATAGAACAATTACCACAATATATTGTAGTAACAGTTATGTGAATATGGTTTCTCTCTGTCTGTCTCTCTCGAAATATCTTACTGGACTGTACTCACCCTTCTTGTGATGATGTGAGATGATAAAATGTCTACATGATGAGATGAAGTGAGATGAATTGCGTAGGCATTGTGGTGTAGTGCTGGGCTAGTACTGTGGACCTTCTGATGGTAGCTCAAAAGAAGGATCATCTGTTTCAGGTGATCCTGGGCCATGATGAGGAGGACTGCTGGGTGGGTGGCATCTACAGCATGGGTACACTGGACAAAGGGGCAGAACCAAACAGCATGTGATTTCATCACACTACTCAGAAGAGCACACGTTTTAAAATGTGTGAATTGCTTATTTCTGCATTTATTTTATTTTTATTTTTATTTTGTCTTTTGAGACAGAGTATTGCTCTGTCGCTCACACTGGAATGCAGTTGGTGTGATCTTGGCTTACCGCAACCTCCATCTACCCAGGCTCAAGCAATTCTCCGACCTCAGTCTCCCAAGTAGCTGGGATTACAGGCACCTGCCACTACTGCCTGGCTATTTTTTGTTTGTTTGTTTGTTTGCTTGTTTTTGAGACGCAGTTCGCTCTTATTGACCAGGCTGGAATGCAATAGCACAATATCGACTCACTGCAACCTTCCCCTCCTGGGTTCAAGCAATTCTCCTGCCTCAGTCACCCCAGTAGCTGGGATTATAGGCGCCCACCATCACGCCGAGTTAGTGTTTTGTATTTCTAGTAGAGACGGGGGTTTCACCATGTTGGCTAGGCTGGTCTCAAACTCCTGACCTCAGGTGATCCACTCGCCCCAGCCTCCCAAAATGCTGGGATTACAGGAGCGAGCCACCCAGCCCAGCCTATTTTGGGAATTTTTATCTAATATTTTCTAACTGTGTTTTACCACTAGTAACTGAAACTGGGGAAGCAAAACTGTGGATAAGGGGGGACTACTGTATTCTCTCCTGTTCTGTGGGTTGTCTTTTCACTTTCTTGACAGTGTCCTTTGAAACACAAACGTTTTTTTCATTTTGAAGATACCCAATGTATTTATATTTCTCTTTGTTATTTGTGTTTTTAGTGTTATATCTAAGAAACCATTGCCTAACCCTTTCCATGCATTTTTTTTTTTTTAATGAATGCATATAGTAGAGGAATCTTCCATAAAGATTGATTTCCTGGCTACATAAATTCTCTGCCCATCCTATCTCCCCTTTTCTGGGTAAATGTGTAGTTGCCCTGTCAAGGGAACCTTGGATAGATGCAGCACAATATAGAATCTCCAGAGATCACAGAGTGGTAGATAAAATCCGACCAAATACCATTGCAGCACCCACCAAGAAGCTGGCAATCCTTGTTTCTTAGATATACCTGTGATATGATTTCTAGTAAAAAATAATCCCAGTGACTGTTTTTCTCCATAGGTTCTTACCATGGAAAATCAAAATGACTGGCTCAAATAAACTTTATCTGTAGCCTTGCCAAGTCTTCATCTTGGAAACAATGAGACTGTTTTATATATTTCAACACTAGATAGACTTTTATATAACTATACTGATTGTGAAGCTGATGTTGCAGCATACAGTAAAGCTTAGTAGATAACACTGTGTAAGGAAAGGAGAGTAATCTGTAAATGTGAAGAAAAAAGACTGAAAGGAAGTACACCAAAACATTAATAAGTATTGCAAAAATGCTGGAGGGAATAGCTGCCTTTTACCTTTTATCTGTACTTTATAAATTACTTCAAGATAAATAAATCATGAATTTTATTATCTTGCATTGAAAACAATTTACAACCTAGTCTCAAACTCTATTCAGTATGTCTTTCAAGCGTTCCCCCAGATCTGCTCCACTATCAAACTACCATTGTTAATTCCCAGGTCTCACAGGTTCTTTCTATTTTTATGCCTTTGTTCACGATGTTCCCTCAGCCTCCAGTGCTCTTCCCTCTCATCTCAGTCTGACAAAAGACTGCTTATCTTTCAACACCTAGTTCTAAGACCTTGCACCATCTCTTTGAATTCTGCACTGAAAAATAAGTATTTTTCTTCTAGAGTTATTTTATAACTTTCCTCTTACCATGTTTCCCTTTTACACCTTTCCATTAATAGAACTGTGTTTGACTGGTTTCTCCTTCTAGAAATGGAAGCAACTTAGTGGCAGTGCTTAAGTCATAAATATTTCCAATTTTCTCCCAGTCCTTAGTAAATGTTTCTTAAGCTGCATTGGCCATGAAGTAGCATGATAGCATGAAAATAGCAAAGAGGACACAGAAAGTCAAGCGGATGTCATAGAAAAATTTTGAGCACATGAACTTCTGCATTGGATCATTCCTTTTGCAAAGGAGCTGCTGTTCCCTGCCATACGGGGCAAGCACAGGAAATGACAATGTGTCTGCAGCATGCAAGACCACCATTGTCTGAACTCAACTTACACTGCAGGTAAGAAAGAAGCCTTGCTACAAGCAACTCACCTCCCTCTGAGAGCTGGCTAGAAACCTTTCCTCAGTCATCTGCAGCAATTCCTGGTAGTGGCAAGTTTTTGCTAATAATGATAAAACTCATAATGTTAGTTCTTCAGAACAAGATAATCTGCAGGTATCATAAATTACCTCTCACAGTTGATAAGACTGAAAGTAGTAGAAGTTGTGCCTTCCTAAGAGCAATGCAAACAGTCCTTGATGTGATCAGTACTCAAGCCTGAGTCATGTGACCTCAAGCCCACTGTTTTCACTGCTTTCTTCTCATTCATTGCGTACAAAAAGTCTTGGGAAATGGAAAGTGGTCTGTGTGGGCCAATGCATAATTCAAAGCCTATGGTGGAACAAGGAAGAGAAAGACAGAAATAGTAAGATACGATTCTCCCTCTCCTCATTCAAGAGATGTGTAAATATAAACTACAGCTTCTAGCAATGAGCAAAAAGCAGTCCTCTGCCACTTTAAACGGGGTCTACCTCTTAGATTTCAATTAATAGTGCATAGAACAGTCTGAGTAACTAATATTAAAATGGTGACACATTTTCAGGCATTGGATCACAGAAATGAGGCAGGTCTTTAAAAGTACGTGAATGTATTTTCTGAAATTATGCTGCCCTGTGGTCTCATGACAAACTAAGCTTTCATTCATTCACACATTCATTCATTTAACAAATGTCTATTGGGAACATCTACAGTGTGCCAGATGCTGGGCAGCCTCTCAGTTGTATGTAAAGCTTCAAAAAGTTCATGGACCCCAATTTAAGGATCCTTATCTAGAAGGTACAAGTATCTTATCCTCATTGAAGTAAAAAGAAGAGGGGATTAACAAGCACAGAAGCTAAATAACAGCTTCATAAATTAACAAATAAGCTTCTCGATGGACAGCCTAATCGTCTGGAATCAGTTTATTTACATAAGTGATTCTGAACTGAATTAGCTAATAAGCTACCTCGCAGAGCTATAATGGAATCGGTTTCAGGACAGGTACCTTTTGCTGAAAGGAGAAATTTGTTCAAAGAACGGGTGACCTGACTCTTCCCCCTCTCCCAGTAGAATTTCTTTTCTGTTTGACTTTAAATTATCCCAAGTGCCACCATCTAAAATCATGTCTATTGAAACTGATGTTTTAAAACTGATCAAATTCTACATCCACACAGAACCAGAGCTGTAACAGCGATGTTGGCAAACATCTGGTCTCTAATCAATAATTACCAGCAGGCATAAAGAGTTGTTTTTACAAAATGGAATAGTCTATCTTTACATTTCACCTTCGGGACTTGTCATTGTTATGCTGAGAAGCAAACACTACATTGCAGACTTCCTCCAAAAGTTTCCTTCCCACCCTACCCATGCCAGATGTTCCCCAAATAAATGGACATGTCGTGCAAATGTGGAAGGAGTGAACCAGGGAGTTGGCTAATGAGAAGTTGAACAAGGGAGACACAGAAGTATGTGAGAGCCCAGCAGTTAGAGGGTAGGTGGGAAAATGCTGGGAGTAACCTGATTAGAAGAGGGTAGGCCTCAGTCTAGATGGATTAGTGGTCATCTGGAGAGCAGGTCAAGGAGAGGGGCCAACAGAAGCCTGGGGCTCACCACCTGGGAATGGTCCATGCTGGGTGTGGAGCACCTTGACCTAGGAAGAGCTGGGCAAAGTGATAGGGACACCGCCATAGAGGTGGGTCAATTCCAGCATACGGATAGAATGTGAGTAAAATTAAGAACATCTTCCATTTAAGATAATTAGGTAGAGAGAAACAGGGGTTAAAAGAGCTCAATTTAAAAGGTAAACAGAAGGATCTAGCATGAAAGCATCACCCTTTAAGATCCAGACTAAACTGGACATAGTTGGCCTTTAAATCTAGTTGAATACAATTTATACCCTGACAGAAGCCTAACCGAAATAAAGGTGCTTGTTTATCCAAGACAAACAGCCAGACAGAATGGCTACCAATGCCTCATTCAAAACACTGGATTTCATACAGAAATATACCAACTGTTCAGTAAAAACATATTAATTCTGTACCTGCAAGAAAGGATAAATCTGTCCAAATGATTCTTACCTAACATTGTTTCTTTCCTACTCAAGTACCAAACAGGGAGGGAATAAAAACAAAATCAATATACCTTTTTCACTGAAACTTACATAATTTAGATTTTGTTTAGCTCTTCTAGTTCCAATTCTTTCACTGGTATCATGGCAGATATTGTATGTTATCTCACTTAACACGCATCCAAAACCCCCTCTTCCAGACTTTATAATGTGAAATATTCAAATCCCCGGCCTCCCTTGCAGGTCAGGATGATTATATAACTCAGGTATTGCCAATAATAAAGACATTCCTGGAGAGGGTTGTCTTTCTTGAGCCCTGAACAGCTACTTATCGAGACCTCTTGCAACCAGAAAATGATAATAATAATAACCTATTTGTTGATTTCTCATTGTCAGGTTTTATATACTTTGCAGCTCAATGTATTAGTAACCGTTATAGTCTTGTCAGCTCAAGCTACTATAACAAAATACCATAGACTGGGTGGCTCAAACAACAGAAATTTATTTTCTCAATTCTGGAAGCTGGAAGTCCAAGATCCGCATGCTGGCATTGTTGAGTTCTGGTCGGAGCTCTCTTCCTGGCTTGCAGACAGCTACCTTTTCACCATGTTTTCAAAAAGCAGAGCGAGAGAGGGACTAATCCCATCATGAAGACCCAACCTTATGACGTCCTCCAAACCTAATTACTTTCTAAAGGTCCATCTCCAAATACCAACACATTGAGGTTAAGATTTCAACATACAAATGTGGGGGTGGGAGATAAACCTTCAGTCCACAACATTCATTTATGAAAATTAATTTCATGTTTCAACTTGTCTGCTGCCCAGACACTTTGTCAAACATCATTCTGGGTATGTCTGTGAGAGTGTTTGGAGATGAGACTGATGTTTGAATTCACAGACTTAGTAAAGCAGATGGCCCTCCCTAATGTGAATGGACCAGCCTTATGTAAACAATTGAACACCAGAAGAGAACAAAGAGGTTGAGCAAGAGGGAACTCCTCCTGCCTGACCACTTTGAACTGGAACATTGGTCTTTTCCAGCCTCAGACTTGGATTGAGACATCGAGTCTTCATAGGTTTTGAGCCTGCAGACTTTTGCACTGAAACTAGACATTGGCTCTACTCATCAGTCCACTGTTTGAAGGAATTTGGGTACTATTTTCTGGTTTGCAACTTATAAAATATACATATATATACACACACACACACACACACATACACAAGTACATAAACAAAGACACTTTTTCATTGAACTTTTATTTTAAGGTCTGGAGTACATGTGCAAAATGTGCAGGTTTGTTACATAGGTAAACGAAACACAGACACATTTTAAAAATAGTTTGTTAAGAGCCAATTCAGCTTGTGATTAAATTCCAAGTTGACTGTGGGGACAAGTGAGAATTTTGCTCTAGTATTTAGTGACAAGAAAAACTTTGCCTGAGGATGTAGCAGATTTAGAGCAGTGGTCATAAGCTTGCTCTCTGAAATCACTTGTAGGTTTGCTCCTGTATCCTGCCACTTACTGATCACCTGAGGTCAGGAGTTTGAGACCAGCCTAGCCAACATGGTGAAACCCTGTCTCTACTAAAAATACAAAAATTAGCTGGGTGTAGTGGCGTGCACCTGTAATCCCAGCTACTAGGGAGGCTGAGGCAGGAGAATCGCTTGAATTTGGAAGGTGGAGATTTCAGTGAGCCAACATTGTGCCACTGCACTCTAGCCTAGGAGACAAGAGCAAGAAAGAAAAGAAAAGAAAAGAAAAGGACGGAAGGGAAAGAGAGAAAGAGAGAAGGAAGGAAGGAAGGAAGGAAGGAAGGAAGGAAGGAAGGAAGGAAGG
>NC_045439.1:135254337-135296211 GCF_002776525.5 Piliocolobus tephrosceles
AGGAAGGAAGGAAGGAAGGAAGGAAGGAAGGAAGGAAGGAAGGAAGGAGAAAGGGAAGGGAAGGAAAGGGAAGAGAGAGAGAGAGAGAGGAAAACACCCTGACACTTAGAAAGTAATAAATATTGAAACTTTTATTTCCTCTTCTGTGAATCATTTTCCTCATCTATAAAAAGGGGCAATGCCCTATCACACTGAGCTATCAAGAAACTTAAAGAAACTTTTCTATGTGATAATGACCATATTCACACTAACGTATGATAATTTTCTGCTTTCTTGACTCTGATTTTTATAGTCCAATTTAATTCACCTTATTTTTCAAATTATTCAAGGAAATGTATAGGGAATGATTGAACAGGTAAATATGCCTTCCTGTAAATGCATTTTGTTAGTTTGTGTATTATCTAGTGACCAAGAATTCCAGGAAACATCCTCAGTTTCCCTACTGATATTATTTGGCACAAGAGCAAACTTTAATGTGGCTCGAAATGTCCCATTTGAACAAGTTAATACCCATGGCCAGTATGACCATGAGGATCCATTATGCTTTACATGACTTTCAGTTCTTTATCTTTTCACTAAACGGAAACCCCAAGTGTCTCTTCCAGAGTACAAAAATAGAAGGGATTCATTCCAACTCTCAAATGTACCACCATGTATTTTTTTTCCACACCTTTCTAAGTCATCATGAAAAAAATGCCTTTTGAAACAGCATGGTGTTCCTGCTCTCAATATTGCTTTTACAAAAAGGTTGAGGACCATCACCTCTTGAAGTCAAAGGAAGTTGCCAGGGAGTATGTCAGGGGATAGGGAAGAGGAGGGATAGGTAGCATAAGATAAAACTCTGATGACCTAACTCAGGGACTATAATTGGGAGAGCTTTCAAGTTACAGCCAGGTACAAAAGAGGCAATCCCCAAAGCAGTTTGTCAATGTTTTTTGTGCTAAAATAATGTGACTGGAGATTTTTCTTTTGATTGCAAACAGATCAAACTTAGTTCAAGCAGTGGGTAATCCTAGCATTTTCAAATACAGAAGACACTTTCTCACCTCCCACAATATCTAAAGTAGACACACCACAGGTAGAAATGGTGCTGGCACGCAGTGGGTATCATTACTGTTGGGGACTACCAGCTGCCTCTCCAAATACAGTATTTCAAAGCAGCAATTTCAAACCATGTAATATAAAGTTTCTAGCTCTGCTTTTAAGTTACTTTCTATTTGTTATCATCCAAGCAGAAAGCCTGCAATAACTCACTTTAGTTATTAATGTTTATCTGACTTCTGTTCAGGAGAGAAAAATGTATAGTCAGTTGCCATAGTATTCAGGTAAAATCTCAAGTCAAAATCTTTGATACACCTCAAACGACTGAGGAAGAGGCAGCAGTAAGGCATATAGATAAGTCAGCATCGTTTCATTATCCACTTGTTCAAACAGCTTGGAGTCCTGGCGCACCTCCTTGAGCATGGCAATCCCTGAGTTGGAGGAGTTGGTTCCTGTCTACCACAGTACCTGCCATGGGTTCTCTCGTCATTCCAGAATCACTACACTCAGCAGTGTTTTACCCAAAGACTGAAAAGGGTTTCTTGTCCAGTAAGTCACCAAAACCCAGACACAAAACAAAGGAATTAATTCCCTTTCTTTCTTTCTTTTTTTTTTTTTTTTTTTTTTTTTTGGAGAGATGGAGTCGCTCTGTCACCCAGGCTGGAGTGCAGTGGTGCAATCTTGGCTCACTGCAATCTCCACCTCCTGGGTTCAAGCAATTCTCCTGCCTCAGCCTCCTAAGTAGCTGGGACTACAGGTGCCCGCCACC
Source organism: Piliocolobus tephrosceles (assembly GCF_002776525.5). Classification (NCBI taxonomy): domain Eukaryota; kingdom Metazoa; phylum Chordata; class Mammalia; order Primates; family Cercopithecidae; genus Piliocolobus; species Piliocolobus tephrosceles. The sequence continues at coordinate 135,256,148 of NC_045439.1, forward strand.
ATACCTGGCTAATTTTTTTTTGTATTTTTTAGTAGAGACGGGGTTTCACCATATTAGCCAAAATGGTCTTGATCTCCTGACCTCATGATCCGCCCACCTCGGCCTCCTAAAGTGGTAGGATAACAGGCGTGAGCCACTACGCCCGACCATGGATTCCTTTTCAACTCATAGCATACAAGGGAGAGGCTATCTTCATGGAGGGATTTTGAAGAAAGGATGTGCAGGGAAGAGCAGTGTCTGTCCCACCCACCCCCACCTTGTAGAAGAGGGCAGCATTTCCATCCTACATCAAGAGGGATTGAATGGTGACTGGAGTCCAAAGGCCACAGCCACAGTGCTGGCTCTGCTCCTTGTTACCTTTGTGTCCTTTGGCAAGTCACTTCCCCTCTCTGGGGCTTAGTTTCATTAAACCTAAATGCAGACTAATAATAAAACAAACGTAAAAATGCACTAAGTCCTTGTATGTGTTAAGCAATAAGCAAGACACTTTATTTGAAGTATCTCTTTCAATTTTTCAAGCAACCCTATGAGAGTAACGTTATTATTGCTAATTTATAAATGTGGAAACTGAGGCTTAAGTAGATGGACTCATTTGTCCAGGTCATATATGTAGTAACTGTGGAGCCTCCACATGCCTCCCAAACCTATCTTCTCTCTCTCTCTCTGAGAGTAACACTGCCCCTCTGGAGATGATATTCTTCCCTTTTCCCCCAGGTAGTCGTGAAAATCCCATGAGAGCAGGTGTAAAAACTGCCCTAAATGTACAGCATGAGTGTCACATAGCTTTGTAGAGTGTCTTCATATAACACGTTACCAATAATTACAGGAAAAAGGAGGGGAGGAGAGAGGGACGAAGGGAGAGAAGAGGAGATGGAGGGGAAGGGAGGCTTTTTGTAAGAGGAAAGAAGAGACAAAGATAACTTAGGCCAGAGTAGTCTTTGATTCCAACGATGAGTAAATAATCACAGCCAAGGGTTTAGTAAAGGGTGATTTACGACCCTAGAATTCTAAATCTTATAAGAGGAGAAGAGTTCAAAGAGAACCATGATCAGGAGATGCTGGGCACAGCTGTGGAAAATGTTTCCAGAGCATGGTGCCCCATGGGTAACCCCACAGCACCCCTGGGAGCTCCTGAAGAATGCCATTTCCAGCAATGCCATGATATGATTCCGTAATTGTAGTGAGTCAGTGCCAGAAGGAAAACCCTTCTTTCATGCAAAATTGGCCCTGACTCATGCCCAACAGGAAAGCTCACCAACCGCAATAATTGACCAGTGGCTTGTGCTCCAAAGAAGAATATGGCTTTCAGGAGCCAAATTACAGGGTTACAGTGTTTCCCAGCCATAAAGGTCCAGTCAGCAGCTTATTATGAGGGCTTTTGCTCCCATTCTGGAAGAGAGCCCTGACAAGTCTCAAGTATTTGGAATGTTCTCCAAGATGATTTCTAGCAGCTCTTACTAATCTATACAGCATGCCCAATGGGACACGGGGAGAAGAGGGGACTCTCTGCCTGCTTTGTTTTTGGTTGTTTTAATCTGATGAAATTCCAGAAAAACTAACTAGGGGAAAAATGCCTTTATCAGTATTTGCCCTTTTCCCCTTATATGTCTGGTTTTGGAATGGTAGTTTGCACTTAATTGATTACCAGTTTCTCTTTTTCATTTGGAACATATGCTCACCTAATCACCCAATGAAGAGCTTTTCTTGGAATTTGACCACAGAACTAAAACATATATATTTACACACACACACACACATATATATATTAGAGATATATATAGACAGAAATATGTGTGCACATTTATATATAGTACTTACATATACTTTATATTTATACACACATTGCATATATATACACATTACACAAACACACAAACATATATACACACACAGCAAAAGTATGAGTGATTGTTAAAACCTAAGGAAAATTGTGTATTCCTAGTTTCCTTTCAAAAAAAATTGTGTTTGTGTGTGTGTGCAATGTGTGTGTATAATCTACCTTTTAATAGACTTTATTTTTAGAGTAGTTTCAGGTTCACAGAAAAATTAAGCAGAAGGTTCAGATAGTTCCCATATACCCCCTGCCCCCACCCACACAGGCACAGACTCCCCACTGTGAACATTTGCCACCAAAGTGGTACATTTGTTATGTGTGATGAACCCAGTTTGACACATCATTATCACCCAGACCCCATCATTCACATTAGGGCTCACTCTTGACGTCCTACATTCTATGAGTTTGGGTAAATGTATAATGACAGGTACCTACCATTGTAGTCTTTAAAAAATAGCCAGAGTCATTCGGCCTTGGTGGCTCCCTGTGCATGACAGGGAGCCAGAGAAGACTGACTCACCCCAGCAGCAGAGCCTATGGGAGCTCTGAGAGTCCCAGGAGGTGGAACACTTCGGCAGAGCTACTGCACCTCATGCAGGAGCAGGACTAGCTGCAGGGAATAAAACCAACAAACTTAAATGTCCCAAGTTCGAAATATAAACCTGTCCAAAACCAGAAATAGAAGATTGAGCTTCTTTTTCAAAAATTCAGCTACTCCTGGAAAGCAGCAGACTATGAGAGCCAGAGGGTAACTGCTTGAGAGAATCAAAGGCATCAGGTGGGCTGAGCTAAAATGTCTGCAGTTCCCGATCACTATTTTGTTGTGCAGCTCGAATAAGGTTTTTGCTTGAGAACTAATGTTTCTTTGAATGCATGGGCTGACTCTGTCCCTGGGCCATAAGATGTATTAGCATTTACACAAGTAAAAACAGGCATTTGTCTAATAGGAGCTCCAGGAGGTCAGAATAGACAGAATGGGGCCAGGCATGGTGGCTCACGCCTGTAATCCCAGCACTTTGAGAGGCCAAAGCGGTGGATCACATGAGGTCAAGAGTTTGACATGAGCCTGACCAACATGAAGAAACCCCATCTCTACTAAAACTACAAAAATTAGCTAGATATGGTGGTGCATGCCTGTAATCCCAGCTACTTGGGAGGCTGAGGCAGAAGAATTTCTTGCACCCAGGAGGTGGAGTTTGCAGTGAGCCGAGATCGCACCACTGCACCCCAGCCCGGGCAACGAGAGCGAAACTCTGTCTCAAAAAAAAAGCCCACCTGATTCCACCACAGGACCCATCTAGAGACACAATACAGTCATGTGTCATGTGTCACTTAAGGATGGAGATATGTTGTAAGAAATGTGTCTGCAGGCAATTTTACCACTGTGCAAACATCATAGCATGTACTTACACAAACCAAGATGGTATAGGCTAGTACATACCTAGGCTATAAGGTGTAGCCTATTGCTCCAAGGCAACAAACTTCTATAGCTTGTCACCGTAGTGTAGGCATTTGTACCACAATGGGAAATATTTGTGTATCTAAACATATCTAAACATGAAAAAAAAAACAGTAAAAATATATTATAATCTGAAGGGACCATTGTTGTATACACAATCCATCATTGGCCAAAACACTGTTATTTGGTGCTTGACTGTATCTTCCACATGGTGAGGGAAGATATGGTTAATCCAGATGGGATACCACAAACTACCATTCAAGTGTGAGGATACAGAGAAGACACTGTAGACAGAGTTTACCACCCACAAACTCTTCTCATTGAAAGTTCCATGAAAGCGGGACTTTTTCTGTCTTCTTCCCCACTACAATCAATATTTGTTCAGAGAAGGAAAAGACAGGCTACCAAAGGATGTACTTCAGTAACATGAAAATTGAACCCAGAAAGATGGAGCCGGCTGCAAGGAGCAGTGGTGAGCAAAGAAACGTGTAAACATGTTCGTAAATCTAAATAAGCAAAGAATGTAAAAAAAAAAAAAAAAAAAAAAAAATTATAAAACTACTGATGGTTGGATAAAAAATGCAGAATCACAAATTATTGGAAAAACATAACTTAGAAGCTATAAAGGGGTGATCAGAGTACAATAGCCTAATGTTTTCAATAGACCAGTTGAGGCATTGATACCTTGGTATCCTGTCAGTCAGGTGTGCATGTTAAAAATCAAAGGGCAACCCTAAGCAAGCAATAACCTTGTTTGAATCAGTAAAATTTGGGAAATGTGATTCTTAACTGGAAAAATAAAATTTTTTTAAAAAATCAAGCGGCAACTACTGAAAGAACAGAATAGAAGACATAACTCTAGAACTAGTAGAAAGAGGAAGAAAGAATGAGGAAAACTCAAGCAGTTTAACAGAAACTATAAAGGTGGGGGAAATGGAAAATAGAATGCAAAACACACAAGATGAAACAAATCCAAATACATCACGAATCAAAATACGGGTAGACAAAAGGGTAGCAAAACATTTGGTAATGTTCTAGAGCTTGTGAAGTGCTTCTTACATATAAAGGTGGTGCTTCATATCTTTACCATTTTTTAAGGACACCCTGACTCCAACATATTTTTGCTTCCAACAGCGAGCATCTTCTACTCATTCTCAGAGGGCTGCTCCCTAGGTGACTAGAGCTGCTCTGCCCAAGTGCGTGGAGTGCCCTGGAGTGATAGACAGGAGCAGGAGTATGCAAGACACCTGTTGCCAGGCTGGTGGCCTGGAATGACTCTGTGTAACTGACACTGCAGTTTCCCGGAAGGGTCAGGCTGAAGTTCCTCTGTCTCCGGACTTTGGCTCAGACCACACCCTTGCTGGGCTCCCTTGTCCTGCCTGTGTGCCCCGCCCCTCTGCCTTACAGCTATCTGGGTTTCCCTGTGAGCACTTCCTGAATAAGCACAGGCATATGAAGCCTTAACTCTGAGGTCTGCTTTTGGGGAATCCAACCTGACTCAAAGTTCTAACTTAGCACATTTACTAAATAGAGAATTTCATATTCCTCCCAAAAGTAGCCAATATCACAGCACTGAATATAAACAGCACTTAGTAAAAAAGTATAAGTGATTTCAAATGCACAAGAAAACATATTAAATAGGGAAGGGAGAAAAAGTCACACTATTTTAGCTGCCATCTTAGCTAACAGACATTGGCTTTTGCTGAAGGACTTTACTTCTTACATTCTTACCGTAAAAATAAATTTTATAGTATGATTTTAGTAAAGAAAGACATTCTACCATTGGCTGTAGTCTTTCTCAGGCCTCACTAATACTCCCTTGCTCTATGAAAGAAAACGTCAACAGCCAGTGGCTCACGCCTGTAATCCCAGCACTTTGGGAGGCTGAGGCAGGTGGATCACAAGATCAGGAGATCGAGACCATCCTGGCTAACATGGTGAAACCCCGTCTCTACCAAAAATACAAAATATTAGCCCGGCGTGGTGGCAGGCGCCTGTAGTCCCAGCTACTCGGGAGGCTGAGGCAGGAGAATGGCGTGAACCCGGGAGGCAGAGCTTGCAGTCAGCCAAGATTGCGCCACTCCAGCCTGAGCAACAGAGCAAGATTCCATCACGAAAAAAAAAAAGAAAATGTCAACACCTTAGGAGGCTACGCACAAACCACAGGAAGTCTGTGCATTCCCACAAAGAATCATTTAGCTACTGGAACACTAGATTTTTCTTCCATATCTCATCTTTAGAAACTTGACTTTCATAATCAATTTAGTATTAAACCATAAAACTGTCAACATGGTTTCAAGGCTGATTGGATGACAAGTTACTTTTTCCTTACACCTTTATCTCCCATTTAATATCTTTTAATAATTATAATTTGATGGCTCCCACAATTATTTTGTAATAAATTATGATGATTCATACATTCATCATCTTCTTGCACGCAAAAAGAGAATCCACCTTTAGGACATAAAATGTGGGTATTTATAAAAATGATGTTTTATATTGGATTCGAGGTATAATTTACATACAGTGAAATGTAGAGTTCTAAAGGGTACAGTTTAACGTGGTTTTAACAAATGCACACACCTGTGTAACCCATGCAAGCTAGAAGGCATTTCTACCACTCTAGAAAGTGCCTTCCTGCACTTTCCAGCAGTATTCCCATCTTTAAGTAAACATTGTTCTTCTTTCTTTCTTCATAGTGTGGTTTTTCTGTTCTAGAGTTTCACAGAAATAAAACCAAATGGTATGTTCTTTTTTGACTGACTTCTTTCAGTTGGCATATTGTTTTTGAGATTCATCTATATCATTTTATATATCAGTAGTTTATTCCTTTTCCTTTCTAAGCAGTATTCATTAAATGAGTATCTCACAATTTGTTTATCTATTCTCCTGTCAGTGGGTATTTTGGTTGTTTTCAGTTTGGGGCTACTATGAATGTGCTGCTGTTAACATTTTTGTACAAGTTTTTTGGTGGACATAAGTTTTTATTTCTTTTGGGAAAATATCTAGATCACAGTATAGATACATGTAGATTAAACCTGGTAAGAAATCACCAAACAGAATTTCAAGGTGTACTTTTCACCATTTAAAATTCCCAGTGGGGCTGGGCGTGGTGGCTCACGCCTATAATCCGAGCACTTTGGGAGGTCAACACAGGCAGATCACAGAGTCAGGAGATTGAGACCATGCTGGCCAACATGGTGAAACCCCATCTCTGCTAAAATACAAAAATTATCTGGGCATGGTGGCACGTGCCTGTAATCCCAGCTACTCGGGAGGATGAGGCAAAAGACCCCTTGAACCAGGGAGTCGGAGTTTGCAGTGAGCTGAGATCATGCCACTGCACTCCAGTCTAGTGACAGAGAAAGACTCTGTCTCACATATGTGTGTGTGTGTGTGTGTGTGTGTGTATATATATATAAAATAAATAAATAATTCCCAGTGGTGGCCAGGCATGGTGGCTCACACCTGTAATCCCAGCACTTTGGGAGGCCAAGGCAGGGAGCTCAAGACCAGCCTGGCCAACATGGCAAAATTCCATTTCTACTAAAAATACAAAAAAATTAGCCAGATGTGGTAGTGCATGCCTGTAATCCCAGCTACTTGGGAGGCTAGGGCATGTAGTTTGAACCAGGGAGATGGAGGTTGCAGTGAGCCGAGATCATGCCACTGTACTCCAGCCTGGGCAACAGAGCAGGACCCTGTCTAAAACAAATAAAATAATAAAATAAAAAATCCCAGAGGCACTGCATGAGAGGCCTCATCCTTTTCAACACTTGATATTGTCAGTAGTTTCAATTTGTGCCTTCTAATGGATATGTAATGGTATCTCCAAGGCTTTTAAATTGCATTTCCCTGATGACTGCTTATATCAAGTACTTTTTCTTGTGCCTAATGGCCATTTGTTATGAAGTGTTTGTTCAAATCTTTCACCCATTTTTAACTGGGTTTCCTACTTTTTATTGTGGCATTGTAAGAATTCTTTGGCTGGACGCAGTGGCTCATGCCTGTAATCCCAGAACTTTGGGAGGTCAAGGCAGGCGGATCACAAGGTCAGGAGATCGAGACCATCCTGACAAACATAGTGAAACCCCGTCTCTACTAAAAACACAAAAAATTAGCCAGGCGTAGTGGTAGGCGCCTGTATTCCCAGCTACTCGGGAAGCTGAGACAGGAGAATGGTGTGAACCAGGGAGGCAGAGCTCGCAGTGAGCCGAGATCGCGCCACTGTACTCCAGTCTGGGTGACAGAGCAAGACTCCATCTCCAAAAAAAAAAAAAAAAAAAAGAGAATTCCTCATATGATCTGGATACAAGTATTTTTGGTCAAACATGTGATCTGCAAATATGTTCTCCCATTCTGTGGCGTGTCTTGCCATTCTCTTAATCAGGTCTTCTACAGAGTAAAGTTTTAAGTTTTAATGAAATTCAACTTTTTTTTTCTTTTATGGTTGTGGTTTCTGTGTTCCAAGAATTTTTATGTACCCCAAGCCTGCAGTTATAATTATTTTCTGTTTTCTTTTAGAAAATTTATAGATTTAGCTTATAGATTTATGTCTACAGTCCACCTCAAATTTATTTTTGTATATATTGTGAAGTACAGGTCAGATGTCTTTTCTTTTTCATGGAGATATCCAGCTATTCCTGCATCACTGGTTGAACAAAATTTCCCTTCCTCAATAAGTCGCTTTGGTATAACACCTTTGTCAAACATACTTGACCATGTAAGTTTGGGTCTATTTCTAGACTTTCTATTCTGTTCCATAAATCTGTTTATCCTTAGCAAATGCTATACTCTCTTAATTTCTATAGCTCTATAATAAGTCTTGAAGTAAGGCAGTGTAAATCCTTCAACATCATTCTTTTTAAAAAATTGTTCTAGCTATTATAGGTCCTTCGACTTTTATATAAATTTTAGAATCAGCTTGTAAATTTCTACAAAAGGTTTTACTGGGATGTGTAAAACCTGTAAATAAATTTAGGGAAGACTGGCATTTCAACAGTATTGTCTTCCTTTTTTCTTACAATTACTCTAAAAATAAATAAAACACCTGAGTTTTAAAACTTGAAATAGGAAGTAGATTTAGTGAAAAGTTTCGTAAGTTTTAGTGGAAATCTGTTTACTTGTTCAAAAAGTCACTTCCTAAAAGCAAGAGTTTTGCATTAAAGGGAACCAGTTACAACTCATTGCCAAGAGACTTTAAAATAAATGTCTTAGGATTTTCTCTCTGGACCCATGCCTTAACCTGCCCTTTTCAGTTAACAAATATTTATTGAGTGCCTGCTATGTGTCAAGCACCTCTCTCGGCACAGAAAACACTGCTGTGACCAAAACAGACAAAAATCTCTGCCTTTATGGAGATTGCATTTTTTTAGTGAAGACTTTCTAACACCTCCAACACCACTTTGGAAGTGGTCCCCAAGACACTACATTATTCCAAATCCTGTCCATTATTAAATACTGCGTTTTTGAACATGTAAAGCATAACTGAAAATAAGCCGTGTGTGTGTGTTTATGTGTGTGTGTGTGTGTGTGTGTGTGTACAAGATTCTCAAACTCACTCCCTTATGATTTTAGGATAGGAACGTTTTTGACGTTGGCTCTTTGTAAAAGAGCAAGCCTCCATCCAGTTCAAGAAAAAATAAAGGCAATTTCCAAAAGCCATGAATATCGGCTTCTGTAACGCTTTCATGTGCAGAAGGCATTCTTATGGCAGCTATTTGCATATAAACAGTGGTTTTTGCTACCAGACTATCCCTGTTCTGACAACTACTTTTGGTATTCTGTGTGGATTAAAAGGAACATAAAGAAGGAAGGGACTTTTCACACAGGTACTAAATCAAAAGAGAAACCAGGCAAGGGGTTGAGGGTAGGGAGAAGACAAGGAAAGAGTAAGGCCAAGAGAATATCTGATTCCAGATATTTTTCAGGTACAAGCTCTCTGTTGAACCATATATGTCTTTCTCAAATGCCTGTATACTAATTTTTCTTCCTTTTTTCTGAAGGAATATCGTTCTGTTTATCAGTTAAGTGTGAAATAACTGTTTAGTCATTATTTATTCATTTCAGGGATTCTGATCTTCAAACCTTTGAGGAAAGCCAAATTTTCCTCATAAATATGTTTCTTCCTTTGTAATAGAGTGGGGACAGCAGGAGCAGGGGAGAGAAAGAAAAGATTATCTTGGGGGGAAAACAACCACTGTATGCTCGTATATCCCAATTACTAATAGACTCAGCCTTGAACATAGGCGAGCTAGTGTATGCTTTCTGGACATGAAAAGGGAAGATACAACCATGCATGTGTGCAAATTTTCCGTAAAGGATCTACTAATAGCCATATATTTGTAACCTGTAAAAGATATGACTATTCAAATCTTAATTCTCTGCAACACAAGAAACTCGTCTATGTTTTAAATGGAAAATATCAATCACTTTTAAATAAATTGGCCTTATACTCCCTAATTTTAATGAGACTGTAAGTTCAGGCTGATTGATTGAGTAATATAATGTACTTGAGCTCCAATGTTTAATAATTAATTGTTCATTGCAAGGGACTACTTCTGGGTCATCCCATCCCATTTTGATCATCACTTCATTACTGCTGAGTTCTTCACATCAATTTCTCATTCATTCCACATGCAGAAATTAATGAACAACTCAGAACATCTTTTATTTTCTTTGGGGGGAAATAGTTATTTTGGCAGGAAATGGATATGAGCAAATGGAATGACAGTCTAGAGCAAAGCAGCCCTTTTCTGTGTGGGATAAAAGACCAGAAGATGAATCATGAAATGTCTCGGACTGGAACTTCCAGAGGGAGGCAGCCTTCCAAGGGCCAGGAGGAAGGAAACTTGTGACCCTTCCTCTAGTTCCAAAAGGCAGATGTTAAAGGAGACAATTAGACCAGAAGTAGAGACCAGAACATCTTGAGAGCTTGATGCAAATCAGCAGTAAAACTTGAGGGTAGAGCAGGGTTTTCTCCCAGGGCACAATGATACAAGGTCTATTTTTGTATAATGAAAAATACAGCACATCTGTTACATAAAACCATCTGAGTGCCAGGGATGACAAAGCATATCACAGGGCAAGCCAAACACATTTTGCTGAGGCAATGTCTGTCTCTATCTCTAGCCCACTACAGTGATCCACTGGGGAAATCAAGGTGGAAGATAGAAACACATCCAACACACTTTAAGCTACAAGGTTAGCAGTAAGGATTCTTAGAAAAGACCTTGAGGACATTTGGTTCAACGTATCTGGTGAAGAAAAGATAAGTGACCTGTTCAGTCTCAAACTAAGTCTTTGGTAAAACTATGTCTAGAAAAAACACTGGTCTCTTGACTACCTGTGATGTTATGAGATGCTGTTCCTCATGTCCCTTTCAATACTATGTAGTCTACTGTATCAAAGATAAGCCTAAGCTTTTTTTAAAAACCTTGAGATAAAACTCACATACCATAAATTTCACCTACTGAACGTGTACAATTCAATAGGTTATAGTATATTCAGAGTTATGCAACCACCACTACAATCAATTTTAGAATATTCTCGATACCCCAGAAGGAAATCCATATCCATTAGCAGTCACTCCAAACCACCCTCTCCCAAACATCTGGTGCTAGGCATCCACTCGTCTATTTTCGGTCTCTATAGATTTGCATACTCTGGACATTTCTTATTGACTGAATCATATGCTATGTGATTTTGACCGGCTTCTTTCACTTAACATATTTTCAGGGTTCATCCACGTTGTAGCATGTATCAGTACTTCATTTCTTCATACGGCTGAATAATACTCCATTGTATGGATATGCTATATTTTGTTTTTCCATGCATCCATTGATGAACAATTAGGTTGTTTCCCCTTTGGGGCCATTATGGTTAATACTGCAATGAACATTGTATATAAGTTTGTGTGTAGAGATATATTTCCATTTCTCTTTGGTATATATCTCAGAGTAGAATTGCTAGCTAAAATGGTAACTCTATGTTTAAACTTTTGAGACATCAAACTGTTTTGCATCACTTTACTCTCCACCAGCTATGTAAAATGATTCTCCACATCCTTGTTTTTATCTGTATTTTTTATTACAACCATTTTAGTAGTTGTGAAGTTGTATTTCAATGTGGTTTTGATTTATTTCCCTGATGGCTAATGATGCCACGTATTTTTTCATGTGCTTATTGGCAGCTTTTATATCTTCTTTGGAGAAATATCTGTTCGGATCCTTTGCCCATTTTTAATTGGGTTGTCTTCTTATTTTTTAATCATAGGAGTTCTTCATATATTCTGGATATTAGATCCTTATCAGATACATGATTTGCTAATATTTCTTCTCAATCCGTGAAATGTCTTTTCACTTTTTAATAGTGTCCTTGAATGCATTAAAGTTTTTAATTTTGATCAAGTACAATTTATGTTTTTGTTGTTGTTGCTTGTGTTTTGGGGATCTTACAAGAAACCATTGCCTAAGCTAAGGTCATAAAAATTTTGCCTCATATTTTTTCTAAGAGTGTCATAATATTAGCTCTTACATTTAGGTATTTGATTCCTTTTGAGTTAATTTCTTTACATGATGTGAAGTAGTGAGTACATATTTATTCTTTTACATGTATATGCCCAGTTGTCCAGATACCAAACACCATTTGTTGAAAAGACTGTTAATTCTTTCCCATTGACCTTGACATTCTAGTTGAAAGTCAGCTGGTCATAGGTGTATGGGCTTATTTCTAGACTCACAATTCTATTTCATTGAACTGTATGTCTATCTTTATGCTAGAATCAAACAGCCTTAATTATTATAGCTTTGTAGTAAATTTTGAAGTTGGGAAGTGTGAATCATCCAACTTTGTCATTCTTTCTCGAGACTGTTTTGGTTATTCTGGGTCCCTTGAATTGTCATATGAATTTCAGGATCTGCTTGTCAATTTCTGCAAAGAAGCCAGCTTGGATTCTACTAGGGATTTCTTTAAATCCATAGAGTATGAATTTTTGATAAACTACTATTAAAATGCAACAAAAGAACCAATAATCCGTAAGTATCCTTATATTTTTTCACACTATAATCATTTTATTCATATCTTATTATGAGAATCTCAGGATTTTTAACCTAATAAAAAATGAAATGGACCTAACAGTCTGTAACTCCCACTACCTTTTCATCCCCAGGGTAAATACTTTTAGATCAGTCTTGCCACTCTGAATTATCATGACAATCCTGTCAGAGACAGGTGGTATTATCTCCATTTTAACTACAGGGCAAAAAGATTCAGACAAGTTAAGTAATATGCTCAAATCTGCACAACCAGCAAAAAGGAAAGCCGTATTTCCAGCCTAGACCAGTGTTGTATTGTCATGCCTAAGTGCTTGTAGAGCCTGCTATTACTTATTATTATTATTACTTAAGCATCTTTCTTAAAGGTACCCCTGTGACTCTCCATTGTTGAGCTATAGAATGTCCTTCTTTCTGGAAAAGAATACAAATGAAACTTGAATTTTCTCAAGAGATTATCAGTTAAATAGCTGATGGGTCCAGTTACTAAAGCATATGTTTTATATTTTAGTCAATGCTATGACATTCAGGAACTCTTCAGAAAAGTCAGCCAGGAGTGTTTATATTTTGGATTCGCATCCTATATTTGCACCAATTGGTGATTGTTTCTCAGAAATATTTAGGCACTCTTGAAGCTGGAAAGGTTCTTAGAGAGAAATCTATCACCACAGGATCTTAGCAGAAATAAATAGTATTCTTTGAAAATGTTTTATCCACGATTTTAGAAAACAGTAAATTGAACAAAATGAGTCAAGTTTCTTTGTTTTCAGAGCTTCTCATTTAACATAAGCCTCCTGTGTATTCTAGAATATGCAAAGTTTCTCAAATATGTCAGATGCTTGTTAATAGGGCTTCTCACGGACCTAGCATCTCATAGAACAAAAATTATCTTCAGGAAATGCCATGAATGTCCTATATTTTCTTAGATTTCTACAGCAATGTTTTCTTTGAATAAAGTTAATGTTCACCACTCCCCTTCTCCCAGTCCCTACTACCATCATCACCACTTATATTTTTAAATAGAAGCATTTAAGGAATTTGAAAAAGTTTCTAAATATTTACATAATTATATTTTAAAATGTCTCCATCTGTTAAATTATCAAATGTCCTGCATATAAGAAACCACTTAATAATTTCCACCTGAAAGTCAATGCCAAGAGAAGGTTCACCCCTTTACACAAATACATATACATTCTTTCATACTGAAAGTTACATAATACAACTTTTTTTTTATTTTTGCCTTGGTTTCTAGGAATTTATCTAAGTATCTACTCACCATATATACTGATCCCTAAAGCACTTACACTAATCTGCTTTTTAAAGTTGTATTTGTAGGTGTCTTTTTGCCTTGCTTTATGTGTTCTAATATTGGATTCTACCTTAATTTTTATTTGTAATTGTGGCAAAAGGATATAATTGATAAATGAATAAATAAAAAATTTATATCAAAACAAAATTAAATTTTTGTCACTTTTCTAATTACCATGTCAGATGAAAGCCGCTGTACATATTCTTAAAATATGCAAAGGATGAGTTTGAGATTCAATGTATTCAAATTACGATTCTAGTATATATATTAAAATTTGCATTAAAGGATCTTGAGAGGGGATGCGGTTCTAAGAAACATCCCAGGCCAGCTGAAACTCAGTTGCAATGACAGATTTCACATCTATAGAGACTCGCCATGTGTACTAACAAACTATGGGCACAAAAAAAATAAAGCAAAAATCAAACCAAAAAACCCAACAGTTAAAACATGAACTTACAAACAACACTTACAAGAACATACAAAATTGCAGGCGTGACGTGTGATGGTGCTTATTTGTCAGATGGGCAACTTTAAGAAGTAGGTTGCAGGATGAGTTACGATTTATATATCAAGCAAAAGCTAACATTTCTCCAAGGCAAAGTTTAAAATGCCATGGGGTAGGTAAATTAATTAGTAAGCAAACAAATGTGCTATATATGAAATCAGTGTGTATTTGACCTGGCTCCTCAAAATAAAGCTTAAGACGACCTTTTTGAAAAACCCCGAATGGAAAGCTTTATAAATACATATAAACAAAATTTGGTCTGGAGAATTTCAAAGTCATCTTTGATAAGTGAATTATTTTTTAATATTAAGGTAAGGATTTAGAGTCACTTTAAGGACATTAATACTTTACATAGTACCAAGAGAGAAGTGGAAATAGTCTTTTAAGAAATCACATTCATAATAATCAGGAAAAAACCATAGGAGAAAAGGATGCTCTGAAAGACTCAATTTTTAAAGTTCTCCTATGGATAAATGATTGCCTTCGTTCCACCCCACCATTAACATTCCCAGGCTAATGTCCCTTGTTACTTATGGAAGCATTTTTCAAAGCAGATGAAGTTTTATGATGCTTGAGAACCCACACTTTCTTCCCAAAAACTGATCAAAAGCTTGTGTTCTACCATATGACCCTTGGACCAACGGTTAGTACCTCCTGAGTACTGGCTGAACTGAATGAAGATGCCTGGGATGCAAAGATTGGTCAGGTCTATGAGTGTTTAGTTAGGATTAGTGAAGCAGTAAACTGAGGGACAGAACAGTTTTAGGAGCAAAAGCTAAAAATGTTTTGAAAGTTTCCAGATACAGACAAGGTCTGAGAAGGCACAACAGGCTTCGGTTATACGGAAAAAAATAAACCATGATTAGGCAAGTGTGCTCTGAAGAGAGATCAGAAACTACATGTAGAGGATTGGAAGAATCTAACAAATAGGTTCAACTGCAAATCATGACTACTGTTTGGACTGTCCTTGGGACTTGTAATTGGCAAATCATGTTTAGAACCATTGGTGAGGTAATGAGTTGTTGTTTGATTTTGCCCTGAAAGAAAAAGAGCAAAACCAAGCTGACTTTGGGAGAGACTGCACTTCATTCTTTGTTAGCTCCTGTCCTGGAGTCCTTTAGATTCCTTTACACTCACTATAGTCCTTCTCTACCCCATTCTCCCTACTACTACAATAACAAAAACCCTAGAAGAAAATCCAGGGGACTGCCTATACAACTTATGAATGGGTATAACATGTTAACTGAGCCCAGAAACCCAGAAACTATAAAAGAAATAATAGACTTTTTAAACTATGTCAAAACTTACAAATTTTTGTTTATCATAAATATACTTCAATATATAAATGATAGAGCTGGGAAAAATATTTTCCATGTAAATGACAAAAAGGTAATATTTATACAATGCAAAAAGATTTTACACACTGACAAGCAAAAAAATCAACTGAATAGAAAAATAAGAATATAAATAGCAAGTCACAAGAAGCTGAATCCAAACGATTATAAAAAAATAAAATTCATTAAGTATTGAGAAAATTATAATTAAAGTAACAGTGAGATAACAGTTATAATCATCAGATTGGCAACATTTATTTTTTAAAAGTTAACATTCATTGCTGCTGAATATATGAAAGGAATCATGCTTGCATATTTTGCCAGTTGAAATGTAAATTACTGTATGTAGACTTTTTGGAAAAGCAAACAGAAAATATCTACTAAAACTAAAAATACGCGTATCTTTTGGCCTAGAAATCTCACTCCTGGTTGTCTATTCTAGAGAAATAAAAACACCAATATGTATATATATATTCAACACATAAGCACATAATGTCAAAGGAATGGAAATGAAGTGAAGGTCCATGAATAAGAAAACAGTTAAAAGTAGTCGGGCGCAGTGGCTCACGCTTGTAATCCCAGCACATTGGGAGGCCAAGGCGGGTGATCACTTGAGGCCAGGAGTTTGAGACCAGCCTGGCAAATATGGCAAAACCCCATCTCTACAAAAACTACAAAAATTAGCCAGGAATGGTGGCACAGGCCTGTAGTCCGGCTACTCGGGAGGTTGAGGCATGAGAATCACTTGAAACCAGGAGGTGGAGCCTACGGTGACCCAAGATCACACCACTGCACTCCAACCTGGGTGATGGAGTGAGACTCTGTCTCAAAAAGAAAACAAAAAAAAAGGGAAATTAATTATGGTACTTCCGTATCATAGAGCATCACATATTTATTATAAACCACTGCTCAAGGAAATAAGAGAGGACACAAACAAATGGAAGAACATTCCATGCTCATGGATAGGAAGAATCAATATCATGAAAATGGCCACACTGCCCAAAGAAATTTACAGATTTAATGCTATCCCCATCAAGCTACCATTGACTTTCTTCACAGAATTAGAAAAAACTATTCTAAATTTCATATGGAACCCGTAAAAAGCCCATATAGACAAGACAATACTAAGCAAAAAGAACAAAGCTGGAAGCATCACGCTACCTGACTTCAAACTATACTACAAGGCTACGGTAACTGAAACAGCAAGGTACTGGTACCAAAGCAGATATATAGACCAGTGGAACAGAACAGAGGCCTCAGAAATAACACCACACATCTACAACCATACAATTTTTGACAAATCGGATAAAAACAAGCAACAGAGAAAGGATTCTCTATTTAATAAACAGTGTTGGGAAAACTGGCTAGCCATACGCAGAAAACTGAAACTGGACCCCCTCCTTACACTTTATAAAAAATTAACTCAAGATGGATTAAAGACTTAAATGTAGACCGAAAACCATAAAAACCATAGAAGAAAACCTAGGCAATACCATTCAGGACACAGGCATGGGCAAAGACTTCATGACCCCAAAAGCGATGGCAACAAAAGACAAAATTGACAAATGGGATCTAATTAAAATAAAGAGCTTCTGCACAAGCAAAAGAAACTATCATCAGAGTGAGCAGACAACCTACAGAATGGGAGAAAAATTTTGCAATCTGTCCATCTGACAAATGGCTAATACCCAGACTCTAAAGGAACTTAAACAAATTTACAAGAAAAAAAACAAACAACCCCATCAAAAAGTGGGTGAAGGATATGAACAGATACTTCTCAAAAGAAGACATTTATGTGGCCAACAAACATGAAAAAAAGCTCATCATCACTGGTCATTAGAGAAATGCAAATCAAAACCACAATGAGATACCATCTCACACCAGTTAGAATGGCGATCATTAAAAAGTCAGGAAATAACAGATGCTGCAGAGAATGTGGAGAAATAAGAATGCTTTTACACTGTTGGTGGGAGTGTAAATTAGTTCAACCATTGTGTAAGACAGTGTGGTGATTCCTCGAGGACCTAGAACCAGAAATACCATTTGACCCAGCAATCCCATTACTGAGTATATATACCCAAAGGATTATAAATCATTTTACTATAAAGACACATGCACATGTATGTTTATTGCAGCACTGTTCACAATAGCAAAGACTTGGAACCAACCCAAATGCCCATCAATGATAGACTGGATAAAGAAAATGTGGCATATATATATATATACCATGAAATACTACACAGCCATAAAAAAGGATGAGTTCATGTCCTTTGCAGGGACATGGATGAAGCTGGAAACCATCATTCTCAGCAAACTAACACAGGAGCAGAAAAACCAAACACTACATGTTCTCACTTATAAGTGGGAGCTGAACAATGAGAAGACATGGACATAGGGAGGGAAACATCACACATCAAGGCCTGTCAGGCGTTGGGGGCTAGGGGAGGGATAACATTAGGAGAAATACCGAATGTAGATGACAGGTTGATGGGTGCAGCAAACCACCATGGCACGTGTATACCTATGTAACAAACCTGCATGTTCTGCACGTGTATCCTAGAACTTAAAGTATAATAATAAAAAAAAAAAAGAAAAATGAATTAGACCTAAGACAATTCAGTCAGAATGATGTCTCCAAGATATTGCTGAATGACATAGGCATAGTGAGAAAGATTTTTTAGCAAATTACTATTTTTGTAGTTAAGATAACAGTGACACTCATACATTACCCACACTAACTTCTTGGCATTCTTTTGGAGTGTAGCCTTCATTCTTGAACTATTTTAAAAGAGCAATCAACATTCACAATCTATCCCCATCTCAACTCAATCTTAGGAGGAGTAAACAGAAAGCTGTTCATTCACGATCAACTCTTTAGACACAAGTTGGTCATCATTCCTGTCCACTGAGGAGGTCTGGGTGCTTCACTAATAAACAATCAAGATCATGAATAGTGATCAATTCGGTTTCACTATTCTTTTTATTTGGGACACTAAGAAGGTGGCTTCTTTGTTACCTTTGGCAGAGGAATTTGAAAAAGTAGATATTGCTGTTTATAATACAAACAAATAAAGCACTGTTATTCCTAGTATGTTAAGAGTTTCTAAAATGGAGAAGAAAAAGTTAACATCTTATTTTAAAAACAGTTTAGAGGTCAGGCACGGTGGCTCACATCTGTAATCCCAGCACTTTGGGAGGCCAAAGTAAGTGGATCACTTGAGGGCAGGAGTTCGAGACCAGCAAGTTTGAGACCAGTCTGACCAACATGGTGGCCTGGCCCAGTCTCTACTAAAAATACAAAAATTAGCTGGGTGTGGTGGCATGTGCCTGTAGTCACAGCTACTCAGGAAGCTGAAGTAGGAGGATTGCTTGAACCCAGGATCACTTGAGGTCAGGAATTCAAGACCAGTGAGTTTGAGACCAGCCTGACCAACATGGTGGCCTGGCCCAGTCTCTACTAAAAGTACAAAAATTAGGTAGGTGTGGTGGCATGTGCCTGTAGTCACAGCTACTTAGGATGCTGAGGCAGGAGGATTGCTTGAACCCAGGAGGTGAAGGTTGCAGGGAGCTGAGATCGCACCACTGCACTCCAGCCTGGGCTACAGAGTGAAACTCTGTCTCATAAAATAAAAAAAAGGTTTAGAGATAGGACAGTCTATGGGTAAAAAATGCAAGAGGTCTTGAACTGTAGAGAAGGATGTTTGCTGTGATCTGAATGTGTCACCCGAAATTCATGTGCTAAAAACTTAATCTCCAAGGCAACAGTATTGGGAAGTGGGGCCTAATGTGAACTGCTTAGGTGATGAGGGCTCCACCCTCATGAATGAATTAATGCTGCTATAGAAAGGGCTTGTGGGAGTAGCTTCTCTCTCTCTTGCCCTTCCACTGTGTGACGATGCAGCAAGAAAGTCCTGAGAAGATGATGGTACTGTAATCTTGGACTTCCCAGCCTCCACAACTGTGAAAAATAAATTTCTGTTCTCTATAAATTACCTAGTTTGTGGTATTCTTTTCTAGCAGCACAAAACAGATAACAATGCTCAGCATTGCTTGCAGTAGATTTTTCTTGTGCCAACATAGCAGAGTAGAAATATACTTCTCAGAATTCCACACACTAAGTAGCTATAGATTAGCATGCACCGTAAGAGACATGGCATATGGGATTTAGAGGACAGAAGGTTAGCAGAAAACATCTTTCCTTTTTTTAAGCTTTATTAAAGTATATTTGACAAAAATTGTATATATTCAAGGTGCTCAATATGATGTTCTGATATATGTGTACACTGTGAAATAATTACAATAATCAAGCTAATATATCCATCACTTCACATAGATATCTTGTTTTCTTTTTGTGGTGAGAATACTTGAGATCTACATTTTTAGTAAATTTCAAGTATATAATACATAATTATTAACTGTAATCAAAATGTTGCACAGTGGGTCGTATTAACCTTATTAAGAGTTTGTACTCTTCAGTCAACATCTTCCCATTTCCCTCACTTCCTTCTACTCTGTTTTTGAGTTTGACTTTTTTAGAATCCACATATAAGTGAGATCACGCAGTATTTGTGTTTCTGCATCCGGCTTATTTCACTTAGCCTAATGTCCTCTAGGTTCATCCATGTTGTCGCATATGGTAGAATTTCCTTCTTTTTAAGGCTGAATAATATTTGAGTGTGTGTGTTTGTGTGTGTGTGTGTGTAACATCTTTATCCATTCACCTGTTGATGGACATTTAGATTGTGTTCATATCTTGGCTATTGTGAATAGTGCTGCATTGAACTCAGGACTGCAGATATTGCTTCAACATGGTGATTTTATTTCCTTTCGATACATACTCTGAAGAGGAACCACTGGATCATAAGGTAGTCCTATTTTAATAGTTTGAGGAACCTTCATAATGTTTTCCATAATAGCTGTACCAATTTAATTGACACCAACAACGTATAAGGGTTCCTTTTTTTTCACATCCTTGCCAACAATTGTTATGTTTTGATGTTTTGATAATGACTAGCCTAACAGGTGTGAGGTGATATTGCATTATGGGTTTGATTTGCATTTGTGATATAGAGCACCTTTTCATGTATCTGTTAGCCATAGTATGTCTTCTTTAAAAAAAATATCTATTCAGTTACTTTGCTCATTTTTTGTAGTCAACTAATCTTCAAAAAAGATGCCAATAAATCACAATAAGAAAAGGACAGTCTTTCTCTTCAATAAATGATGTTGAGAAAACTGAATATCCACATACAATTAATAAATAAATGAATAAAATTGATTCCTTATATTATACCATACACAAAAAATCAACTTAGAATGGGTTAAAGATTTAAACATAAGACCTAAAATCATAAAACCTGTAGAAGAAAACATATAGTGAAAGCTCCATGATATTGGTTATGGCAGTGATTTTTTTAATATGACACCAAATGAACAGACAACAAAAGCAACAACAAGTTGGACTACATAAAACTAAAATATTTCTACACAGCAAAGGATACAATCAACAGAATGAAAAGGCAACCCACAGAATGGGAGAAAATACTTGCAAACTATGTATACTATAAGAGATTAATACCCAAAATGTATCTAAAAACTCATACAGCTCAAGAGCTAAAACAAAAATAACTCAGGTCATGTTCTTTTTATACTCAGAAGGTCACTGCAGGTAAAGACACTGCTGCCACTAGCACACATTGTCTCTTACCTGTTGGTTTGCCTGGTGGTGTGTCTGCAGCCAGGCTCCAGCAACTCCCCTTCTTTCTGGTTCCTCACCTTTGACTTCTCACTCTCCTGGGCAAGGGGCATTTTACCTTTGTGTCAAAGAGAAACAATTTTCCTGCAGCTAACCTGTCACCTACTACCACGTTCCCCTGCCACAACCATCAGAGGCTTAGAAGAGTTAAGAGACTAAAGCAGGTTCCAGTACAATGTCATGGGTTCTGGCTAATTCTCACAGGTTCCTGTTTGTCTTTTCTTCCCACATTCCATGTTGTTTACTCTCCTAAACTGCCTGCCTTGCCGACTTTAGGCTCCAGCACCACACACAGAAGAAATAACCACACAAAAATTGTTTAACCAGCTCTTACAACTACATATGGTCAAATGTATAATATCATGGTATGTAGGAATTTGGTCAGGGTGGTGGGAAATGTTGTAAGGAAAAGTTACAGAGAAAGACGCAGAACCTTCTTGGAAGGCCGGGAAGTTTTGCAAAACCTTCAGCCAAATTCTCTTATCTAAAGGCTGAGAGCAAAGGGCAGATAACAAGGGAATGTAAAGAAACTTATTTAGGGGCCGGGCGCGGTGGCTCAAACCTGTAATCCCAGCACTTTGGGAGGCCGAGACGGGCGGATCACGAGGTCAGAAGATCGAGACCATCCTGGCTAACACGGTGAAACCCCGTCTCTACTAAAAATACAAAAAACTAGCCGGGCGAGCTGGCGGGCGCCTGTAGTCCCAGCTACTGCAGAGGCTGAGGCAGGAGAATGGCGGGAACCCGGGAGGCAGAGCTTGCAGTGAGCCGCAATCCGGCCACTGCCCTCCAGCCTGGGCGACAGAGCGAGACTCCGTCTCAAAAAAAAAAAAAAAAAAGAAACTTATTTAGATGCATTTGTTTACTCCTGTCTCCAGAAACCAACCTTTGATCATTCACGCACAGGACTGCTCTCTACGCAGGGGGGTTGACAATGTTAATTACTGACAATAGTGTTGGCTCCAAGCCTTTGTCATTAAATCTTTACTAAATAAATGTGAGTGCTGCCGGCTTAGTGGGGCTGCACTCTTGGCTGCTGCACTTTCACTGGTGGTGCTAAAGGATGCAGTCCCCAAGCTGTGCTATGAGGTAAAACACCTGTGTCTGCCTACTTCTTTCATCCATTGCTTGGCCAGAGTGTGTGGGACAGACTTGGCAATGGTTTATTATATGTATTTCTCAGTGGTTCTGCCTTTTTGAACAAACTCTGATTGATGTCTTACTCAAAATAAGAGAAGGCAAATTAAAATTTCACTGAGATAAAACTGGTAAATATCCAAAAGTTTGATCATGTATTTTTATTTTGGATGAAAGCTATGCCAAAACAGGTAGTCATATATTGCTAAAGAAATGAAAAAATACTATAATACCTATGAAGAAGAATTTGATAGTGAGAGGTGAAAACATGCTACTAGCCCTCCCTCTCGGTGCCTCCTTGGCCTTGGTGTCCACTCTGGCAGCACTTGAGGAGTCCTTCAGCCTGCCACCGCACTGTGGGAACCCCTCTCTGGGCTGGCCAAGACTAGAGACAGCTCCCTCTGCTCGCAGGGAGGTGTGGAGGGATAGGAGCAGGCGGGAAGTGGGGCTGCGCACAGTGCTCACCAGCCAGCACAAGTTCCGGGTGGGCGTGGGCTCTGCACACCCTGCACTGGGAGTGGCCAGCCAGTGCCACCTGGCCCCAGGCAGTGAGGGCCTTAGCACCCAGGCCAGCAGCTGCAGAGGGTGCACCAGGTCCCCCAGCAGTGCCGGCCCATGGGCACTGCACTCAAATTCTCCTCGGGCCTCAGCTGCCTCCCTTTGGGGCAGAGCTAGGGACCTGCAGTTGGCCATGCCCCAACCTCCCCAAGGAGTGCTGCCCCCTGTGCCGCAGCAGCCGGTCCCATCCACCGCTCAAGGGCTGAGGAATGCAGGCACATGGCACGGAACTGGCGGGCAGCTCCGCCTGCAGCCCAAGGGCAGGAGCCACTAGGTGAAGCCAGCTGGTCTCCTGAGTCTAGCAGGGACTTGGGGAACCTTTATGTCTAGCTAAGGGATTGTAAATACACCAATCAGCACCCTGTGTCTAGCTCAAGGTTTGTAAATAGACCAATCAGTACTCCCTATCTAGCTAACCTAGTGGTGACCTGGAGAACTTTTCTGTCTAGCCCTCTGTGTCTAGTTAAAGGATTGTAAACGCACCAGTCAACACTCTGTCAAAATGGACCAATCAGCTTTCTGTAAAACAGACCAATCAGCTCTCTGTAAAATGGACCAATCAGCTCTCTGTAAAATAGACCAATCAGCTCTCTGTAAAATGGACCAATCAGCAGGATGTGGGTGGGGTCAGATAAGGGAATAAAAGCAGGCTGCCGAGTCAACACTGGGAACTGTCTTGGGTCCTTTTAAAGATTGAGAATGCTTGGTGGTTTTGCTCTTTACAATAAATTTTTTTGTTGTTGCTTCTTTGGGTCCATGCTGCTTTTATGAGCTGTAACACTCACCACCAAGGTCTACAGTTCAATTCCTGAAGCCAGTAAGACCACAAACCCAGCAGGAAAAATCAACAGCTCCAGACATGCCACCTTTAAGAGCTGTAACACTCACCCAGAAAGTGAGGTCGTCGGCTTCACTCTTCAAGTCAGAGATCAGGAACCCACCAGAAGGAAGAAACTGCAAACACATGTTAACATCTGATGGAAACAACTCCTGACACACCATCTTTAAGAACTGTAACACTCACCCGTGAAGGTTCACACCTTAATTTTTGAAGTCAGTGTGACCCAGAACCCACCAATTCCAGACACACTACCATCTAAGGAAATTATATATAATTCACTCTCAGCTTCTGGGGCACTATATTTCAGAATTTATTCTAAAGATACACTGGCAAAAATATAAAATGATGTATGCACAAGCCTATTCATTTAGGCACAGAATTTAATAAGACTCAATAACCCAAGTGTGCATCAGTAGGGAATTGGTTGAAAAATTATACTAAGTCTGAACAATGAAAGAGTACAAAGTTGTCCAAGAGATTGAAGTGTATATATAGTACCACAGAGAGTAGATATAGTAGAATATTAAAAAAGTAAAGTAGAAAAAATGTGCTACCGTGTATCTAAGACTGTATATGTTCATTCACAGGTGGAAAGATCATGCAACGTACTATTCGTTAGAGAAGGAAGACGTAACGGATAAGGATAAAAACTATCCTCCTTGGAATATTGATTGATTTGATTTTGAGCCCATGATAACATTTACTATAATTATAAAATCAGATTAAATTTTTAAATTTCCTGGAAATCAAAATTAAATAGATGTAGCTAATAAATATGTTGAGTTGAGGATATAACCATGCAGAGAAGAACTATTCAAATTGACATCAAAACACAGCTATTTAAGTGGTTAACCCTACTCTGATACTCTCAGAAGAAAAAGAATTCTTTAAAAAAAAAAAAAAATCCCAAACTGTTTCCCGCAACCATTTTGCTGTTGGTAGTAATGGTGTTGGCCTTTTGAGATTCTTTCATAAATATTGTGGACTATTACAGGAGTAACAATTTTGGTGTTGAGAATCAGAATTTTTGACATAGCAGAAAAGAGATTCAGATGTTAGACTGATGAAATGGGTTTCAAACTTCTATTTCTGACCGGGCGCGGTGGCTCACATCTATAATCCCAGCATTTTGGGAGGCCAAGACAGGCGGATCATGAGATCAGGAGATCAAGACCATTCTAGCTAACATGGTGAAACCCTGTCTGTACTAAAAATACAAAAAATTAGCCAGGTGTTGTGGTGGGAGCCTGTAGTCCCAGTTACTGGAGAGGCTGAGGCAGGAGAATGGTGTGAACCTGGGAGGCGGAGCTTGCAGTGAGCCGAGATCGCACCACTGCACTCCAGCCTGGGCAACAAAGCAAGACTCCGTCTCAAAACAAAAAAACGAAAAACTTCTAAACTTTGAACTGAAATATTAGAATGAATGTATCATTTATCTTATCTTTAAAAATATGTTTTCTAGCTCTAGCTGAGAAATAACCAACGCAGTATCAATGAGCACTTTCATATCCAGATTGTGGTATCTGTGGCAAAATTATCACCAGTTTGAGAAAAAGTGCTTTAGCATGTGATCAGTGATATAAAAAGGAAGATTCAAGTTATCAGTCTCATCACTGAGAGGGCTGGTATAACTACAGATTGCAGAGATATTAAAATCATTATAAGAAAATGAAAAAAGAAAAATATGAATGACTGTATGCCAATAAATTCAACAACTTACGTGAGAATGAAAAAAAAATTCTTGAAAGACAAACCACATATGAAACCAACTGAGTAGTCTCACCTATAGACAGTTCTTTTGGATAAACATAGAAATTGGCCTTTCTGGTCTTAAGGCTTGAAACTTGTGTTTGTTTTATCTGAGTTCCTTCCTCAGGAAAGGACCTTCAGGCCTCTCAAAAAAATATTAAATAACTGAAACTCACCAGATCACCACATCCAGACAATGAGACTTTGGACCCCTCCTTCATCATGATTGCTTCCTTGGCCCTCCCTAGTTCTTGTTTTCTTACACATTTTACATCTCTTCCCTGCTATAAAAACTCCTAGCTTTAATCAGTCGGGGAGATGGATTTGAAATTGAGTTCCTGTCTCCTCAGCTGCAGCACCTGAATAAAGCCTTTTTCTTGGCAATACCTGTCATTTCAGTGACTGGCTTTCTGCATGGTGAGCAGCAGGACCTAGCCTGAACCCCTGGTGTTTTGATAACACATACACTCGCTTTTAAAGAAATACTAAACTTGAATAGCCTTATATCCGTGATTCTTAATAGGGGTAATTTTGCCTACCCAGGGACATTTGATCATTTCTGGAGACATTTTTCGTTGTCACAACTGGGGTGGGGACTATGGGCATTTAGTAGCTAGAGGCTAGAAATGCAGCTGGCCATACTATGATGCATAGGAAGGTCACTACACAGAATTACTTGACCTAAATTGTCAATAGTGCCAAGGTTGCAAAACCCTGCAGTATTTCCACTAAAGAAATTGAATTTGTAATTTAACATTTTTGACCAAAAAAAAAAAAAAAAAAAAAAAAACCCTAGGCCATTTCTGAATTTACTAGTGAATTAAAGCAAACATTTAAGAAAAAAAAAAAAAAAAAAAACCAATTCTATACAAACTAGTCCAGAAAATTAAAGAGTAAGAAACACTTCCCAGTATATTCTCTGAGGCCAGCATTAACCTAATACCAAAACCCAACAAAGACATTTAAAAATCACAGACCAACATCCTCCACAAACATTGATGCTAAAAACTTTAAATTTCAGCAAACTAAATCCAACAACATATAAAAATCATAATACACCATAGACAAGTGGTACTTAAACCAGAAATGTAAGATTTCTTTAATATTCCAAAATTCATCAATGGTAATTCACAACATTAAAAGACGTTTTTAAAAACCATATGATAATCTCAATAGATTTTTTAAAGCATCTGGCAAAATCCAACATCCATGCCTGACACATACAACAAAACTCTCAATTAGAGGATGGAATTTGATCAACCTGATAAAGGGTATCTGCAAAGAAGTCACCGCTAACATCTTAGGTAATGCCGGAAGACTGAATGCTTCATTTACCCTAACATCAAGAATGAGGCAAGCATGTCCAGTCTCTTATTTAATAAGGTTACATAAATAAACAATTCATACAAACATAACTATATAAGTGATATCAAGACTGGAAATGAAAAAATAAAACTGTCTTCATTTATAGATTATACAATTCTCTGAATAAAATGCTATAGTATCTACAAAAATGCTTACACACAGCTAACAAGTAAGAGTAGTTACGTTTTCAGAATACAAGGTCAACGTTTGAAAATCAGTTGCA
This sequence comes from Piliocolobus tephrosceles, assembly GCF_002776525.5. Taxonomy (NCBI): domain Eukaryota; kingdom Metazoa; phylum Chordata; class Mammalia; order Primates; family Cercopithecidae; genus Piliocolobus; species Piliocolobus tephrosceles. Next base: position 135,283,270 of record NC_045439.1, read on the forward strand.
TTTCTCCATACTAGCGACAAATAATCAGAAATCACAACTAATTCTTTTAAGTTTCCATTTTTGAAACCAGCAAATAGTGATATATTTTAAAGACATAAAAAAGACTTCCATATTGAAAACCTCAAAATACCACTGAGATAAATTAGAAAAGATGTAAATAAATGAAGAGATATATCAGGAGCATGTTTTTTATGAGAAAATGATAGACTGTAAAATTTATATGGTGTAGGACCAATTTGTAGGACATTTATAACACAAAGAATCTAGAACAACCAAAACAACTTTGAAAAAGAGGAACGTATTTAAAGGAATATCACAAACTGATCTTCAAATTCAATAGAAAAGTGCAGTAATTAAGACAGTGTGATATTGGCATAAAGATAGAAAAAGAGATCTGTGGAACATAACAGAGTGCAGGGCTGAATTCACACCTATAGTGTTAATTGGCTTTCAGCAGAGGGACAAAGGGAACTCAATGAAGAAAGAAGAGTCTCTTGAATAAATAAAGGTGAAGCAATTGGATACTATATGTATTTTTTTAAATAATGAAACAACTTCAACCTACACTTTACTCCCTAAACTAAAATCAACTTAAAATGGATCACAGACTTCAATGTAAAACCTAAAAACTATAAAACTTCTAGAAGATAGGAAAAAGCCTTTGTAACCTTGGGCTAGGCAAAGATACCTCAGATAGGACACCAACAGCATCACTGATAAAAGAAAAACTTGAAAAAGTGGGTCCTATTCAAAATTCGGAACTTCTATTTGTTGAAAGACAGTTAAGAAAATCAAAAGACAAGCTACAATGTGGGACAAACTATTTGCAAATCACAGAGCTCATGAAAGATGTGTCCAGCATATATAAAGAACTCTCAAAATGTAACTACAAGGAAAAAAAGTGCAAAAGACTTGAGCAGGCTCTTTCCCCAAAGAAGATGTACAGGTAACAGATCAGCACATGAAAAGGTGCTTAACATTATTAATCATTCAAGACGGCAAATTAAGACCACAACATGATACTATTTTGATCATCTCTAGTTAAAACTACTGAACATACAGAGTATTTTCAAGGATATAAAGCAACTGAGACAAACTTTGAAGTCAAAAGGTACTTACCATACCTGACCTCAAATTTTACTACAAAGCAACAAAAGCCAAAATAGGTAAATTGCATTTAATGCAAATTTAACATTTTTGTATTTAATCAGAGGAAAGTATCAAGAAAGTGAAAAACGAATCTACAAGTGGAGGAAAATATTTGCAAGCCATATATCTGATACAGTCCTAGTCTACATACTATATTGGAACTCTTAAAATTCAGCAACAAAAAAGACAATCCAATTAGAAAATGGACAAGAGACTTGAAAAGACATTTCTTTAAAGGCATGCAAATGCTCAGTAACCCATGAAAAGATACTCGTCATTCTGACTCACTAGGGAAATGCAAATCAAAATTGCAATGAAACACCAATTCACATCCACTAGGATGGCTATAATTAAAAAGAACAAAACAGAATATAACAAGTGTGGGCAAGGATGTGGAGAAATTTGAACCCTCATACATGGCTGGTTGGAACGTAAAATGGTACAGACATTACGGAAAACAATTAAGCCTAGATTTATTTACTATACAACCAACAATTTCACTTCCAAGTATATACACAAAATAATTGAAAACAAGTATTCAGACATAACCTTGTCTATAAATGTTCATAGTTGAATTATTCACAAGAGCTAAAATGAGAAGAAAAACCTAAATGAACATTAACAGATGAATTCAAAACAAAACATGGTGTATCCATACAGTGTGATATTATTTGGACATAAAAAGGAATATAGTACTGCTACATGCTTCAACATGGATGCACCTGGAAAAACATGATGCCAGGTGAAAGAAGCCAGACACAAAAGGTCACACATTTTATGATTCCATTTATGTAAAATGTCTAGAAGAGGTAAATTCACAGCAAGCAGTTTAGCGGTTGTTGGGGGCTAGAAAGAGGGAAGGGAAGGGCCTGCTTCATGAGTACAGGGTTTCCTTTTGGGGTGATCAAAATGTTTTGGGTCTAGATAGAGGTGAGAGTTACACAACATTGTAAATATATTTCATGCCACTGAACTGTCCGCTTTGAAATAGTTTATTTTATGTCATATGAATTTTATCACATGAATAAAAGAAAAAATACATACTGTTTGATGTCATTTGTATAAAATTCTAGAGAATGCAAACTCATTAATAGAGACAGAAAGCAGATTAGTGGTTGTCTTGCAGTAGGGGTCAAGGGTAGGCAGGAGAGAGGAATTTTAAAAAGGCCCAAGGAAACTGTGGAGGGAGGTGATGGCTGTGTTGATTATCTTGGCTGTGATGATGGTTTCACAGGTATATACATATGTCGAAATATACGTGCAGTTTATTGTATGTTATAATAAAATTTAAAATTAGTCATATCTCAATAAAGCTGAAAAAGTAAAAAATGTAAAAAGTGGAGGAGTTATCTCTAGATTAAAAGATACTTAACAAACATTAAGTACTATTAAGACATACTGTGTCATGTAAACATTATTTATATCTTTATTATTAAAAAGCACATTGTAATAAATAAAAGAGACAAGAGAACATGTGAATGCTAACACTGGTGACACTAAGGAACTGCTGTTAGTTTTGTTAACATCATGATGGTAGTGTAGTTGTGTGATCTTAAAGCCTTTTTCTTTTGTAGATATATAATGAGACTTTTACAGATGAAATTATGTGAAGTCTGAGATTTTCTGTAAAATAACCCTGATGGGGTCATGAAGGGAGTGGGTGGGTAAGGTGTAGGCGAAACAAGATTATCCAGGAGTGGATCAGTGATGAAGCTTGGTGATAGATACCTGGCAGGGGTTAGAGGAGGACCAACAATTCCACTTCTAGGTGTATACCCAAAATAAATGAAAGCAGGTATTCACCTTGTCCATGAATGTTCATGGCATATAATTGAAATTTTCTGCAATAAAAACATTAAATAAAGTAAGTATGCATATATATTGTCCTCACATAGTACTAGATTTAAAGAGAATATCTCATACTTTTATTACCTTTCTAAGTCACAAAAAACCTCATGGGAGGAGATTCTACTTGGTAGAATGGCCCAAGCCATGTTTTACCACACTGCCTTAGGGATAGTTTTAGCAAGTGCATATGTTGACAGATGAAAGAGGAATTGACAACAAGACTGCAGCCTGCTGAGGCAAGACTGTTGAGGAATCCCCCAACATGGAATTACTATTATTTTAATACCAATCTGTTTGGACGAACGGAGGCAAGATGGTGCACTTCCGGGTTCTTCTTCACCACCAACTCTTACCGCACGCGCGAAAATGCAGCCGGCGCCCGGGAAGGTGCAGACCAACTGGGCATGCGCCAGGTGACGTCAATCCGAAGAGACCAAGATTTACCTGGTCGCACCTGCGGAACGCCCCTGACACGCCCATGCCCCACCTATTGCCCTCCCACTCCTAGAAAAGCTGCTCTCCGCCATTGAGCCACGCGGCCTTCTCACAGCGCCGGCGGCCTTCTCACAGCCCCGGCGGCCTTCTCACAGCCCGGCGGCCTTCTCACAGCCCCGGCGGCCTTCTTGCAGCCCCACTCCTGTCGGGATGTCGGGACTGTGGGAAGTCCGTCCGAGAGCCCCATGGGGGGACTCTGCCGGCCTCCTTCCCCGGAGGCCGACAGACTTCTCCCGCACACCTTAGGTTACCAAAATAAACCAGCAGTTTTGCTGTTACACTTGCCTACCCACTGGTTCTTTTGCGCCCGCTCGGCTGGTCTTAGAAAAACAAGACACAATCCTCTCTCACTCATGAGCCATCATGGCAAAGCACCCAGGTCCCATCCAGTCTGAGGTTAACCTGAGGTATTTCTTTTGTTTTTGTTTTGTTTTGTTTTGTTTTTTGAGACAGAGTCTCAGTTTGTCACCTAGGCTGGAGTGCAGTGTCACAATCTTGGCTCACTACAACCTCTGCCACCTGGGTTCAAGCGATTCTCCTGCCTCAGCCTCCTGAGTAGCTAGGATTACAGGTGCCTGCCACCACGTCCAGCTAATTTTTTTGTATTTTTAGTAGAGACGGGATTACATCATTTTAGCCAGGTTGGCTGTGAACTCCTGACCTCGTGATTCACCCACCTCGGCCTCCCAAAGTGCTGGGATTATAGGCGTGAGCCACCACGCCCAGCCGAGTTATTTCTTTGAAAACCCTATTTCAAGGGTGGGGGCAGTGGCTCACACCTGTAATCCCAGCACTTTGGGAGGCCGAAGCGGGCAGATCGTCTGAGGTCAGGAGCTTGAGACCAGCCTGGACAACATGGTGAAACCCCATCTCTACTAAAAATTCAAAAATTAGCCGAGCGTGGTGGCAGGTACCTGTAATCCCAGCTACTTGGGAGGCTGAGGCAGAAGAATTGCTTGAATCTCAGAGGCAGAGGTTGCAGTGGGCCGAGATGTGCCATTGCACTCCAGCCTGGGTGACAGAGCGAGACTCCATCTCCAAAACAAACAACAACAACAAAAAACCTATTTTTACTTTTATTTTTGAATGATCTCAAATAATAGGTTCCTTCCAGGGAAATATAAACTGTTCTTCCCTTGCCTTGAACAGAATACTAGCATTTTTGATGGATGAAAGAAAATTAAACTCATTTTGGGAGAAAGAATGAAACTAAGGAAATCAATGTCTGTAAATGTTCTGGATTATATCTTCAAAAGTTTAAGAATTTTTAAAAACTGTTAACTCCTCTAAGGTTTTTCTTTTAAACATATGTGTGCTTCCCTTCTATTAAAAAAATATTTAAATAGTTCTCATACTCTTCTTAACCAATTCTATGTGATTGTTGCAAATCAATACCTTTACTGAAGGCACATAGACCAAACAATTACATTGAAAGTTTCTACACAAGACAAGGATATCTTCTGTCACCATCCTATTCAACATAGTTTTGGAAGTCCTTGCCAAGGCAATCAGGCAAGAGGAAGAAATAAAGCGTATTCAAATAGAAAGAGAGAAAGTCAAAAATTATCCCTGTTTGCAGATGGCATGATCCTATATCCACAAAACCCCATTGTCTCAGCCCAAAAGCTTAAGTTGATAAGCAACTTCAGCAAAATCTCAGAATATAAAATCAATGTGCAAAAATCACTAGCATTCCTATACACCAACAACAGGCAAGCAGAGAGCCAAATCACGACTGAACTCCCATTCACAACTGCTACAAGAAGAATAAAATACCTAGGAATACAGCTAACAAGGGAAGTGAAGGACCTCTTCAAGGAGGGCTACAAACCACTGCTCAGAGAAATCAGAGAGAACACAAAATGGAGAAACATTCCATGCTCATGGATGGAAAGAATCAATGTTGTGAAAACAGTCATACTGCCCAAAGTAATTTATAGATTCGACGCTATTACCATTAAACTACCATTGACATTCTCCACAGAATTAGAAGAAAAAAAACTATTTTAAAATTCATATAAAACCAAAACCGAGGCCAAATAGCCAAGTCAATTCTAAGCAAAAAGAACAAAGCCAGAGGCATCATGCTACCTGACTTCAAGCTATACTACAAGACTACAGTAACAAGTTCTTGTCCTGGTACAAGAACAGACACATAGACCAATGGAACAGAACAGAGAACTCAGAAATAAGACCACACACTTACAGGCATCTGATCTTCAACAAACCTGACAAAAACAAGCAACGGGGAAGGGATTCCCTATTTAATAAATAGTGCCAGGAGAACTAGCTGGCCATATTCAGCTAGGGTACATATATACACATACATATGTATATATATTTGAGACAGGGTCTCACTCTGTCACCCAGGCTGGAGTGCAGTGGCACAAACATGGCTCACTGCAGCCTCGAACTCCTGAGTTCAATTGATCCTCTCTCCTCAGCCTCCATAGTAGCTGGGACCATGATTGTATAACACCATGTCTGGCTAATTTATTTTTTATTTTTTTAGAGACAGAGCCTCACTATGTTGCCCAGACTGGTCTCAAACTCCTGGGCTCAAGCAATCCTCCTGCCTCGGCCTCCCATCAGCTGATATTTTTGACCTAGGTAGACTTTTTCAATGAAGAAGGTAGCGCGTTGAATCCTATTCTGGTGTAACCCCTGATCTTATCACGGATCAGTCCTTTGAGTAGCTCTGAGACTAATTAGACCATACCTTCCCAGCTAGGGAAGGACTCATCTTGTTTCAGTCACGGGGGGTAGGAGTGGATACCTGAAGAAAATTGGGTTTCTCTTAGGAAGGAAGGACGATGGGGTATGTTATTCACGTTCAGCCTCTCTCACACCTCCACATTTAAGCAAAATATTCCATACCCTCCTTAACCTCCTATTGCTCCTGATTCTTTTAGACTGTCAGTTCCTTTTTGATAATATTTAACTGCGTGCCCTGACACCACCAACTACCTGGTAAAACCCACAGCCCCTATATTTTCCCCTGCCTGCTGACTCAATACTTAACTTTGGATAATTTTTTTTCTTTTCTTTTTTCACAGATGTGGAGGTATTGGCTCCATCTTTCCAATACTAACTTCTTATCTCAGCTTTCAAGTTCCTTCTTTCTGCCGACTCTTTCACTGCCTTCAAATATGCACAATTTCCTCTGTCTTAAAAATTGGACACAGAAAACTTCAGATGATCATGTTGCCTCATCTCCTAAACCACATTCTCACCCTTTCTTTCACTGTCAATTTACTGAAGCTAGTAATCTATTATTACTATTTTCTCTGTTTTTCATCATCTTTTCACTTCTCACCTACTTGTAATCTGGTTTCCACTCTACCACATCATTCAAAATGGACTTCTAAATGCCATAAAACTCTTGTTTTGGGGTGGGGGAGAACAGTCTCCCTCTATCACCCAGGCTGGAGTACAGTGGTGCCAACTTGGCTCACTGCAACCTCCACCTCCCAGATTCAAGTGACTCTCCAGCCTCTCAAGTAGCTGGGAATACAGGCATGTGCCACTACACTCAGCTAATTTTTGTATTTTTAGTAGAGACGGGGTTTCACCATGTTGACCAGGCTGGTCTAGAACTCCTGAACTCAAACGATCCACCCACCTCAGCCTTTCAAAGTGCTGGGATGACAGGTTTGAGCCACCGCGCCTAGCCACCATAAACCAATTCTAAAATTCAAGTCATTTTCTACTTCTTCAGATACTGTTTACTGCTTTCCCTATTCCGTCACCCTTCCTAAAATTATCTACTCTTCCTCAGATTTTGAGATGTTCGTTTCTGCAAAGCAGTATATGTAATTGATGGAAATTTGTCCACAGAAAATGTGGGGAAACGAAACATGAGAAGTCTTCTGAGGTGCAATCTACAAAGTCATTGCACACAGGATTTGAATGGGGATAAGCAGTGGCCCATTAAGCAGTCATGCTCTCCCACCCTGGAAAAGGCAGGAGGAAACATGTTTCATAATATGTTCAATTAGTTGCTGTTTCTTAGCTCTTAAGTAATAAATGCCAATAATCAGTGAAGTCAAAATAATGACTAAACTCACACGGGGACAATCATGTTAAGAGTCTGGTTGGACCAGGTTACCAATTAATGCAAAAAAAAGGAGAGCAGGTGTATGATCACATGGTGCATAGCATTAATTATTAGCTGAAAATACAATAACCAAGGGTTCATTTCAATGCTTTGTGGCTCAGATGTAGATGTTAATGGTTATATAAAGAATTAGAATAACTGTTAAGTATAAAGACACTGTATTGCAGAAGAAATAGTTAATTACCTGACTTCTGGAGTTTCACAGACAGCAAATGGATCAACAGAGACCATTAGACTGCACATTTCGTGGCTCATGTCAAGGTGCATCCTATGACATGGCCCCAAACTCAAATACCTGTGGGATCAAGTAAGTAACAAAAGTGACACTGACCTCAGGTAACTAGTGCACACACTTGTCTTCTAAATTCTCAGCAGGATTGGCTATGGAATTTGTGAAGTTCAGTGCAAAATGAAAATACAAGGTCCTTTGTTCATAAAGCAGATAAAAAGTGATATTAAAAGCATATTGGGGTGAGGACTACTTGTTAAGACTTATGGAATGCAGGATCCAGGAAGAATAAGAGCTCCTTGTGGCCATTCAGTATAAAGACATTGAAAGAGAAAGGGGCTGGGCTGCAGGTTCACCTTCTAAAGTCGCCAAACAGGTAGAGCCTTCCACCTCCTTTGGGTCAGATGAACAAGAGGCAAAGCTTGTTTCCTTTCTCCCCACTCTCTCTCTGTCTCTCTCTGTCACTTCCCAGACACACCCATCAAAGCGTTTTTTGTTATTTAATATTGTGCTTACTCGAGCACAGGGATACTCATGAAGTAAGTGCAGACTCTGTGGTGTAAAGACTAAAATTAAGGTTCAATACTATGTGCTGCCTTGACACCTGAAGGTAGGAGGGCCCCAGACGACCTAACCAAAGGTTCCCTTCCCCTCTCTGCTCCTGGAAATAAGGTCACCCAACCAACCATCTTGATCATGGAACCAGGCACAGTGCCTGCGTATCCTTGAGTAGCAGGTTTCAGTTCCTGCCAGCCCAGAGAATTACTCAAACAAGCCAATAACATTCCATGGGACCAGCAATTACCTCACCCTCTCATCACTGCAAAGCCTGCATTCCGTAGCCCCTGTTTGTTCAGTCTGTTCCCAAGTGCAATCCCTGGGGAGGGGGCCTGCATGGCATGCGATTTCCTCCTCCCTGGAGTGGTGAGCGTATGTAACCAACAAACTACTATTGATCTCACGTGTCTAGTGTCATTGTTTTCAGATATCCCTATAACCCTAGGGTAGAAATCCCTCTCTTACCAATAAGGGAAGAGGAGATGATCACAACAGACTCTCACCAGTCCCTCCCTGTGACTCCATGTATACCTTGACACATGCTCCAACAACTTCTAGGATCCTCCACCCTTAAGTGGCTGGACCAGCACACCATGTCCCAACCAGGGGTGAGGAAGTTGAGCCAGCCATCTTCTCTTACTACCCACTACCCAATTCATGGCAGACAGGCAACCCTCAAATGTGTTGCTATCCCTAAGCCAAGACATAGTAGGTAGCAAGATGGGGTAGATAAGAGTCTCAACCCTGCCAAGCCACCCATCAAAAATACCACGGCACTGGCAACCCAGCATAGAGACAACTGCCATGATACCCTGCTCTGAAATGCCACAGGACATGTGTGTTAAATCTTGACCCTCCTCACATCCATGCCTAGTTCCTACTAGGGGAAGAGAATGGCAGCAATCACAGGGTGGGGATGGCGAGGGATAGCTGGACAAGTCCTGGGGTACCAGGAGATGGGCAGCAGGCAGACAAGAACTCTTCCCAGGGGCAGAGGCAGAGAGATGCTAGAGATGGGACTGCTCATGGATGTTGAGGCTGCAAATCTGGTGCATCCTCCATTGTCCCATCAGACATCACTCATTCAAGGATAAAATTGTTAAGAATTTTAAGACAGCAACCACAGACCATTAAATCTTAAGCATGGACCCATGCCCATGAAGTTGGCCAGGGTTCTCAAGCATTTAACACTGAGAGGTTGTGTTTCTATGACTATTCAAGATACATACTTTCTGTTGCACCTAGAAAATCCTTTTTTATACATTTACTATCTCCTAAAAGCTGTGATACCCAGACAATTTTTGTCACTTACTGAATTTAACAGCACTGTAATTTATTTTTATTCAAATGTAAAACCTGTTGAAATTTTAGTAATTTTATTTTCACTTTAGTAGCCCATGGTTCTTGATGTGGTTATTTCTGAAGGATGTTTTAAATTATGTCACTTTGCACAGACACAATTGGTTTGCACATTAAACACCTAGGAATGTGTTTTATATGTACAAGAAATTTGCCCTCTTCCTTTCTTGCTTAAAACATGGTGCCCTAAGTGTATCTTCCATTGTTCCAGTTTTGACTGAAATGAGAATGGGAAATAATTCAACTTCCTGTTAATTCTACAACATGGAAACAGCACTACTTCACTATCTTCAACCTCAGTGTTAAGGGAAGAGCAGAATATAGGGAGCACATGTCCCATCTAAATGGAGCCACTCAGCCCCAAAATTGCTTCACATAGAAATCTGGACCCAGGGTTTCCAGCACTTCAGAATTTTCAAGAAAATCCAGTACAGTTGAACCTTGAACAGCACAGGGGTTAGGAATGCCAACAGCTCATGAAGCCAAAAATCTGAATATAACTTTTGACTCCCCCAAAACTTAAGTACTAATAGCCAACTGCTGACCAGAAGCCTTACTGATAACATAAACCATTGATTAAATTTAAAAGGTTTCCACAGGAAAACTGATGGCAGCAGTGGCCCATCTGAAGCAGCTGCTGTGAGGATGCCAGCTGCTGCGGGGGAAGCACTGCCGGGGCTGTGCGCTCTGTCGATCCAGCAGGGGCCAAGAACAGGCAGAAGCCCAGCCCCCAGCCCCACCCCCAGCCAGCGGGACAGGAGGCCCACACTTTCAGGCAACAGCTGCAGCCACCCAGCCTCAGCTCCAGACTAGGGCATCCCTGAGCTCTTGGGGCCCAGGAAGCCCCTTCCTCACCCGCCAACAGGTTTGAAAGTGCCTGCTCCTGCTGCCTGGCCTCTCCCTGCTCCTGGTGCCCACTCCAGTGCTGCAGTGTGGAGCAAAGTTGTGGCTGAGACCGGGCAATGTCCCAATCCAGCTGGGTATGTGCACTCTCTGGGTGGTGCTGACACACCAGCCCCCTGCTGCCTCAGTCCCCTCCGGACATTGGGTGCCAACCAGCACCAGAGGGAGGCCAGGGGCTGAGGGTGGCTTGGCATTAGCCTGCAGGCACCCCTCAGGGCGAACAGCCTGGGCACTGTGGATATCATGTTGATGGCAGCAGGAAGCAGACAGGTTCCCAGGCAGGAAGTGGCGGGTCCCCGGTGAAGCCCCATCTTCAAGCCAGAGATGGCCTGAAGCCTGGGGGCCAAGCTGCCAGCTCCAGGCAGTCTGCAGCCCACAGTGAGAACCTCATTGATGACGGTTTGACTAACTGGATGATGCTTTTCCCAGGCCAACCATAGAGCAGTCAGCATTTCCTCCATTCTGAGAACATAAAAACCCCCAGACTCACTCAGACTCACACACTCAATGGACGACCTGCCTGCGGAAAGGAGCTACCCACGGCAGGTCTCCTGAGAGCTGTTCTGTGGCTCAATGAAGCTCCTCTCCACCTTGCTCACCCTCTAGTTGTCCACGTACCTCATTCTTTCCAGACCCAGGAAAAGAACTCAGGAGCTGCCAGATGGTGGGACTGAAAGGGCTGTAACACAAACAGGGATGAAACACACCCACTGCTCACCACACTGCAGGTGATGAGAAGGAGAGAAGAGCTGAGGCCGTTCTGGGAGCTCAGACCTTGGGGCTCCCCAAGCCAGGGCTGTGACATGCTGTAACACCCTCTTTGGGGTACTGCAGTTCTTGGCATCTCCAAGCTTTCAGGCGCCATTGTATTCCCCTTGCGCAGACACTGGTGCCCACGGCAGAAGCTGCTTGTGATACATCTGGTCCAGCTGCAGATTCACATGGAGCTGGAGCCAGCGCTTGTGCTGGCGCCTGGAGAGGCCCACCCCACTGCAGCCAGCATGTATGGCTGTGCACAGTGGCCAGACCCCACACTCACTCACTCACACACCCCTTGCTGCTCTGCCCCTGGCTCGCCCTTGGTAGGTAGGGGATCCAGGTGGTAGCATGAGCCCAGCTCAGCCTGCTGGGCCAAGTGGGCAGAACAAGCCCAGTGGACTCAGGTAAAACCCAAGCAGAGGCGCTGCCAGCCACAGAGGTTTTCAGCCGGTGAAGCAACACCCCAAAGATCCTGTGACAAAACAGTACTTATTTGTAAATGCTAATGACAGACTTTTTTAAATGCTTAAATTCAGGGTTGGCCTACCCAGAGAATATCAAATAAAACACATGTGCAGGTAGCATCCAGCTATAGACCACCATTTGATGGTCTCTGATACGGAGAAAGACTGTTGCTCTCATAAAAATCTCCTGTTTATTATTCAGTCATGACACATACCATGCCACACTGCCACTGTCTTTTTTCTTGTCTTCTCTACTAGACTCTCAGCCCCCTATTGAAAGGGACACGTCTGCAGCTGGCACAATGGCCAGCACATACCAGATGCAACAGAATTCTCCACAAAATGATTTAAATTCGGTGAATACTTGTTGAGAACTTACTATTTCCCAGGCACCAAGGTGAACCAAACAAACAATGGAACTCATATTCTATGAATGACTCTTTCATCTTGAAGACTTTTTTTATATCCTCAGTGAGACTTTAAAATCTCTAAGTTCTTTTTAAGGTCACATCTGTCAGGAGTAGAGGATCAGATGCTGGAATTTCTGTTCCACAGAACTGGGCCATCGACCAAGAAATACATTAAAAATCACCCTTGGCTAGGCGGGGTGGCTCACACCTGTAATCCCAGCACTTTGGGAGGCCAAAGCAGTTGGATCACCTGAGGTCAGGATATCGAGACCACCCTGGCTAACACAGTAAAACCCCATCTCAAAAAAAAAAAAAAAAAAAAATCAGCCAGGCATAGTGGTGCATCCCTATAATCCCAGCTACCTGGAAGGGTGAGGCAAGAGAATCACTTGAACCTAGGAGGCAGAGGTTGCAATGAGCCAAGATGGCACCATTACACTCCAGCCTGGGCAACAAGAGTGAAACTCTGTCTCAAAAAAAAAAAAAAAAAATCACCCTTGACAGTGGCTCATGCCTGTAATCCCAGCACTTTGGGAGGTCGAGGTGGGCAGATCACCTGAGGTCAGGAGTTTGAGACCAGCCTAGTCAACATGGTGAAATCCCATCTCCACTAAAAATACAAAAAAATTAGCCAGGCATGGTGGTGGGCAC
>NC_045439.1:135296311-135335374 GCF_002776525.5 Piliocolobus tephrosceles
AGCCTGGGCAACAAGAGTGAAACTCTGTCTCAAAAAAAAAAAAATCACCCTTGACAGTGGCTCATGCCTGTAATCCCAGCACTTTGGGAGGTCGAGGTGGGCAGATCACCTGAGGTCAGGAGTTTGAGACCAGCCTAGTCAACATGGTGAAATCCCATCTCCACTAAAAATACAAAAAAATTAGCCAGGCGTGGTGGTGGGCACCTGTAATCCCAGCTACTTGGGAAGCTGAGGCAGAAGAATTGCTTGAACCCAGGAGGCAGAGGTTGCAGTAAGCTGAAATCATGCCACTGTACTCCAGCCTGGGCAACAAGAGAAAAAACACCATCTCAAAATAAATGAATGAATAAATAAATAAATAAATAAATAAATAAATAAATAAATAAATAAATCACCCTTGAATTTTGATGGGAATATCCCAGGATTCTTTGAGTTTCTTATTCATGTAATACATCCACGGTATACAGATGATATGGTAATAGAGCACTGGAGTCCGTATTTGGTCTCCTGGCCCTTGTTTTAAAGTCAAAATCTTCTGAATAAGCCCATTTGGCATGATGCTAACCCCCAGCACATCTGAGACTGTCAAAGCATCTTCTGCCCTGCTTCATCAAATTGGGCCCAAATCTTTGTCTATAAGCATTTCTTCAACAAACATTAATTGAAGGCCTAATATGTGTCAGGCATTGTGGGAGCTTTTGGGGGCTACAAGTCTGGATAAATAGGGTCTCTCCCCTCAAGTTACTCTCAGATCTAGAAAAGATTATTTTATCTTTGAAGTCTGAAGTACCATCAGACTTGCTTTTTTGGTCCACAAACCCACTTTGCAAGAGGATCAGCTCTATCTCTCCATCCACCTCAGTCCCTTTTCTAAGATGTAGTCCCACTGACTCCCAGCTTGCCATAATATGACAAGTTTGGGCCAACCCAGGGTGGCCTATGCCCATGAGTTTGCACTGACCTGTCCTGTCTTAGAATATGGTGCCACATTTACCCTCATGGGTGTGCCGATGAAGACTTCACTGCTTTTATTCCAGATAATGCCTGCCTCACACCCTCATCCTTTATTGCACCTATAAGCAACCACACCCACACCAGAACTGCTCTCAACACAAGCTTTTTCAGACTTTTCTAGATGATGTTCCCATAGTAATCACACTCATACTTTCCTTGTTTCTTTTTTTTTGAGGCAGGGTCTCACTCTGTCATCCCAGGCTGGAGTTCAAGGGTGTAATCATGGATCACTACAACCACGACCACCAGGCTCAAGCCATCCTCCCAACTCAGCTTCCTAAGTAGGCTGGTATTGAACTCCTGGGATCAAGTGATCCACCCACCTCAGCCTCTCAAAGTACTGGGATTACAGGTATGAGCCACCATGCCAGGCCCACACTGGTACTTTTCAAATCAACTGCTACTTCCAAATTAAAGACCACTCTGTGTTACTAACAATAATATGAGATGCCATTTATTGACTATCTGTTGTCTTCAACACCCTGTATTAAACTCATGGCATACGATGTCCAAAGTAGTCCTTACACGTACACATCCGGTGTCTAAAGTCATCCTTACAATAACCTGGAAAGGTATCCTTTCAAGGAATCTGGGTTATGGCATCAATCCTTGTTTGTATTGCATACTGTTTATAGAGGACACAAACTTTTCATTCTCATCTATATTGCAGGCCCGCTGACCTTGAGGATCTCAGATATGGGCCTCTTACACATCACACACAAGTCATGGGAACTAGGAGGACTAGCTCTGGGTCTCCCTGCCTAACCTTCACAAACATACTGTATTCAACGGGAGCCACAGTCACATGTTGACCAGCAGCCCTCTCACTAGGTGGTGCCCCCAGAATTCAAATAGGAGGAAGGGAACAGGTGATAGGGCATCAGTGCCCTGTTGTCTTCCAATCCTTTACCTTTTACTTCTTTCCTCAATCTATCTGCTCCACCTTCCTCCAGGTAAGGGTCCCTGGGTCCCTCTGAGTGACCTCATAAGCATTTTCACCGAGGTTGTTCTCTCTGATTCTTGCCTCCACTGGCTGGTCTCCTCCTTCCCATGGTGGAAGGGCTCCAACCATTTCCCATATAATAGGATAGTCCCTTAAAACTTATATTTTCTCCTCTCAATACTGTGTCTTGGTTCTTGGTATGTTAAGAAGTATGAGTGGAATTAAGATAAACATTTTCTCTTTCAACACACCCTAGTTTCCAATGTAGACTCAACAAAATCTACTGGAAACCCAAAAGTGAGTGCTGATCTTCCTGATCTAAGTGTCCCTGAAGAAATTAATGTCTTGGGTAAATGAGTTGTCCTTTAGATAACAAAATTTATGGAGAACAAAAATACATTGGTATAACATACTTTCAAAATATTATCCCAGGGTCATGAACATTCATAGTACAAAGAGGTTAAAGCTACATTCATTCCTTTCTGCCTCAAAAAAAATATCAAAAGTAAGCAGTCTTCAGAAAGAATAAAATGCAATTTATCACCTTCTGTCAGCACCTACCTTACTGGATGACAAGGGGAAGATGGAGGAGGTAGATATGCATCTGCCACCACTCCCACTCTCACTTCCCTTCTACTCCCACCCCTGACTCATTTCATTTTCCCATTATCTCCACGTAACCTGCTGTTATTTCTATTATTATACTCCAAACATCGTCTGATTCACTCCTTTCTCCAGGTGATGCTTTTGTCTTTTTGCCTCAACATCATTATTCTTACATCAGGCCAAGAGCCTGTATCTTTAAGTTAACAGTGATTGACAAAGCCTGTTATTGTTTCTTTATTACTAATGACATACTTATTAATTGATATTTAACCATTTCTGGGCAGTATGGATGAATTAAATTTTTGGATAATGTATCTATACTTTCTAGTATTCATTGTGTTTAAAATAGGCATTTTCAGTGTTTTCACACTGAAGTATTCTTTATAGAATGTTACATTAAGGTATAACATGAGGAACCTCTTTGTTTTCCAGATGGTGAAATTAAACCACTTGCCCAAGGTGACTCAGCTAGTAAGTGGCACAGCCATGATTCAATCTATCTTAGTCTACCTATAATCTGTGTCCCTAAGTACTAAGATAGACTGCCTCCCTATAAATCAGACCCTGTTTTATGCCTACAGTGCTATTCTTTGGGACAGCAGGGCAGTTTGCTTCACACCCAGAGCACTAATACAACAATACAATAAATGACTACCTGCAGAACGTCCTGTGCCTTTCTTAGTCGTTACTCTCTCAACACACCCTCCACCATAAAGTCAATTAGAAATAACAATCTGGCAGAATTCTGCAAATTTCAATCTCTAGACCATGTATCAGCAGACAAAAAATGACCTGTTGCAAGGATGTCCTAAGCAAGTAAAAAGTCTTCAGAGGACTGGGCGTGGTGGCTCATGCCTGTAATCCCAGCACTTTGGGAAGCCAGGATGGGCGGATCACAGGGTCAGGAGTTCGAGATCAGCCTGGCCAATATGGTGAAATCCTGTCTCTACCAAAAATACAAAAATTAGCCAGGCATGGTGGCACGTGCCTGTAGTCCCAGCTACTTGGGAGGCTGAGGCAGAAGAATCACTTGAACTCGGGAGGCAGAGGTTGCAGTGAGCCAAGATCACACCCCTGCATTCCAGCCTGGGTGACAGAGTGAGACTCTGTCTCAGGAAAAAAAAAAAAAAAAAAAAGTCTTCAGAACAGAGCCTCATCTGGCATTACCTTCAGCCCAAAACTCTCAGCAGCAGGTCCCTGGAACCCATCTCTGCCAAATTCATGGTGTTCAATGGTGAGTCTTTGAGTTATGCATTTGATGGGTTGACTCATTTTATTTTCCCATTATCTCCACTTAACCTGCTGTTATTTCCATTATTATACTCCAAAAATTGTCTAAATCCTTTCTTAGAATGAGGGGGGTAGATAAACATTAACCAGATCAGCCTAGACTGCTCATAAAAAACTCTAGTAAGTGCAAACTTAGTGTTAGAGCTAGGAAGTGGCAACCCCATTCTGTAATATTCCTTTCTTGGTAGTTGAGTGCCATTGACCCAGCTGATAAAGCCCAGACCCCCCTGAGCTGGAAGCAGGGCAGAGCTCGTGGGGACAATGTCAGAGGCTGCAGAAGATTCTTAGAAATGGTGGGAAGAAACTTACAGGAGACTTACACTGACCACCCATGACTGAATCTGTCCTCCTGCCTATTGACATATTAATGCCGACAGCTTCCTTCAGGGGGAAGGGCCATCAAAACTCTCACATGTTTCTCAGTGTCTGCCAATGGGCTCATTTCTAGTCCCTAGGAAGCAGCATGGAACATTGGAAAGATAAGAGATTTGAAACTAAATCACAGTATCAAGTCTTACTGGTCATGTGATCTTGGGAAGTTACTTAAAGTCTCAGACCTGGTGTTACCACATCTATAAATTGAGTTAGTACTACCTTCTTGCAGGATGTCATAAAGAGCAAATGTAAATGAACCTGGTTCTGTGTAGAGATTGGTTGATAGTAGACAGAGTGTGTCCATTACCCTGTTGCTGCCCTTTCCAGACAACCTGGCCCCAACTCTGCCTTGTAGGCTATGGACTGAAATACTTATTACTAATTCCGGTCCTTCACACTGCCTAGGTTGCATGTCTACTCATCTTTCATTTATAAAACGACTAACATTAGAACAAATGTGTGTGTGCGTGTGTGTGTGTGTGTGTGTGTGTCTTTTTTACTACATTGTGCCAATTGACTGAATAGGTTAAATTCTTTATGCATTAACAGAGGATGAGGGCAAGGGCAATTATGTGGTTTGGTGTTCATTGAACACAAGCCAGACTTTGAGCTAGAACCTCTAACTTCTGTTGAAGGACCTACTACATGCCGATACTTTTAATACACTCCCTCGTTTCATACACACAGCACCCCTGGAAAACTGATTGCATAGACTGAAGCACAGAGAAGTTAAATTTATCTTGCATCAAGAAAACAGCAGACTGGGAGGTCAAATCTGATCTCCTTCGCCTGTGTGCTTTCCCAGACAATGTTCTTCATTTTAAAATATTATGTGCTACATGAAATGTCTTAATTTAAAATAGTATAGCAGGTCTCAAATGCATTCTGTTATACTAACCCACGCATAAGGAGGAGCTGTTAGGCAAATAAAATCAGAATCATCCTGCATTTAAGGAATTCACAAAGTACATTCCTTTCAGAATAAATGTCGAGAAAATATGTTGGCACTGTCAAACACAAAAATGTGAAGACGGGGGGAAAAGTGAAAACAGTAAGAATTGCTGCTGTTCACTGTTTCTTGAGAGATTTGGAAATGTAAATTTCACAGCAAATTTGGTGTTTGTAGAATTTGTTATTCGGTTTTCTTCTTGCTGTGTGTGCTAAAGTTAATTTCATATCCCCAAAATGTCCCAGATCAGTGTGTAGAAATGGTTCTCAAAACTTGATTTTGTAGAAACATATGTGTTAATAAACTTATGTAAATCCTGTTAAGGAGGCTGTGAGGGCAATTGTGTTAAAATACACCTTCCTCTGGTGGTTGGAATGTAGAAGAATGCCAACTTGGTCATCAAATGATGAAAGATTCACTCACCCTTTCATGTTCTCGTGTATGGTGTGTCTGGGCAGTGAGTCTGGTCAGGGTCTGAAGAACAAGTAGGTAGGCTGTCATCAGAACCTGGGGGTCAGGCAACTGTTGGAGCCTGAGATTCAAGTTGGGGGTGGTGGGCCAGAAAGGCAAAGAGGCAAGATGAAGCCAAGACCCATACTGAGAGGTCACAGGAGACACCAAAGTCACACAGGGTGGGTCAGAAGACAGCAGCCAATGTCCCTGGAGACAAAGCACAGGAGAAAATCACTATGTGTACCAGCAAATCTTTCAGCAGACCACTCTCAACCAGAGCAGTGTTTACCCCAGCATACGAAGGTACTACCCCAAACATGACATTCTGAAAGTTACGTTGTTCTAGGCATACTGGGCACACACTGTGAATAAAATGACTTCAGTATAATCCCCTGGTCCGCCCTGCCCAAGACAATGGTAACTCCATCTACCCTTTACATCACTTTTCTATTTATTCTGTTTATCACATTCTATTACACTTACCTGCCAAGTGTCTCCAGAATCCCTTCTCTCTCCTTCTTTCTTTCTGCCATGGTCCTTGTCACATCCTGCCCAGATTAGTTTCCTTATGAGCAGATTTCCTACTGCTGTTCTGATTTACACTCCCTTGGGATCCTCATGTTTAATCATATTATTTCTTTGCGTAGAGACTCAGAACATACACTCTACAGCCCTTTGCTGCTGAGGTTCATTCTGGTGCTGATACGGATGAGATGCCGTGTGCCTGGCACTGCCACAGGGACAGAGAATACTTCTTCCCCCAAAGAGTTCACCATGTTTTGAAGGATGAAATCCAGATTCATCTCCTCCCATTCAACCCTGTTCACATAATATTCCTACCACAGCATATTCATCCATGCTCTTTAACACCTGCTGGCCTCTTTCTATTATTCCTCTGCTTGTCAAACTCCTACTCATCCTTAAATACCTAACTCCCTAATTACCTTGTGCATAAAATTTTTCCCAGTTCCCTAAACAGAATTTGCTCCATGCATATTTCCAGACCCCTTCTCTCTATAGAGCATTAATTGGAAATCCCATTAATTATGAATATTTCCTTAAAACTTGTTCTCTACTACTGGATTGCATCAGTTTCTTAAGTACAAGAATCATATTCTGCCCACATTCGTGTTGCCAAAAACCAAGCAGAGTGCTAAAATACATCAGGCATATAAAACACAGCTTTGAAAATTAGTTTGCTAACTAATGCAAGAATGCAGACAAGGTTTGGGAAATCAGATTGAAATTGACACAAAATAACCACACCCACATCTGTATTTCACTTAGTGTACTGAATATTACAGATGGAATGCAAGGGAAAACACCCACAGTGTTTGTCGGGGAAGGGTGGGTGGGAGTCTTAGGAATGCAGCAACCATATTTCTAAATGACTTGAGAGGAATTTTTACATAAATTATTTTCTCCAAAAATATTCAAATCATATTTCTAATTCTTATCAGCAAATTCATCTATTCCTGCCTCTTTAATCTCTTCATTGACCTGCTGTTGAATTGATTTTTATTAGATAATTTTTCCTTATCTAATTAAAGCCATATTTCAAGAGGTGGGAAGTGGGTCCAGCTCTCCCTCATCTCCTGAACCATCCTGTGAACATCCCCCAGCAACAAGAGCTTGGATACCAGAGGTGGAGAGAAAGTCAATTACAGACAGCAAGGAAAGAAGCCGAGGCATTGATCATCTCATCAGACTTAGGACTTGAGACAAAGCCACAGAATTCAACATCACATTAACTCTGCTTGCGCCGGAAGGGAGAAACACTTTTTAACAGGTTCAGGTTGCAAACGTGGGCTACATTTTAAGGCAATTTAACCTAATCCAGGGTTTCTAAACCTTAGCATACGTGACATTTTGGACTGGATAATTCTCTGTCCTGTGCATCGTGGGATGTTTAGCAGCACCTGCGGCCCAACCTACTAGATGCCAGTTGCAACCACAGTTGTGACAACTAAAAATTTCTCCAGGCATTGTCAAATGACCCCTGGCAGGGGCACAAAACTGACTCCTAGTTGAGAACCCCTGATCTAACCCACCACAAACAAACAAAAATGCCTCCAATTCCATGAAGAAAGCTGCCTTTTCAAATGCTTTAATAATAAAAGGTAGAATAGTGTCACATTTATATTTGCACAAAAGATGTTGCACATATTATCCTAGAGATAACCCCTAAACTCCTCTGACAGAACATGGAGCAGAACCTGACATAACCTCAGTCAACTGAAGTCTATTTTCGGAGAGCAGCTGAGGCAGTTTGCCATGGCAGGAGGCTTTTCCTTCTTTGATATTTCTGGAGGGCATGCTGCTGCATGCTCTGCAGCCAAATCAGAAGCGAATAACATGATTTCTGTTTTAAACATAAAGCAAAATTCAAAGGAATGTTTTTTACCTGAAAAAGCAGGCTGCAAGAATCCCTGATTTACAATGGGAATCCTCAAACACCATGCGACTGACTCAGCCCCCCTTCAATCCACTGTGCCTGAAATCAGTGAAAATCAGACAAAAGGCCCAATTAACATCAATTCAACAGAAAAATAAAATTATCTTTTAAAAACACAATCGTTTTATAAATTCTCCAGGCCTTAATTTCCTCACCTCTAAAATCAGGTCATAAGACCTGTTTCATAGATTTACATAGAAACTAAATGAGACATTGCACATGAAGGCATCAGTTGGCACTTGGTATGCATTTTAATAACCGCTTAAGGCTAAGCACGGTGGCTCACGCCTGTAATCCCAGCACTTTGGGAGGCCGAGGCAGGCGGTTCACCTGAGGTCAGGAGTTTGAGAACAGCCTGACCAACATGGCAAAACCCGTTTCTACTAAAAATACCAAAAAAAATTAGCCAGGTGTAGTGAAACGTGCCTGTAGTCCCAGCTACTTGGGAGGCTGGGGCACCAGAATCACTTGAACCTGGGAGGCAGAGGTTGTAGTAAGCAGAGATTGCACCACTGCACTCCAGCCTGGACGACAGAGCGAGACTCAGTCTCAATTAAAAAACAAAACAAAACAAAACCCTAAATAAGCAATTTTAATTTTTTTAAATCAGTTTTTTTGGTATCAGGTAATAGCTAAAATTAGAATTTGTTTTCTTCCTTTTGTAGAGATGGAGTCTCACTACGTTGACCAGGCTAGCCTTGAACTCCTAGGCTCAAGCAATCCTTCTGCCTTGGCCTCCAAAAGTGCTGGGATTACAGGTATGAGCCACAACACTGTGCCTTAGAATTGGTTTTCAACCTCCTCTTGCCTACCTGAACAATCCAAAGCATAGAGAAAATAAAAGTTGGACACAAATTAGGACACGAATCACTTACTAATGTGTGTACTTTTGTGCTTCAAGAAAATACGAAAAGTATTGAACAAATGTTTTGTGTAAAATAATCTTCTAAACCTAACTTCCTAAAATTTAACAAGTATTGGTCTCTAAGCTGGTGACTGGCCTGATATTTCATCTCCTAAAATCATTTAGCTTACAAGATGTGTTACTTTAAATAATGGCAATTTTATATTGTATTTGTTTATTAATATACTGTTCTCAAACCCATAGTAAAGGGTCTGTTTGTTACAAGGTTTATGGAATAGAAAATAAGAACCAAGAAAACAAAGACAATTTGATATGGGAATCAATGGGATCCTTTTTTTTTTTCTCATTTTAGAACAATGATAAAAGTACCTAATTTTCTATTACAAAAGATGTGTATGCTTATTAGCATGTTTGTAAAACATAGGTAGCATCAATTAAAAAAAAATCCTCAGTCCTAGATTATATGGTATATGATATTATTTTAGAGTATCTAATTCAAAGAATGGCAATTTTTTAAAACTATTTATTTATTTATTTATTTGCAG
Organism: Piliocolobus tephrosceles; assembly: GCF_002776525.5. Classification (NCBI taxonomy): domain Eukaryota; kingdom Metazoa; phylum Chordata; class Mammalia; order Primates; family Cercopithecidae; genus Piliocolobus; species Piliocolobus tephrosceles. The sequence continues at coordinate 135,305,807 of NC_045439.1, forward strand.
ATGGAGTCTCGCTCTATCACCCAGACTGGAGTGCAGTAGCACAATCTGGGCTCACTGCAACCTCTGCCGCCCAGGTTCAAGCGATTCTCCTGCCTCAGCCTCCCGAGTAGCTGGGATTACAGGCACCTGCCACCATGCTTAGCTAATTTTTGTATTTTTAGTAGAGATGGGGTTTTATATTGGCCAGGCTGGTCTCGAACTCCTGACCTCAAGTGATCTGCCCATCTCGGCCTCCCAAAATGCTGGGACTACAGGCATGAGCCACCATGCCCGGCCTCAAAAAAGGGCAGTTTTAAACATTCAAAATCACATTTCCTTTCAACAAATATTGATACTCATCAAATGTATGGAAAATAAATCAAAACTAGGTCTAGAAGAGCCTATTTTTAATGCACAGACATCAAATAAAAATAATCATGCTAAATAGCTGGATGGGGGGAGGTGGGGGCAGGGTTGAGGCTGAAACAGGCACCAAGCCAAGTCTTAGACATAGACTTTTTGGTGTTTTACAGTGTGTTATATTGTGATCTTATCCCTCATGACAATTTTTATTATTCCATCTTCCAGATGAAGAAACTGAAGTTGAAAGATAGTAAGTAACTTGAACAAGCTTACACGCCTTAGTGGAGCTAGGATTGGAGCCTAGGCACTTGGACTCCAGAGCCCATGAGGAGTGATGCCTCTGTAGACGTCAACAGTGAGTACAGAGACCTGTGAGTTTCTCTGCCACTAAGTTAGCACTGAGGCAGTGACTGAGATCAGTCCTATGAAAACATGACCACCTAAGGATCATGCTGATTTCAGTGCCCAGCAAATTAGTCTCAAGCTGAAACCATCCGATTTTCCCATAGAACTAATATTTATGATTTTTGAATAAACATAGAAATTGACCCTCCCTTGTCTTAAAACTTGAAACTTACATTTGTCTCACCTGAGTTCCTTCCTCAAGAAACTGACCCTCAGGCAAGGGAATGAAACTCATCAGATTTTGTGAAACTCATCAGATCACCACATCCAATGAGATGCCAGTTTCCTCATCTATCATGATTGCTTTCTTACCTGTCCCTAATTCCTGTTTTCCTGCTCTCCTTGCTATATAAATCCCCCAATTTTCATAAGCTGGGGAGACTGATTTGAGAATTTATCTCCCCTTCTCCTTAACTATCGCATCTGATTACAGGTGACTAAAGCCTTCTTCTCTGGCAATACTCATTTGTCTCAGTGATTGGCATTCTGTGTAGCAAACAGCAGGACCTAGACAGAACCTCTGGAGTATCAGTAACAAATCTGGCCCCAGGTAATGAAAACACAAATCATGAAACCTGAGTTTCTCATAGACAAGCCTGTCTTCCCCATAGATAAGTCACCAAACAGGAAAATCAAATGGACTCCTCTTTCTGAAAGATTTTTCTCAGTTGGAGATTTCTAAGTAGGTCATTCTCTTGGATTGACTCCACAAAGTGTACAGACCCTTTATTATTCTATGCAGGATGTTGCATACATCAGGGCTCAGAATGTTTTGGCAATGAAAAATTTGTTCTAAACCAAAAGAGTACGTCAGTCATGAGCCTCTTAAGAACCTCATAATGCCAAGATCCAATGGAATCTAATTTTAAGATAACAACTTCCATAGTCAACCCTAAAACAGTATCAATAACCAATAAATATTAACTTATCAATATGTCATATGCATGGATGCTCAAATCTAAAAGATGAATGTGTCTCAAAGTTAAAGTTTCAACTCAGACTTTTGTCAAAGCACCTATTAGACAAATAGCAGGCACCACGATAGGCACCAGAAATTCAAACATAAATCAAGGTAGAGTTCCTGTCTTTACCGCTTATCACGGAAGATGACACGCAAATGAGTATCAATAGTAAAATAACCCAGAATGATAAACGTTATTGTAAAATATGTGCAACATTATAAGGGATCAGAGAGGGATAGATCAATTAATTATTCATGTCAAGAAGCATGAAGAATTACAGAAAGGAAATGGCATTGGAGCAGAGTCTTGACAGATGGGAAGGAGCTTGCCACACAAATGAGTAATAGTACAGTTATGTCGGAGTTGGGGTAAACAGTTCTACCTTCCTTGAAAAGAAATATACGGAAAGGAGAGTCCAGACACGGGACTTGGCACATGGGCTGAGGCAAGGATGCAATGACCCAATTCAAACATTTTTGGAAATACCCAACAATAATAATGAGAGGCATCAGAGGAGCTCAATGCCAAGAATAAGAATGAACCTATCGGAGTTAGAATGAACACAATGAAGGCAGGGGACTCAATTAGAGACAGAAGAATAGGGACAGAAAGACCAACTAGAAAGCACCGTTACCATATTTCAGGAGGGAGTTAAGTCTCAGGGCACAACAGATAAACAAGTAGGGGGTGCTGGAAGTTGCTGAAAGAAAGAAATCAGGGAGATAAGGGGACACCCCACAAGAGAAACTGGATGCTCACTGGCCCTTTGAAAATTGCCAAAAATAACTCCATATTTCACAAGTATACCACGGGCATCTATACACATCGTGCATAAAATGGGGACACACCATATTAATGTCAATAGAAGACTTAGATGTCACCACGTTAGACAAGGGCCCTAATCCTCAGGAGCATCAGTGCTCTGCCAGACACTGCACTGGATATTTTGCACAAGAAATGTACTCCAGGAACTTACTGGTGTTCTCGCCCACTGGCAAGGCTGGCCATCCACCTCTCGCATGGGTTGGCCCTAGGGATCCATCAAGAACAGCCTCATTTTACTGTTTCTCTCACCCAGCAGCAAAATGAATCACTCTTTTTGTGGCAGCAGCCCTACAAATCAATTCACTTAAAACTGCCTCTGCTAAAACAAAACACAAGCCAAGGGTTTCAGGTCTCTTTTCCTCCCAATGGTTTGCACAGATCAAAAACTGCTCCAAGATTTCTAAAGAGAAGAGCTTGGGCTCCCCCGGCCCAGCACCAGTCTGGGCTTGAATGAGACCAGACCACCCTGGGGGGCAACTGAGATGCTCCTGAAATGTCAGAAGCAGCACTGCAAGCCTCTGATCCTCTACCACCTTCTGTGCTATGGATATTGATTTCAGACATTGTTACAGGGCATAACTCCAAGTCTGTACCTTTACAGCTTGTCATTTGGGCCAGCCTTTCACAAGGGACTTCGCACCAGCAGCCTTGTGTCTGGTACTTTTGAAAGCAGAACCAAGCCTTCCGAGGCTTGTTTTTTCACTCCATGAGGTTTGATCAATGACACAGCCAGATATTTTCATTATTTTGACAAGCATACATAGAGCGCTCAGACCAGGAGACAATGGAAGGCCTCCAGCCATTGATGTGCACAAGAATTAAGAAGAATAAAAATGTCAACATGCTCAGATGTCTCCATCTTGACACTTTTGAGGGAGCTGTTATCCTTTTGAGACAGTCTGCATTTATTGAACAGATACGTGTTACACACTGCCACAGACTTTGGGGTGGGAAAGAGAAGAAGATGAGCAAGAGAAGTCCATGACTTAAAGAAACCTGCAATGCAGTTTCTTTAGAAACTTGATTGAAAAACAGATGTGGCTATAAATGCTACAAGAAAGCAAATCAAAGTGGATGGGGAATGTGGTCTGGGCTGCATTGGTGCTGGGATAAGTGAAATTTTTAGTCACGTCCCACCTGCCTTATTAAAGGGAGAGAACATTAGGATCAGAGAAGAGGCTGGTGTTCTGATGCCCGTTTGATGGTGAAATGCTAATATCAAAAAAAGAGCCTTGAATCTTGAACTCATGATCACATAGCTCATCTAGCTGGATATCCTTTCCACATTTTAAATCCAAATAGCACGGTGATATTGATCCCAGTGTCTCAAGTTTTAGAACCCTATGTTTTGATATAAGATATGGTTTTCTGCAAACCACATTTTTGTGAAAAGAAGCAGAATGGGACAATAAAGAAACCTACACATAGGAATGTGTGCTCTGAGCAGTGAGACTGATATTGAAAATGACCTTGAGGTTTCTCTCTTCAACCTCACAGGACCACAGGAAGAAGCAGCAAAACTAATGGTGGAAATAAAGTAAGATAGGTGTTTAAAATGTCTACAGTGCTATCTATTTTTAATGATCTCGGATGCTAGAAACCAAGGAAGGGAAGTCAGTTTTTAAAATAACCTGTGAGCCTTTACGTAGTATCATATTTCACAAAGTTTTTAAACTTCCCTGTATCAACTTTCATGACATTATAAGGATATTAGCAGCCCCAGTGCTTGGGATTAGACAGAGATGAGGAGAAGGAACGCACAGGGGAAAGCATATAATCAAAGATCACATAACATAAACTAAATTAATAAATAAATGGAGCCAAAAGTCAACCTACAATTTTGCAAAAGTATCTTCACTATTTGCTCATAGATCCTTTCATTCAGTCAACAAAACTGAGCTGGGCGTTTGGGATTCCGGAAGCTTCTCACCTGGTGAGGATATACTAGGAATCTCTATTGATTTAAATTGTGGGTAAATCATGTCACCTTTTTCCAAAAATTAAAAATATGATAGTCGTCCTAATTCTATTTCTCTCTCATTCATTCAGACAGTCAGTTACTTATCTTACAAAGATTTAAGCATTTAATCTGTACCAGGTATTTTCCTAGGCTTAGAGGATACCAAACTTAATAGAATGCAGTATCTACCCTTTAAAAGAGCCAGTCAAGAATTTCCAGTAATGCCAGTTAAAGGTAATTGATATGGCTTGGCTGTGTCCCCCCACAAATCACAACTTGCATTGTATCTCCCAGAATGCCACATGTTATGGGAGGGACCTAAGGGGAGGTAACTGAATCATGGGGGCTGGTCTTTCCCATGCTGTTCTCATGGTAGTGAACAAGTCTCACAAGATCTGATGGGTTTATCAGGGGTTTCCGCTTTTGCTTCTTCCTCATTTTTCTCTTGCCACCACCATGTAAGAAGTGTCTTTCACCCCCTGCCATGATTCTGAGGCCTCCCCAACCATGTGGAACTGTAAGTCCAATTAAACTTCTTTTTCTTCCCAGTCTCTGATATGTCTTTATCAGCAGCATGAAAATGGACTAATACAGTGGTCAGTACAATAATGTTTACATAAGGCCGGGCGCGGTGGCTCAAGCCTGTAATCCCAGCACTTTGGGAGGCCGAGACGGGCGGATCACGAGGTCAGGAGATCGAGACCCTCCTGGCTAACACGGTGAAACCCCGTCTCTACTAAAAATACAAAAAATTAGCCGGGCGAGGTGGTGGGCGCCTGTGGTCCCAGCCACTCGGGAGGCTGAGGCAGGAGAATGGCGTGAACCCAGGAGGCAGAGGTTGCGGTGAGCTGAGATCCGGCCACTGCACTCTAGCCTGGGCGACAGAGCAAGACTCCGTCTCAAAAAAAAAAAAAATAATAATGTTTACATAAACAGAATGCTGTAACAGGTACAAGCAGCAGTGAGGAAGGATTTTTCGAGAGAAGAAGAAAGAAGAGTAGCACTTGATCCAAGTCACCAAATATGTGGAGAAGTTTCCCAGGCAAAGAAAACAGAGGAAGGGCATGCCCCATGGAGAGCAAGACATACGCTGCAGAGGGAAAAGAGGGCATGGAGTGTCCAACAGGAGCAAGGAGTAAGTTATGTGTCATTGGGAGCAATGTGATTTGGGCAGGTGAGCTGATTCCATACCACAAAGGTAGGCACCAACAGGAAGATCTTGGCAGCTCTCCCAAGGTGCTTAAACTTGATTCATGTCAACGGTGGGGCTGCTATCAGACACTTTCACCCCCATTCTATCTGGTGAAGCCCAGGAAATTTAAGTAACTTGCCCACGAACAAGTCTGTCAACAGTCAAATGGCTATCTGATTTTACTTACAGAACGAAAAGCTGCCATCCTCCAAGTTGGGCTGAGTTTTGAGTAGATTGAAATGTTGAGCCTATGGGGACACACAAGCCATCACTATAATGCCCTATCCTAAGATTTGCATGTCATTCTCCCATGCATTTATTCAGTAACTTTACATCAGTCTCTGCTTGATGTCAGCCACCGTGTTAGGCCCTTGAAGTACAATTGTAATGGAAATAGACATATAAGAGCTTGATGGTAAAGTTGAGAGGAGGCCAGGCAATACAGTAAGTACATGGCATCAAGACTCCCCACAGCAGGGACTCTTGATCTGGCCTACGGGAGAGGCCCACTCGTTAGAAGTAAAGCGCCCTGGAGAGTTGCCTTCTGTGCCTTACTCAGCAAGCCCACTTGGATGTGGGCCAGACAAACCTAGTAGCCAACATCCCACCAACCAGGACTGCCACGTGGAGTGGCTTCATCTCCCCTAGATGTGCGTTCCTGCCTGAATGTGCACTGACAGGAAGCAATGCCAGTCCTTCTGCATGTGGCAAAGCTTATTCCAGTCACCACTTTCTCTCAGTCTAGAGTGATCTTTGAAACTTGTCCATAAAACTAATTGAAAAGGAAAGCAAATGCATTTCATTGAAAGGAAATCACAGTGCTGTGGCCGACGCCATCATTTTTGTCAGTAGATGGGAAATTCAAGTGCAACTCCTATATGTAATTACCCATCATATCTTGAATACAAAATTATAGCTTCCACAAGTTAGACACATTTCACACACAAACATTGCCATTGTATAAAAAGATAGTTAGGCAATAAATTCCATTAACGGAGTAGGTGAGCAGAGACTTTTTAAATCACTAATATATTTTATACATTATGATGATATGCATTCTGCAAATTTGTGATGTCCTTTAGGATAGGATTTCTATATTAGATTTCTTTTCCAATTATCACAAAATCTCTCCCACCTTTACTTATTCCCCGCTAAAAGCATCCCAGAGAGGCAACAAGAACACCAGACTAGAAGTCAGGAAATGTGCATTATTTCTTAGATTGTATCACAAATTACTTTTTGTTGGCAAGTTATTTAATCCCTGCTTAATGTTCTCATCTACAAAACATGAACAGTGGCACCTACTCCATGGAATTCCCAACCTGCTGGGAAAAGCCCTGGATTTGGAGTTAAGAGGCTGAAGTTTGAGTTTGACTTTGCCACTGACTGGCAAATGACTGGGTAAATAACATAAACTCCCCGAGACCAAGGTAATTCACCAGTAAAGGGGGCCTAATTCCACCTGCCTCATAAATTTGTGCTGAGAGTTAAATAAAGTAACCCAGAGTGTTTTATAAACCACAAGCACTTACAGTAACATAAGGTATTATTAATTAGGATCAAATAAGATCACAAATAAGATCTTATAACTGTAGTGTTTTCAGAAGCACATAGCGCATGTGTCATTGAATTTTTTTTTTAGACAGAGTCTCGCTCTGTCGCCAGGCTAGAGTCCAGTGGCGCGACCTCGGCTTGCTGCAATCTCCACTTCCTGGGTTCAAGTGATTCTCCCACCTCAGCCTCCTGAGTAGCTGGGACTACAGGTGCACACCACCATGCCCAGCTAATTTTTAGATTTTTAGTAGAGACAGGGTTTCACCATGTTGGCCAGGATGGTCTCGATCTCTTGACCTCGTGATCCGCCCACCTCGGCCTCCCAAAGTGCTGGGATTACAAACGTGAGCCACCATGCCTGGCCGTCATTGAATTAATTATGCAGCCAACCATGCTGGGTGTATTTTCTACAATCAACCTTTAACCTCTCGGACATTTTAGGGTTACCTCCTTTTATCATCCATGGGGAAAGACCAGAGGATCCTATGCAGCAGGCTTCCTGAGCAGCTCAAGTTGCCTTGCACTGAGCGTGTCATAGGAAGCTGGATAACACCAAGACTCAGCGACTGAGGAGCCCTGACCCAGCACTACTCCTGTGCTGGAAAGGTGGCATGGAAAAATGAGGAACTCCTTTCTGCTCCAGGAATGATACAGCATGACAGCAAAAGGGGTTTTGTGTGATCTTCCCTTGCTACAGCCAAGCAAGTTCAGGGCTCAGGCCAAGACTTGTTCAACGAGAACCAGGTAGAACCTTTCAAGGCTAATGACACATGAGATTGACCTCAGACACAGTCTGATGAAGTTTCATTTCCTAAACCCAAGTTCATTCACCTCACTGCCCCACTTCAATCTGTCAGATATTCTAGAAGCACTCAGCTTTCTCCGTGCTGTCCAAACCTCTTCGAATGCTGTCTGAACTTCTTCGAATGTCCCCAGCATGCCAGACACCTTGACCAGGAGCGGTGGAAATAGCACTGGCACATTCCACCTTTGGCCTTGATTTGCAGCAATGCGTGGGTGGCATCCACAGCACCCAGTGCCAACCCAGAGCACGAGGACACGGGCATCAATTTCACAGCCTGAGTTCCCCGAGGTAACTTTTATAACTCTGCTATAGTAGTTACTTTTTTAAAGGTCAGGATTTACATGTTTATTTTGACTAGTGCTTCTTGGAATAAACCAGATTGAAAAAAAAGAAAGAAATTGACAGAAACAGTTTAATCTTGTTTGCAAGTGAAATCTACAGCTCATTTTGGGAAATCTCCTGTGAGAATTCTTCTTGATGTCATTGAGAGGGAGAAGAAAGAATGACATTTCAGTTCAGCATGGGACACCCAGGGGGCCAAAAACACCAGTCCCACAGAAGAACATCTGGTTGGCGAACACAAAGGAACACAACACCTGCGAACTCCTCATGTGTTTACTCTGTAACTAGTTGTCCATTATCCACACAAAATATGTTTTGGGGCTGGAAACTGGTTTGTTCCTGCCAAGAAAGTCTGGAGTGATAACGCAGCCTGTTTACCTTGGAATTTTCCCCATCCTAGCTAGCATGGGTGGACCCTGCTGAGCCAAGACAGCTTTGGAACATTTTTCTGCCTCATGCCTGTTTGCTGAGACCTCTATAAGTTTGGAGCTGGTGATTGGGACAGGGTGTTGGAGAATGAGAGTGTGGAGAATAACTGTTGGGCTTCAGGAGAGGGTTATGATATTATTTATTCCTCAGTGATGATTTTCTGGCAGGACGTTTCATGTCTTAGCTTCTGGAAGGAGTTGCACGTATCAAAAACAACACCAAAACAAACCATTTTAACACCCACACTTACAGGAAACTCTACCCCAGGGGTTGAGAGTTCTTCTAAAGGAACAAGAAGGCCTGCCGTGTGCAACTCTGCCCTTGGCAGTATGGTTGTCAGACCCCAGCACAATTTATTGGTCCTTCTTTGAAGCGCTCTTGGCCTCTAGAAAGAAGCGTCCCCCAAAGAGACCCAGCGGGAAGCAGCCCTTGGCCGAAGAGTTCCCGCCATAATTCAGTCCCTCTCATTGTCAGGTGAGACGGCCAAACACCGCGTCACTCCCTGTCACCACCTTGAGTCAAAATTTTAGCAGGAGACTAATGGGAACAGTGAACGCCATTGGCTTGTGGACAAATCGAAGCCTACAATGAAGAAGTGAGAAGAGGTATGTGGAAAAACAGCAGAACTCACATTTATTTGAATCCCAGCTTTAAGCCAGGCTCAATGATTAGCACTTTGCATGCTCTTTCTCATATAATTTTCATAATAACTCTATTCTCCTACTAATTTTGTAGGCTAAAAACGAAGGAACTCTCCAGGGTCAAGTTATTTCACCAAATGGAAAAGCTGGGGTTTCCACCCACGTCTCTCTGGCTCTTTTCTGCTACATCACACAGCCTGCAAAATTAAGGTTGACAAGCATTGATATTCCTTTGCCTCCAAATATATCCAAAAAGTTCCATTGTAGTGCTGAGTTGTTTGTCTGTTTGTTTCAGATGGCTTAGCCTAGTCTCCATTCCTCCTTATCTCACCCTGAGAACAGGAAGAAAGTTAAAAGATCATGGGGACTGTGTTGAACTAGGAGTAAGAAGGGCTATGTCCCAGGCTTGCTTCTCTCACACTGCACTCAGGTCCTCAGTTCACACTTGCTTCACATGAGAGAGTGGAATATGTACTGTGATAGATGTTTACTGTATTGTTTAAGGATGTTCAATGCATCTCTAGAAAATAACAGAAACAGGCCAATGATCATAGAAGAGATGAAGTAGAGCGAGATGAGTTACACAAAGATAAGGTACATGGGCACATGGGTGCAGGTGGAAGACGGGAAGGATGGAAGGACTTGAGGCACCAAATATTCAGAATTACACTAAATATACTTGAGGCACTCAAAATTCACCGGGACTTAAATTGGCCACTCATGGGGAACACCCATTTTGGCTCTGCCTGTCCTCTGGCTAAAACTGGGGTCCTCAACCCCTGGGCTGCTGCCTGTTAGGAACTGGGTTCCACAGCAGGAGGTGAGCAGTGAGCAAGCAAGCATTAACCCCTGAGCCCTGTCTCCTGTTAGATCAGCCACAGCATTAGATTCTCATAGGAGCACGAACCCTACTGTGAACTGTGCATGCAAGGGATCTAGGTTGCATGTGCCTTATGAGAATCTAACGCCTGATGATTTGTCACTGTCTCCCATCACCTCCAGATGAAACCATCCAGTTGCAGGAAAACAAGTTCAGGGCCCCCATTGATTCTACATTATGAGGAATTGTATAATTATTTCATTATAAATTAAAATGTAATAACAGAAATAAAGTATACAACAAATGTAATGCACTGAATCCTACCCCACTCTTGAATCATGGAAAAATTGTCTTCCATGAAACTGGTCCCTGGTGCCAAAAAGGTTGAGGATCATTGGCCTAAAACAGGGATAAAAGCCAGCAGGCTCACTGGCAAGCTGTGGCTGGGACCGAGCATACCTGTCTCCATGCCTCACAAAAACAAATGTGTGTGTCTGCCTCAAGTACCTTCCATCTGTTGGCCCCCTTGTTATTAAATCTTGTCCTCTTCATAACCCCAGTGTCAGAGTGAGAGAATGAGAGAGTGAGAGACAGACACAGAGAAAGGGGGTGGGGGGGGCGGTATACATATTGTCTAACACAGCAGTGGTCCTCAACCTTTTTGGCAGCAGGGACTGGTTTCGTGGAAGGCAATTTTTCCAAGGACTGGGGTGACAGGGTGATAGTTTCGGGATGATTCAAGCACATTACATTTGTTGTGCATTTTGTTTCTATTATTATTATATTGTAATATATAATGAAATAATTATACAACTCACCATAATGCAGAATCAGTGGGAGCCCTGAGCTTGTGTTCTGGCAACTACACAGTCCAATTCAAGGGTGATGGGAGAGAGTGAAGGCATTAGATTCTCATAAGGAGCACATAGCCTAGATCCCTCACATGCGCAGTTCACAATTATCATAGGGTTCCTGCTCCTGTGAGAATCTAATGCCACCATTGATCTGACAGGAGGTGGAGCTCGGGGGTAGTGTGAGCTATAGGGACTGGCTGTAAATACAGACAAAGTTTTGCTTGCTCATCCACCCACCGCTCCCCTCCTGATGTGTGGCCTGGTTCCTAATAGGCCATGGACTGGTACTGGTACCAGTCTATGGCTGTGGGATTGGGGACCCCTGTAATACAGGACTCAGAGTTTGGCCCTTTCAACCCTGCCTGTACCCTACTCCAAGTGTGTTAGTCTTCGTTTCTTTCCCCTTACTTCTGTGTGTTTTAAACCAGTTTATTAAGCTGTCTGATGAGAACGTCTTAATTTGGTATTTGAGGCTTTCTGTTCCCTTGCTTCTGGGATGGCTTGTTTGGTAATGCGCTTGAAGGGCCCCTCTGCATCCAGGTGATTTCCCACTTCACACGGGACCTCCGAGACTCTGCTCCCTTTAGCATTCTGTGGCTCTCGATCCTCAAAAGAGAGCAAATCCTGGTGGAATAATTCAATGGCAAAGAAAACCAAGTAAACCAGAGAAGATTAACATGATTTTTGTTTAAAGACAATGCTTATGAATTACTTCATGTCATTGGAATTTGTATTCGTTTCTTTAAAACCCTCTCAGTGTACTTTGGACTTAGCCTGTCAGTTGGTGTTTTCACCATCTCAAAGTCCTCTCATCCTGTGGCACCTATGTGAGCATCACACTAACCTTGTAAGGTTCTCAGAACAGATACGATTATTCTTGTTGCACAAGTGAATAAACTTTGCTCAAGCAAGTACCATGAATTGCCTGAGGGTAGATCACTAGCAAACGATGAGTTCAGACCTAGAATACTACACAAAGATTCTTTCCACTATATCATGTGTACACTGGAATGTATTTAGATTCCTATCCACATGCAGTAGAATTGAAAGACAGGGAAGATAAAGCTAGGGAGGGAAGGAGAGACAGAGAGAGAGACGGTGGTCATGGATGATATATATTTTACGTATGTGATATACATACTGCCATTTGTTGAAGCCCTATTTTGTGTCCAGTAATGTTTTATGTGTCTTATCCATAGCATCTCTCTTTCTCAAAGTGCTAAGAGATCATATCACTCTCACTTCACCGCTGATGAAAGGGAGACTCAGAGATGCTCCTTCAGTAACATGCTTGATGACAAGGAGAAAATGCAGATTTCCAATGTAAGTCTGCTGACCCAAAGACCTGCTTTCTAAGATGCAATCATCATAATGATCACTACCAATTAAGAATCCGTAAACTTTTTGAGTATGTTCTGTGTACGGGGCAGGGTTAAGCATTGTGCATACACCATGTTAGTTTTTCTCATCAGGGTCCTCAGAAAGTCCCTGCAACAAAGTGTCTCTTTTGTAAAAGAATGAAAAGTTGATGTGTTAAAGGTAAATGCAGGTGTTTAGACACTTACAAATATGCAATGGAGAGCAATCAAAATACCTGTCAAGACAAGGACAATCTTTAACCTTTGATCTTGCCTTTTGACTCCTCCCAAACTGGGATAAGAGAGTATGAACCCAGTGATCAGGACTTGTCTTGGCAGAACAAATTGGGGAAGGGCAGAATTGGTGATTGAAAGAACCAAAGGTAATGTATGGGCTTTATTTGGATTCTGATTCTAACAAACCATATATAAAAAGACATCGAATATGAACTGGATGTTGGATGACATTAATACATTCTTGGGTTTTTATTTTGCACGGTATGATTAAGTTACTGTGAATATTTAAGATGTTCTTATATTTTAGTGATACATATGTACATGAGGATGAATGAAATTCATGATTGCTTAGATTTGCTCTAAAATATTTTAGCAAAAAAGATGAAGAATATATGATAATGAATGTTAATAATGTTAATAGTTGTTAATTCCAGTTGATGTATATATAGTGTCTACTGTCATATTCACTCTGGACTATTCTACCTTTACATGTTTGAAATTCTCAAAATAAAAAGGAAAACTTTATGTTGTTGAGTGAATAAGGTTAGAGAACAGAGCCAGGAAGGAAACACTGGGGGTACCTAGAAAGACAGGGAAAATAATAAAAATAAGAAATGAACTTCCTGAGTGAAGGGCTTAGTCTGGTAAAGTAGGGAATTGGGAAGGGTATACTTAGGGTTTCAGATTGTGACTCCAGGGATTCACTTAAGCAGTAGTATTGACAAAAAAATCAAGATGGCCACTTAGAACCTACCTCAGAATGAGTCAAGAAGAAAAGACTAATTGACCATTCAGTGTGCAAGTCACTGAGTATGTACCATTTCATTCATCCCTACCAACACCCCAAGAGGTGCACATAATTGTGCCCAAATGACAGATGAGAACACTGAGGCTCAGAGAGTTAAAGACCTTTGCCTAAGGTTCCACAGGCCCTGAATCAGAAAGTAGATGTGTGAAGAGGGGACAGGAGAAGCCTGCTGGGCAGGGGCTTTGGATCCAATGGAACTTCTATGAAGGCCACAACCAGTTTGTTTTCACATTGATCTTCATTTGAAGATAAGGTTCTTGTAGCTTAAATAGATAACAAAAATCAAAGGGTTAGAGGACTGAAGCTGAATGGATTAGCTTGAAAGACTTAACCCAAAGGTTACTGTAAACGAAAAGGAGAATCACAAATGAGAGTGTCCATAAGGTGATTTTTATATTTTCTAAACCTCTGCCAATCTCAGCCTCACTGCAATTACCCAGCAACTGCATGCCATTTCAACCCAGAAATTCCCTAACACGGTAGTAGCTTGCTTATGAACTTGAAATTGCATGGCAGCAGGAGAAACGGGGATGAGAAGAAGGGAAGTAGGAAAATAAACAATAAATTAACTGGGCAAGGCCACACCTTGGGGAGGAGGGTATTTCTCTGCTTTTCCTTTTCCACTGGGGAAACTGAGTCATATAGAGTCCTTGAGCCAGAGGCAGAGTTCTGCACTGAAGTTCCTTGCATACATTTTCAGTGAATGTGATTAGCATCCCATCTGCCACAACTGAGGAACTCCCAGAAACTTTGCAATTTAAAAAAGTAATAATAAAAATAAGTTTGGGTTCATGCTTTGGTGGAATCTTTTGCTCACTGTGTGGCCCTGAGCCAGTCAGGTGACCTGTTTGTGTACTGATAAGTCAAACCATCTGGAAAATTGAGTAAGAAGCAAGGATTTCACTAGAAAACAGATGCTACAGCTGAGCTGAACTTTTTTTTCTTTTAAGCAAATAAAATGGGGGCCAAGCGGGGAAGGGAATGGTGAGTTGCTTTGAACATTCAAGAGCAGCTCCAAGTTGAGAAACAGAGAGTGTTTATTAGACCCTCCTTCCATCACAGATTTTCTGTGGTCAGCCTGGCTGCCTGCTCCAGGGACAGCGAGCATAGCCCGTGGCCCTGTTGAGGTCCAGAGATCCTCTGCAAGCACAATTGGACCACACTTGCCCTCCCTTTAAACAACTTAGCCCTTGAAGTGAAGGCCCCTCTGGGGTCAAATTTGTTAAAATAGCACCTCATTGCGGCTTTACTGGCTCCCTATTGTAAACTGCAAGCCCCTTTCCCGATGTTTATTTTTCACCAGAACCTTAGTTGCTACCTATCATTTAATGTGTACAATTGTTTATGTTCTGTCTCGCCAGTAGAATGGAAGCTCCTCAAGGGAAGAGACTTTTGTCCATTTCATTCACAACTATATTGCTAGTTCCAGGAACCGTCTCAATAACCAATTTGTTTTCTCTGGACTTGAAAGCTGGGGATAGTGAGTGTCAGAGTCAAGGCATACAGAAAAGCCACCAGTACGGTTAATAAATAATTGGTCCAGCCTATATTTAAGTAACAGAAGGCATCCATCAAGTGCTCTCAGATTACAGCGTGCCCCAGACATCATAGCAACAGACCTACCTAAGGTCACGTGGTTCACACTTGGGATGCTGGGACCAGACTGGACTTTTCCAATTTGTTCCTGCCTCCAGGCTCACTACCCTCCAATCCACCTCCACCCTGGTACCAGCAGGCTCATTCTAAAAATACCAACCTGAATCCATGGGTTCCCTACTGCTGTTCATCCCTTGAAAGAGAACTCCAGGCTCCCAGAAGGCTCTTCCTGGTCTGTCTCTACCCACATTTCTGTCCCGTTCCTGCCCTACCCCCATAACACCCTCCATGGCAGACATACTCTCTTCCCATTGCACTTTACTGGACATATTGTGCTCTCCCTGCCTTCAAACATTGTCTCTGCCCAGCCCTGCCTAAAACGCCTGTCTCAGCTTCCAACACCTACTGGTTTATACCGCTGAGCTCCACCACCAACTCCTTTCCAAATTCTTCCGTTTATTGTTCCCCTTCCCCCCGGAGGTTCTCCTGCATCTTGGGCAAACATCTATGATACTGTGCGGCATTGTATTATAATTGCTTAGATGTTTCCCTCCCCTGGTAAATGGGTAGGGTCTTGAGAACAGGAATAGTCTTATTTATGCCTGTGCTTAGTCCAGGGCCAGACCTACATCTAGAGTCTCTGCAACTATCGAATTAATGAAAAATCAACTTTTCTTTCTTTCTCAGTTATACTAGTTACCTGATTTTCTTCACCTTCCCAGATCATTCTAATATATAGAATGGGTAATGAAAATCAGCTCTAATACTGAAAAATAGTTCTCCATCAGTCTGAGGCTCCATCCAGTGTGATATTCTGTGATTCTCTAACTCCCAGACAGAAAGTTAAGGTTAGGGAGGCTGAATTTCTTTAGCTTAACGGACTAAATCAAGCAGGTCTTTAGGTTTGCCATAGCATGTCACTGGAAAGCATTAATATATCGGGGGAAGCAGGTAGGGCATAGTGAAAGAGAGAAGAAAGCAGACGCTTAGTACAGCAGCCCAAGGAAAATCAAGGACCTGTAGAGGAGTGTGGATTCAATTCACCCCAACAATCCTCCACCCCAGCATCATGCCTTGTTGAAGTTCTCAAGGGCTTTAGGGCCTCTTGGTGGTCTCCAAAGATTCCCCCAACAGCTCCCACAATGGTAGAAGCCCCCTCCCTGGGAGCAGAAATTGCATGCTTATACTCCACCTGCAGAGGGAGGCCCCCCACTGAGAACTGGGCCCTGTGGGCACCCTTAGAGAAGGAGCTAATACTGAACCATGATTTAATGAATCTTACAAGTATCCACAAGATCCTTCAAGACCCCACTTCTCATGCCTCCAAGTGTATATATTGCAACACATTTTTAAGGGCTGGCCTTTGTTTCAAGATAAATAGTTGCCAAGTGGGATTCATTTTCAAAAATTAATTTTGTTCAAGGCCAGAGGCAAGAGCTATCTAGAAACAAATGGATGAACTTTACTTTTCAAATGAAATGCACTGAAAAAAGATTTGCTCTTTCTCCAGCCTTTGGGGCTTACGCTCAGGGAAGAATTAACAATAGTAACACAGGCATTATTATTCAAAGCCCATCCCATTCCTGCGGAATTCACCTTTGACAGGAGATCTGGCAAGTTCCTAACTGCAGGGGGGCCAACAGTGACAGTGTGTGGATTCGGAAGAGCACTCAAAGACTTGGGATGGGGCCTTTGTCTGCCCGTTCCCCACAACACTCCCCCATGCCTTGTTTTTGCTGTCTGTTCCTCAGTCTAATGCCATTCAAATTACTAAAACATTGTCCTTTCCCACCTCTGTGAATCTGATTTATTCTCCTACACGGCTCAGGTCTAAGCTTGCTTCTTAAACAATGGATCTAAGTACCATGTGGGCAGGGACTGTGTGCTCTTTAGTGAACCATGCATTGGCTCCAGTACCCAGCCAGCACCTGGAACACAGCAGGCACTCAGGAAATGTTTGTTGAAGAATAAAAGCCAGGCTGCATGATTTTCTTTGTTAATTCTGACCCCTCTGCCTCAATTTCAAGCCAAGAAAAGGTGGCCCAACGCCCCAGCATGTGTTCTTCAAAATGCCTTTACAACTGTTATTTTCCAATTGACTGTGAAAATGATTAAACTCCCCTGACTAGCAGGAAAGAAAGAAAAAACTTGCTTCCATGGCCCCAGGGCCAGCAAACCCACTGGTAGTGATGGAACAATTTACAAAATGCCCATCCCAGGCAACCAGGTGAAAAAAAGATTACTATTACCTTAGTCATTTTCTTTATTCAAGATAGTAGCTTTGCTTGGGCTGGTTTCAACTCACTGATCCTCCTTAGAGATCATATCTCTTTCCTTTTTTTTTTTGAGATGGAGTCTTGCTCTGTCACCCACGCTGTAGTGCAGTAACACCATCTTGGCTCACTGCAACCTCCGCCTCCTGGGTTCAAGTGATTCTCCTGCCCCAGCCTCCCCAGTAGCTGGGATTATAGATGTGCCCCTCCACACCTGGCTAATTTTTTATGTTTTTGGTAGAGATGGGGTTTCACCATGTTGGCCAGGCTGGTCTTGAACTCCTGATCTCAAGAGATCCGCCTGTCTCAGTCTCCCAAAGTGCTGGGATTACAGGCGTGAACCACCACACCCAGCCGAGATCATATCTCTTACTTAAAAAACAGTTGGTGTTTTCAAACCTTTTCTACCTATTCACCTCTTTCTTTCTAAAGACCTTAATTTATATCACAATTTTCAATATTCATAAACCTTCCCCTACGTCCTGGAATCAAAAATCCTTCACAGGTCTTTGCATCAGTTTCCTAGGGTTGCTGTAATAAAGTATCACAAAATAGGTGACTTAAACAACAGAAACATATTCTCTCACAGTTCCAGAGGCTAGAATCCAAAGTCAAGGTGCCAGCAGGGTTGGTTCCTTCTGAAGGCTATAAAGGATGGGTCTATTGTGAACTTCACTCCTTGGCTTGTAGATAGCCACCTTTTCCCCATGTCTCTTCACACTGTCTTCCTCTGTGTGTGCCTGTCTGTGAGTCCAAATTTCCCCTTTTTATAAGGACACCAGTCATATTGGATTAGGGCCCACCCTAATGCCCCCATCTTAACTTGATTACCTCTGTAAAGCACCGATCTCCAAAGAAGGTTTCATTCTGATGTACTGGAGGCTGGAATGCCAACATATTTGGGGAAAGAGGGATGCAGTTCAATCTATCACAGTCTTTCTGCATAATTTGAAGCACTCATACTAAGAGAGAGACCACATAAAGACACCGTGGAAAAAGAAAAATCGTTGTAATGCTGAAAATTAGCTCATCGTGGAGATCAACAACTCCTTCAGCTCCAATCCTCAAACTATAAATAAATACACACATAAATAAATAAACAACCATATCCCCAAATGCCTAATTGAAGGAGCCCAATCCTGTCTGCTGTACTTTTTCACATCTGATGGCTCAACGACCTTTGCTCCTCCTACTTTATCAGACCCAATTTTTGATAAATATCAGTAATATTAAATATCATATATATTAATATTAAATGATACTAAGAATAAATATCAGACCCAAATTCAGGCCTGTGAACACAAAATAAATCATAGGGTTTGATTATCATTAGGTAAATTGAACCAAAGAGGAGTGCTTTCCTAATGAAGGGTCAGTAAATTAGGCACAAATTGCACCATGCAGCCGATGAAGCCAGCAAGCAAACAGACCTGCTCCCAAGGGTTCACATGAAGACTGGGAAAATGGCCGGCACATCACATCCAGGCTGAGTGGCAAAGGCCAAGCTCAGTGGTCAGAGAAGGACACCAACAAATGGTAAGAGTAGAATTACCCAGTCAAAGGGTAGGCATGTATGTACTTTGAATAGGTAGCACCAAACAGTTATACAAAGCTGTAGTACACGCTTACACTCCCATAAGTAGGATCTGAAAGTCCCAGTTTGAAGAATAAAGCTGGATGCAAGTTGCCCTCAGCATCCCACTGGGCAAACTAGGGGTCCACCCAAGGGGATGGAGAAGCTTGCAAAGCATCAAGCAACTCCACATGATTTTCTAATCTACTTTCTGACCAACATGCTATTGCCTCCTCTAGAAGGCTGGATGGAGAAACGTAACTGAATGTGCTAACAGGAAGTACGAGCTGAGCAAACAATAACTGGATGCAAAGCCAGACCAGGAGGGCTGACCTGAGGTCAACTGGGTGCTGCACACTAATACTAGTGCCTTTGGATACCTTCTCTTGCAGAAGTCCTACAGAGCCAAATATTTCTCAGAAGGTCTACTTCATCAGTTATCAGCCATTCAGCAGGTGGCCATGAGTGCAGGGATTGGGACTATCACAGCTCCATGGGGGAAATGCCTAGGAAATTACAGTGCTCTCAAATCTCTCCCACAACCAATATCAGCACACACTGGAGAATATGTTCCTTTCATATCTATTACAATATCCAGTAAGAGATAAAAAGTAAGACCAAACCCACTAGTCAAATATCCTTGCTGAACCCTCAAAGATCATTCATAGGACATCAAAAATGGCTATTCTTCCAAAATATTCAGGTTTCCTGAAAGGCATGGCAGCAGGAGAACACATTTAACAGTGAATTCTTTAACAATATAAGGAGTAATAACAGACGAAAAAATTGACTGTCGTCTAGCACTTTTCACATATGCTATCCTTTACTCTTCAAAATGGCATTTCAAATTGAGCAGAGCTGGTATTATTATCAAGCTGCCTTCTTCTGATAAAAGGGCTTTCTCCTAATCAGAATAAATCTGAAAATAGAAGGTACAGACTTCATAAAATTGAAAAATATCAATTATTAAGAAAATGTTAAATGCTAATGTATTTGTTTCATTTATTTTTAAAATTGAAATGAGAGACTGAACAAAGGAATACAAGTATGCAACTAAATGCAGGGTGTTCTTGCATATGTCCATCATAAAAATACTTTGAAATTTGAACATCTCTTTCTAGAGATTTGGGTATTTACCATATATTTGACCAATAATCATGAACACAAGTCTAATTTTAAAAAGAGAAGGAGACCTGACCTTTTAGAGAGGCGGTAAACTTCTGGATTGTCCGTATAAACCAGTAGATGCCTTGAACAAAGACAACTTACTTTGATAAGAGCTGTTTCTCCAGGAGAATTTACTTGAAAACTGTCTGGCTTTCCAAAATCTGCCTTTCTATTTTAAGATTGAAAAAGCTGCCTTTATCAAAACTTTCAAGTGTTTCAGTGTGGGTTCAAGTTCAGGTGAAGAAACATTGGAGGGAGCTAGGTTTTCATTTCATCTGTACCAGTTCATACAACCTGCTTAAGAAAGAATTATAGGCAGGTGATATCTGAGTCTTCTACAAGATGTGTGTGGGGATCCAGAATTGGCCTAAAAGGGACTCTCCCGGTTGGCTTGCATTATGGAAATATCTATAGCTTCAGGCTCTATTGGAGTCCTCTTATTAGAATTATTTACTGCTCCAAAATCAGCAACGCTTGTATCACTGGCAGCCCAATTTGATTGTCAGAGGTGTTCGAACCAGAGCGACTAGATCTTGAATAGGTGTTGGGTAAAATGAGGCTGAGACCTACTGGGCTGCATTCCCAGGAGGTTACGCATTCTAAGTCACAGGATGAGATAGGAGGTCGGCACAAGATACAGGTCACAAAGACCTTGCTGATAAAACAGTTTGCAGCAAAGAAGCCAGTCAAAACCAACCAAAACAAAGATGGCAACAAGAGTGTCCTCTGGTCATCCTCACTGTTCATTATACAATAATTATAATGCATTAGCATGCTAAAAGACACTCCCATCAGTGCCACCATACTTTACAAATGCCATGGCAACCTCAGGAAGTTACCCTATAGGGTCTAAAAGGGGGAGAAACCATCAGTTCCAGGACTTGCCCACCCCTTTCCCAGAAAACTCAAGAATAATCCACCCCTTGTTTAGCATATAATCAAGAAATAACTATAAGTATTCTTAGTCCAGCAGCCCTTGGGGCTGCTCTGCCTATGAAGTAGCCATTCCATATTCCTTTACTTTCTTTTTTTTTTTTTTTTTTTTTTTTTTTGAGACGGAGTCTCACTCTGTCGCCCAGGCTGGAGTGCAGTGGGGCTATCTGGACTCACTGAAGCTCCGCCTCCTGGGTTTACGCCATTCTCCTGCCTCAGCCTCCCGAGTGGCTGGGACTACAAGTGCCCGCCAGCACATCCGGCTGATTTTTTGTATTTTTAGTAGAGACGAGGTTTCACCGTGTTAGCCAGGATGGTCTCAATCTCCTGACCTCGTGATCTGCCGGCCTCGGCCTCCCAAAGTGCTGGAATTACAGGCGTGAGCCACCGTGCCCAGCCTGTTCCTTTCTTAATAAACTTACTTTCACTTTATGGATTTGCCTCACATTCTTTCTCGTGTGAGATCCAAGAACCCTCTTGGAGTCTTGATGGGGACCTCTTTCTGCTAACACAATCACTGAATACAAATAAGCAGCCTTCTGCCCAGGGGTCAAAAGGAAAGCCCTCTTCCCCATTTACAGAGGAACAGAGTCACGGGAAGGGGCGAAATTTTCATGCTAAGTTATGAGGTGTGTCTCCTGATTCAGGAAAATGGATTGACCTAAGAATCCTTGTCTCATTAGGGTGACCAATCAACACCAAAAGTATCTGAAAGAAACAGCAGTCATCACAGTCACATGCCCCCCGTTAAAGAAAAAAAAGTTGATCCTTCTGTTCCTGGGTCAACTCAAGACCATCCCAGCTATTACTTCCTTATTATTGCCTATGTCTGACAGTAACCTTGTAGCTAAAAAAAAACCGGCAGGGCAATTGCATTTCAAGTCTCTTGGAATCTAGACTCCACGGTAACCCTCCCCCTTCTGCTTCTGACCTCCTGGGGAAGAAATTGGTGTCCTCTGCTTATGGAGGAAGTGAATTACTTCACAGAGGCCCTGGGTCACAAGCTGAAATTCTATTCCGTTTGTGTGCAAAACGCTTCCCTTTTTTATCATTGTTATTGACACCAGTAGACTGATTTCACTGACCTAAAGTGAAGTCGGCCAGGCACGGTGGCTCACGCCTGGAATCCCAGCACTTCGGGAGACTGAGGCCCGCAGATCACGAGGTCAGGAGATCGAGACCATCCCCGCTAACACGATGAAACCCCGTCTCTACTAAAACTACAAAAAAATCATCCGGGCGTGGTGGCAGGCGACTGTAGTCCCAGCTACTCGGGAGGCTGAAGTAGGAGAATGACGTGAACCTGGGAGGCACAGCTTGCAGTGAGCCGAGATTGTGCCACTGCACTCCAGCCTGGGCCACAGAGTGAGACTCCGTTTCCAAAAAAAAAAGTGAAGTCACCAGAATTGTCTTTTTAATAGGAAGACAATATTAAAAATATGTTGAACTTATGGTCAGTAAAGAGATGCCTGGCACATTGCTGATTGCTCATAGCTCTTTTATTCAGCCTAACCTCCTATAAAGATTTCATCAAGATGCTTCCAATCAAGAGCATCAGAATATGCTGTATATATTTGAAATACTTATCTTTACAGGGCTTTTTAAAAAATCCCTCAGCTCCCCAGTCTGAGAGAAATAAACTGTCCTCAAAATGAGGTCTAATATTCATAGCTCTGTTTAAGGCCACAGAGGGCTGGCTTTTATTTCTGTGTCCAATGACAAATTTTTGAGTATTGGGCAAGGCACTCTCTTTCTCCACGTCTGAAATCAGATGACAAAAAAAGATATAGGGCCAGGTGCGGTAGCTCACGCCTGTAATCCCAGCACTTTGGGAGGCCTAGGCAGGAGGATCACATGAGGTCAGGAGTTTGAAACCAGCCTAGCCAACATGATGAAACTCCGTCTCTACTAAAAATTTAAAAAATAAAAAAATTAGCCGGGCATGGTGGCACATGCCTGTAATCCCAGCTACTCAAGAGGATGAGGCAGGAGGGTCGCCTGAACCCAGAAGACAGAGGTTGCAGTGAGATGAGATCGCACCATTGCACTCCAGCCTGGGCGACAAGAGCAAGATTCTGTCTCAAAAGAAAAAAAAAAAAAAAGATATAGAAAAACAGTCCCAGGCATCCATGAAAAGGAGGTGTTTGTGATTATTTCTTTTTAGAATAAATGAAGTTACACTGCAAATGGGTACAGGGCTTCTTTTTAGGGTGCTGAAAATGCTCTAAAATGTGTGTTCACAATTCTATGAATATACTAAAAACTACTGAATTGTAAACTTTGATGAATTGTATAGTATGTGAATTACATTTTAATAAAACTGTTACATTAACGAAGGGAATTAAGTCATGATAGTTTAATTATAATACAATTATTTTTAAGAATTAAGCAATACTACAAATCACTTTCATAATATTACTACCATAATAATATTACACATTAAACATATGGTACTTGCTTGGGAAGGAAATATTTGAAAAGATAATAGTGGTAGTTTTGATACAGTTCCGATGAGTGGAGAAACACCAGGGCTCTTGTCTCATGCCAGATTAGATAGGATGACACTGACACACGTGAAGTGGTTTTAAGGAGCGAAGAGTTTAATAGGCAAGAAAGAAGGGAGAAGAAAAGAAGCTCCCCTGTACAGAGGCAGAGGGAGGGGGGTGTCCAAAGCCTAGAGAGTAGACCCCATGTGCCTTGGATACCAGCCAATTTTATGAGGCGGCCGGAGGAGGTGGTGCCTGATTTGCATAGGGCTCAGGGGATTGATTTGACCAGGCAGGTCATTCACATAGCCGGTGGAAAAAAATCTGGCCCTCCCACCCTAACTTTTAATGTGCAAATGCAGGGCTCCATAATGTTCTAGGCACGTGGGGATATGTGGAGGTGGCCATGCGGCCAGGCACGGGGTACTGGGGCAAGAGCAAGAAGACAACGGTGGGAATCGCCATGTTTGGGTGGACCCAGTTTCTAATGGCTTGCATTTGCATATCAAAGGTTGCCTGCCCAGTTCTAAGAGCCGGGTTTTCCCGCAAGACCAGAAATGTTTCTGGAGCTGCTTTAATTTTTTTTTTTTTTTTTTTTTGAGACAGAGTCTCGCTCTGTCGCCCCGGCTGGAGTGCAGTGGCCGGATCTCAGCTCACTGCAAGCTCCGCCTCCCGGGTTTACGCCATTCTCCTGCCTCAGCCTCCCGAGCAGCTGGGACTACAGGCGCCCGCCACCACGCCCGGCTAGTTTTTTGTATTTTTTAGTAGAGACGGGGTTTCACCGTGTTAGCCAGGATGGTCTCGATCTCCTGACCTCGTGATCCACCCGTCTCGGCCTCCCAAAGTGCTGGGATTACAGGCTTGAGCCACCGTGCCCGGCCTTGGAGCTGCTTTAAAAGAAACGAAAACTTTCCAAGCATCCCTTTTCCTCTCTATCTGACTAAAATAATTTCTTAATAACTCCTATAACAGGTTGACTGCCTCAGCAATAGTGTTCTAAAAATGTTCCACTGAAATACAGAATAAATTTTCAAGCTATACATGTTATGTAACACAATATTATTTATATTATTGTTGTGATTTTCTTTAGCCAAGCCTATGGAGAAAGGGCTCTGTGTCAACCAGGTCCGATGATACCACGGACATTGAAGAAGCAGCTAGCATCCTTTTGGGGGAAAGCAGTCATCGCATACTGTTTATATCACTGCTCCACCATCATTGAGACTTGAAATATGATTTTTATCTACTGAAGTGAATCTGTTATAGGTTTGACAGTAAACTGGCCCACCCCTTTAAAAAAGGAATATAGCCATAGGTATAAAAAAGTTTTAGAAGATATCCATATACTTGACTCTGTTGTCACACCTCTAGAAATGTATCCCAATGAGATAATATAAAGAACTATAGCAAAAATGTCTACACAGTATCACTTGTGCTAACAGACATTAGAAAACAACCTAGGTAGGTATGTAGGTATGAGAATTATGAAAAATCCACTTTATGGTATATAATGCAGCTATTTTTTCCATTATGTTAAAAGAAAAAACTTTAAAATAACCAAATATATCCTATAATCCCAACCCTTTTAAAGATATTGTGTGATGGTTTTAAAGATATGCCCACAAATTCTTTAATAGTTTTTTTTAAGAAATGTAACTTAGTTTCTCTCCCCTTGATTGTGGGTGGGACTTAGTGACTTGCTTCTAGTAAATTGAATATTGTAGAAGTGATGGAATGTAAATTGTAAGATTGACTGGAAT
Organism: Piliocolobus tephrosceles; assembly: GCF_002776525.5. Taxonomy (NCBI): domain Eukaryota; kingdom Metazoa; phylum Chordata; class Mammalia; order Primates; family Cercopithecidae; genus Piliocolobus; species Piliocolobus tephrosceles. Next base: position 135,331,129 of record NC_045439.1, read on the forward strand.
TTCTATGTGTAGATTGAGTCTCTCTCTCTCTCTCTCCCCCCCCCCCCCCCCCCTTCCTCTCTCTCTTTTTCTCCCCCCCCCCCCCCCCCCCCACCCCCTTCCTCTCTCTCTTTTTCTCCCTCTCATCACTTACTCTGGAGGAAACCCGCTGCCAAAGAGAGAAGCCACCTGCTGTGTTGTGAGGACACTCAGGCACCATATGCAGAGGCCCACGTGGTGAGAAACTGACACCTGCCACCAGCCACGTGAGTAAACCTGGAAGCAGGTCTTCTGGGGTCTGCCCGCTGCCATGTGAGCTATCTTGGAGTGGCTCCTTCCGCAGTCATGCCTAGAGATGACTGTAGCCCTGGCAAACAGCTTGACTGCAGCATCAAGAGAGAGCCTGAGTCAGAACTACCCCACTAAACTGCTCCAGGGCTCTCAGTCTAGAGAAACTGTGAAATCATGTTTGTTGTTTTAAACCAGTAAATTTGAAAAAAAATCTCTTACACTGCAATAGATAACTGAAGCATGTAGCAGAGAAAAAAATTACATGCGGGTATATGAAAATGCTAACAGAGGTTTATTAATCAGATGATAAAACCTTTTCCTTCCTTTTGTCTCCCTTTTCAAGTAATCTATAATTAAAAGAATTAATTATGACCTGTTTGAAAGAGATTTTAATTCCTTTATTACACAAACAGTAATTTAACTCTTTCTCAACCCCTATGTATCTGCAGGATGTGAACTTTGTTCTTGTTCAGAGATACAAATGAAGTAGAGGAGGGGAATGGCCGTCTTATTAAGACATGGTTACTCAAAACACAGGCACCAATGCATGTGTCTTTATGTACTGTTTCTTTTTAAAGATGCTACTGACTCAGCAACAGCAAGACAATCATTGAACTGCTTTCCTGGTCATTTTAGATTTTATCCTGATGCATCCATATTCTGTTACTCAGCAGTTTTTTCACCAATGCTACACGTTCGTAAGAAGGACATGTATTGGTTTTGTAATCTCAGGTACTTAAAGTCTCTCTATCTTGGTTTCCTCATGTGTAAGATGGTGCTAATCTTACCTTTCCCATACAGTCAGTCACCGGTGAGAAATAAAATATGCAAAGCATCTCATGTAGGAGCTGACATACAAGTGCTTTGCAGAATTAGCTATTATCATTGTGCATTTTAAGAGAACCTTAAACAACAGGTGCATCTGAGCAGTTAGTTTGATGGGTAAGCTATGGGCTAAGGAATCAGTATACGTAACAACAGGCCCAACCAAGCCACATTAACTGAGTTTGCAAATACCAGATCCCTTATCTCCATTCCTTTTTCAGGAAAAATAATTCTACTGACTTGTTTGTAGAACGAATTTGTCACTGCCTGAAAGTTGTTGCAGGGATCTGAAGCTTGTGCTCATTTCTACTTGCCTTGATAGGATTTCAGTTTTTTTAGTCCTTAGATTATGAATGTTTATTTTCTTTCTGTTTAAAATTGATCTTTGAACTTAGGAGGGTGTGCCTCCAGCCCTTCCAAAGCCAAGAAGTATGATCGATTAGGCACCCAATCTTCAGTAAAGAAGTAATTGGATGAATACTGCTCCTGATTAACCGTGAGCTCCCTGGGCTTACAGGCCACCTGGGCTAATTATTCTTAAGAACCAATTTGCATTTAATCACAGAGGGAATCATTTCATTCCAAAGGTGGTGTGTGCTAATAATAGGGCATTTATCCTCATTCATCTTTCAGGGCAAAGGACATTTTCAGTTTTTAATTAAAGACATAAAAAGGTGAAAGCGCATGAACCTGGCTAAATCAGGGAGAATGTATTTTCAAGAAATCAGCTAATGCTCCTCTTACTCAGGAAATCACACCTATTTCAGCTACACAGAGCAGATCAACCACAATCTTGATGGCATTACCAGGAGGCTGGACTGCAGTTTCCACTAGGGCATAACTGAGAAAGACATCCAACACACAGAGGAGTGATGGAAGCTCACCAGCTGCGTTGGAGGCCTCTGTCTTCCACCCCCAGATAGCTGGTGACCTGATCCCACTGGGTGCTGAGTTTTGACCATCCCCAAGAAAGAAAAATGAAAATAAATTTAAACTTCTAAACTAAACATTCATTTTGGAAGTATGAGCAAATGAGTTCCTCACTAAGACAGTATTCATATCACTGGAATTAATCAGTTCAACTCATTGACTAGACTTAGTTCTAAGCAAAACAGCAGAAGAGAAAGAGACCATACTGGAGAGAAAAATTGCTTTAGGAGCCCAGTAACGCAGATTCCAGTCCCGTTTCTGTCACTTAGTAGCTGTGTTACCTTAATTAATTCTACTATCAACTTTGCTGGAAAATGGTTAAATGGGCCCAAAGCTTGTGACCATTTCCATCTGCCTTGATGGGAATTTTTTTTTTTTTTAATCTTCACATTTTGAAGATTTGATTTTTTTTTTCAACTAAAACTGTTCACTGAACTTAGAAGGGTGTGACTCCAGTTCTTAGTTCCCTTCTGTGAGGAAGAAAAAGGGTGAATTAATCCAATTGTACTTAATTAAGAATATGAATCAGAATCTCCTGAAAATATCATCGAATTCTCAAGCCAAACTTTATTCTGGACACCATGATCTAGCACTTCTGGGACTGGGGTCTTGGTACTTGCTTCCTGAAAACCATTTCTAGATGATTCAGATATACATTTGAACCAATGGCAGGATGAGCTCTGGGATGTTAGGATGGTTAATTTTATGTGTCAACTTGACTGGGCACGGGTTGCCCAGATTAAACATTGTTTCTGGGTGTGTCTGCATGGGTGTTTCTGGAAGACATTAGCATTTGAATCAGTGGACTGAGTGAGAAAGATCCACCCTCACCCAATGTGGGCAGGCACCATGCAATCCATTAAGGGCATGAATAGAACAAAAGGTGGAGGAAGGAGGAATTTGTTCCTTTTTTTCTTGCCTCATTTCTTCACCTGGGACATCTTATCTCATCTTTGCCTTCAGACTGAGACTTAAGTACACCACCAGCTTTTCTGGGTCTCCAGCTTGCTTGCAGATGGCAGATAATGGGACTTCTCAGTCTCCATAATCACAAGCCAATTTCTTATAATAAATCTCCTTTTATATAAGCCTCACTTCACTTCATCCAAGGTTAGTCTTGGGGTTCTCATATCAGAATGAACTTCACCTGTTCTAGAGAAGGCAGCTTTCTCACTGCAGGATCAGGCAAGTGTCTGGTATCACCTTAAAAATAGTCTGAATGAAAACATACCAGTGTTATGGACCAGTTTGTGAGTGTATGAGCAAAACTGCCTTATTCCTCAACATTGTTCTGATTCCCAGCTACTGGTCAGTTATAAGATTTAATGTCGGCCAGACGTGGTGGCTCACCCCTGTAATCCCAGCACTTTGGGAGGCCGAGACGGGCGGATCACGAGGTCAGGAGATCAAGACCATCCTGGCTAACATGGTGAAACCCCGTCTCTAATAAAAATACAAAAAATTAGCCAGACATGGTAGTGGGCGCTTGTAGTCCCAGCTACTGTGGAGGTTGAGGCAGGAGAATCGCTTGAACCCAGAAGGCGGAGGTTGCAGTGAGCCAAGATCCCACCACTGCACTCCAGCCTAGGCAACAGAGCGAGACCCCATCTCAAAAAAAAAAAAAAAAAAAAAAAATCTAATGTCCTGATGCATTGCAATTACAAACCTAGGTCCAGATGACAGAAGGGAACATGTGAACAATTATTGAGCATCCAAACATGACAGGGTCTATTTCTTTTTATCAGCGATACAATCCTTTGAGTTATCCCTATTTAACATGCAAGAAGAATGACAAGGGAATAATTGTGTCACTTAACCAAGGTGAATAGCCAGGGCTATGAAAACAAAGAAGACGGACATGAGGTGCTGGATTATAACTCTCCTTGTTAATGCAAAAGTCTGCGTATGGAAAGAAATGCGAAGGACTGATAGACAGAGAGAAGCTAGCAACTCTTACACCTAGGTTCCTAAAACATCCATTGTACCTGTCTCCATTTAAAATGAATTTCATTTTTTGAATGAATGTTGATCAAGCTTTGGTCCATGAGGAAGAGACCTGAGCCTCACAAGTAACCAAACTTGGAGAGGCTATTACATTTGAAAATGGAGCCAGAGCATTTGTTCATGAACACAGAAAGGCATATGATGTTGAAAACCCATAAAGGGGTCGTGACCAGGGCCAGCTTCACAGGTGTGTAAGGTCAGTCACACAGGGCACTGC
>NC_045439.1:135335384-135385462 GCF_002776525.5 Piliocolobus tephrosceles
CTCCCAAAGTGCTAGGATTACAGGCATAAATCACCACACCCAGACAGTTCCGAATACTTTTTTAACACGAGACCCTGTGTTTCCATTTTGCACTGGCCCCCACACATTATGTAACCAGCCCTAGTCGTGGCAATTGTTCAAAAAAATAAAATGTTAAGGATATTTTCCACTGGATGAGATTTTAACATTTAGAGTTTGTGACATAAGTCTTGTTGACTGTGGGGAGGCTGATTTCATCCCCACTATGAGGCTGCAAGGATAGGATATCGAGGCTGGGTTCAGAGCCTACGAACCCAAAGGTGGGAGGGAACGTGACTTCCCAAGCCAGAAGGAGCAGCCACCAGGACCCAGAAGCCTGAGTCCTCTGCTGTTGTCAGCTGGATCTGCCAAAGCAGCAGGCCCTGGCCTTCCAGAGTGACACTGGCTGCTGCTAGCAGGGAGCCTGCAGAAGTTTCTACCCGGGCAAAGAAGCACACCATGATCAGACAGGAGTTATGTTCTTCTTGGCCAGACTAACTCTAGTTAGCATATTAGCAAGTTTGGCTATCTCTGTAGGGCCCCTACAGCCCCAGAGTGCCAACCACAGGAAAAACTGTGAGTGCAGAGGTGGTTGGTGTGCAGAGGTGGAGAACAGAAATAGATGAGGATGTCAGAAGCTTAGGCTCGAAGTCAGGATGGAAGCCACCAAGCCAGGGACTGTGAGGAGGTCTGATGTCATGCTTGCCACTCGCCCAAGTTTCCCTTGCTTACCCCATGGGGGTGCTCCTCATCTCTGCTTAGGAAAAGTGTAAATGTGAAACACAAACCTTGAGTCAAATCCATGAGATCAACTCTGAGGAGCAGGGAAAGAGGAATAGACTGAGGGACAGTAGATACCTAGCTCCCAAGAGAACCAGGGCTTCAAGGGCAGGGTTGGTGGACAGAAGCAACACAGCAAGAAACAGCAAGGACGAGATGGTCACATGCTCCAGGGAAAGAGGGAAGGAGGGCTGGAATGACACCCTGACTGCAGGATCCCAGGAAGAAAGCTGTGGAAGAACACAGCTCCCAGTAGGCACCCCACCCCACAGCCAGCCACTTTAGCAGGCTCTGTCTCAGGAGCTGCATGCCCAACAGAATGCCCTGTGGCCACTGCCAAATAATGTGCTTGAAGTGGCCTAAAGGAGCAGCCCCTGTCCATGCAGCTGAGCAAGAAGCCACTGGAGCATTCTGAGTCTCCTCAGTAGGGTTGCCAGATAAAACACAGGACGCCCAGTCAAATTCAAATTTCATATAAACCACTTTAGGGTTGTGGGGTTTTTTCCCTTAGTGTAAGTATGTCTCATGCAATATTTGGGACATACTTACACTTAAAACATAAGTGACTTATTTGTTATCCAAAGTTCAAATTTAACTGAGTGTTCCGTATTTTCATTTGCTATATCTGGCACCACTTCTCAGGGAAGGCACCCTACTTTGACCCTCAGCTCTATTCTTTCCTTGGCCCATCTCTTTCCTCAAATCAGAGAACAGACTTGCGCTCATGGGTATAGCAAGATATTGAGCCTCTCAGATCCAGGCAGGTGAGAAATACATACACTTCTCTCCCCACTCCATCTCAGTTATTTTCACTGTCCAGCACACACACACCCCTGAACAGTGAGCCTGGCCTCCTGGTTTCTCTCCTGTGGAAACTGCAACCACTCTCCATTATTAACTCTCAAGCTACCTCGCTGCCTTGGCCCTTTGGCAACTGAATGGCAACCACAGGGTTCCCCCACTCCTGCCCATGCCTTTTCAGATGCAAGTGCCTTGAAGAGACAAAGCAATGGTTCTCAACCAACTTTGCAACTCACTTTCCCTAACACTATCATTACCCAAGATGGGCCAATAACATAATACAATTAATTATGCAGTTTTCAGAAGACATAGGTCTTAGCATTTACCACCTACTGAATGCCTCATTTATCTGGGAATCAATTTGCCTTGATGAGTGATCTTATCTCTCTCACCATTGCAGGTCTCAACCAGAGTTCACTTTCTGGAAGCTGATAAAAGAAATAACTGTCATCTCTTGCACACTCAATATCCATAAAATGGGAAACACAGAACCCGTCCCATCATCCACTTGACAAGCTCAGTAGAGATCTTAAAACCTGGATAGTTTTGTAGCCTCTAAACTTTGTAAAAACAATCGGGTAATATCATATAAGTCATGCAAAACCTCTCACCCAGTAGAAAATTTGAAATGCTATCTCCCTGATCTAAAGCCATGACTCAGAGGTAAAAACCAGAACATTGATTAACAGTTGTGGTTTCCAATCCCTTATTAAAATACATGCTTTAAGAATCAACCAAAAGAATGTGAGCAATCATGAACAAGGACGTGAATGTATTTTTGCTTCAACCCTGTACAGTTTAAAAACAAAACCCAAAAAAGTTTCCCTTTTACATAACCACTTGCTTTCCTAGTCAAGAATCATTTGATTATGAAGAGTGGAAAGAGAAACCCACTGGAAAGATGCAGTGGGACTTTGTGTGCCCAATCCCAGGAAGGATAAGTAGACCTCTTAAGAATCCGAGATCAGCCGCGCGCAGTGGCTCACACCTGTAATCCCAGCACTTTGGGAGGCCGAGGCGGGTGGATCACCAGGTCAGGAGATCGAGACCATTCTGGTTAACATAGTGAAACCCTGCCTCTACTAAAAATAAAAAAAAAAATACAAAATTTAGCTGGGCATGGTGGCGCATGCCTGTAGTCCTAGCTACTCGGGAGGCTGAGGCAGGAGAATCACTTGGGTGGAGCTGAGATCATGTCATTGTACTCCAGCCTAGCGAAAGGGCAAGACTCTATCTCTTAAAAAAAAAAAAAAAAAAAAAAAAGATCCGAGATCATGGCCAAGTGCTGTGCCCCACACCTGTAATCCCAGCACTTTGGGAGGCTGAGGCAGGCGGGTCAGGAGGTCAGGAGATGGAGACCATCATGGCCAACATGGTGAAATCCCATCTCTACTAAAAATACAAAAATTAGCTGGACATTGGCCGGGAGCAGTGGCTCACACCTGTAATCCCAGCACTTTGGGAGGCCAAGGCAGGCAGATCATCTGAGTTCTAGAGTTCAAGACCAGCCTGACCAACATGGAGAAACCCATCTCTACTAAAATTACAAAATTAGCTGGTTGTGGTGGCACATCCCAGCTACTCAGGAAGGCTGAGGCAGGAGAATCGCTTTAACCCAGGAGGCAGAGATTGCAGTGAGTTGAGACCACGTCACTGCACTCCAGCCTGGGCAACAAGAGCAAAACTCAGTCTCAAAGAAAAAAAAAAAAATTAGCTGGGCATGGTGGTGGGTGCCCATAATCCCAGCTACTCGGAGGCTGAGGAAGGAAAATCCCTTGAACCAGGGAGGCAGAGGTTGCAGTGAGCCAAGATTGCACCCCTGTACTCCAACCCAGCCACAAAGCAAGACTCCGTCTAAAAAAAAAAAAAAAGAAAAAAAAATCTGAGCTCACTGGACAATTACTTTCTCCACCTCTTTTTCCTTGAGCCCACTTGGATCTTCATGTCCCCCTATTTTCTTTCCTTAAAATGCTCCTCCTCCTTTTTGGGTCCCAACTCTCACTCATCTCTTGGATATCAGCCACTTTTTAGAGCAACTCTCCATGGTGCCCAGGAATACACCAGGCACATTTTCTATCTTCTCATGGTGCCCTATGCTCAGTCTTCCAAACATGTATATTTCCATCATTGTTCACGTTTGTGTCTTTCACTAGACATAGCCTTGATGAGGAATCTCAGCTCTCCTACCTCTCACTAGTGGCCCCAACCTGAGTATGCTTCTTAGAGTTCGATGGAAGAAGTAACTGTCAACTCTCCAGCCCTCAGCGGCTGCCATATGAGGTGCTACCTTGCCAGGCGCTTATGATCTGCAAAAAGCAAGCTACCAGTGGTGGTACATACAGGTAATGGATGGGGGATGCAGGAGCCTCATTCTAGGACATGAGTCCTTATTCACATCACACTATTCCAATTTGCTTGGTGCCTTTGTGTCCTAAGGTTTGGCAGCTGTGATCTGAGCTAGTCCCTGGTATCAGCTCCCATGGGCTCCCGTCATTGCTCCACCACTTCCTGACTCAGTGACTACATCCAAAAGTCCTTTCAATGCTTTGAGCCTTAGTTGTCACTAATAAGTAATAATAGAAGCCACCTACTGGGCTAGACTCTCCATGTACACTGCATCTAATTCTTACAAAAACTCTAACAGGTAAGTGTTATTTTGCCCCCATTTTAAAGATTAAAAAGCTGAGTCTCCAAGAAATAAAAGTAACTTGCTGACAGTAACATATCTTAAAGGTGAATAAGACAAGTTTCAAGTGTGAGTCAGCTTCTCCTCAAGTTCAATCTCTTTCTATGAAAATGTACTGCCTCCCTCAGAAAGCCCCAACTGATGCCTGTACTCGGAGAAATAAAAACACACAGCGGAGGGCAAACAAGGGTATTAAAGTAAAAGGAGGCAGAAGAGGCCTGCATGGTTCTCTGGGGCCAGGTCCCATGAAATTGATCCCCAGGCAGGGACCCTGCCTGCACACAGCCCCCACCTATGTGCAGCCCACCATCCTGCAGACAGACTGAACTGGCAGAGTGTCAGCAGTCCCTTCACAGCAGGCTCCCAACCTTTAAGCAGTGTTCATCTCCAAAGCACAAAAACACCCTTCCTCAAACATGGCCAGGCCAGAAGGACTGGCCCAAGACCCTGTGCACATGAGACAGTCCTCCGTACTTCCCAAGTGCCAGCTTGTGTGTGGCGGCCTCACCGGACCATACACTGCTCTGCCTCTGGTTCCTCTTCATTTAGAATTCATTACGTCTCTCTTTCCATGAAAGATAAGCCAATAGCTGCCCTTGACAGCTGTTTTCTCCAGGGTCATCCCTTCTATCTGCCCAGCTATGCTTGCTTTGGGGATTTGAGCAATGTAATGTTGGTACTATCAGTTTCATTCAATCCTTCCAGGGTAGTCTACAGGGATGTGGAGGCAGCTAAGCCAAGTGCCCTTAACTGTTTGTGCACTGTGTGAGCCAGATATGGAGAGAAACAAGGACAGAGAGAGCAAGGTTGAAAAAACAAACAGATAAACACTTCTAGTGCAGAGTATATGGAAAGTAGGCAAGAGAGAATGAGAATGACCAGCAACTTGGAGCACTCAAATCCACTTAAACCAGACCCAGGCGCTGCATCACTGAGTCCAGCGGGCTGGAGCTGCACGCCTCGAATGGGATGCTCAGTTACCGAAGCACAAAAAGCTGATGCTCCCAGCAAATTATTTGCCAGTCAAAGTGGGAATCCATCCCTTTGCACCTCTATGTCACTCAGCTTGGCAGTTTCATTTTGGTTCGGCCTCAGAGGAAATCTATATCCATTCACAAGGTAGAAAGGATTCCCACACCATGGAATATTGGACAGGGTGTAGGGAAGGTGGGCTCAAGTTTTCTGCAGATTAAATGAAGCAGTCAGCATCTGACAACAGCCTCGAAAGGTAAATACAAGGATGCCCATTTTTTGAATTAGTAAACTAAGGCTCTTGGAGTTTCGGCAACTTACCAAAGGCCATGCAACTCAGAAGTAAAGAAGCTAGGATTGGCCAGGCGCGGTGGCTCACGCCTGTAATCCCAGCACTTTGGGAGGATGAGGCGGGCGGATCATGAGGTCAGGAGATCGAGACCATCGTGGCTAACACGGTGAAACCCTGTCTCTACTAAAAATACAAAAAATTAGCCAGGCATGGTGGTGGGTGCCTGTAGTCCCAGCTACTCGGGAGGCTGAGGCAGGAGAATGGCATGAACCTGGGAGGCAGAGCTTGAAAGTGAACCTAGATGGCGCCACTGCACTCCAGAGCCTGGGCAACAGAGCAAGACTCCGTCTCAAAAAAAAAAAAAAAAGAAGCTAGGATTAGAATGTAGGTGAGACTAGTGGTTCTCAAAGAGAAAATTTCACACACCCGCCTCCTCCCCCAGGTGGCTTTGGCAATGCCTGGATATATTTTTCATTGTCATATCTGGGGTGCTACTACTATTGAGTAAGTAGAGTAACTACAGACAAGGGATGCTGTTAAACATCCTACCACACACAGGACAACCCCTCACAACAAAGAATCAGCCAGCTCCACATGTCAGTAGTGTCATGGTTGAGAAACTCCTAGTTAGACTGCCTCTGAGTCCCTGAGGCTGCAAGCACTGGGGAGGGCAGCAAGAGGACAATAAAATAACTGTAAAAATTCTATATGATGTTTCATAATTTCCCAGTGTCATTAGGGCCTTGGTGACTCTCAAACTTCATGGGACATACGGAGAAAATTCCCAAGGCTTTATAAATGATTCTGATGCATAATTATAATGGTGTGTCTAGTAGAAACCATGTGGCTCAATCTCCAGGCTGGGCATTGAGATTTCATCCCAAAGGTCTTCATGGGCCTGAACTAGATTTTCTGAACAGGTAGAAAGCATTTTTTAAATGGTGACTGAAAAAGAAAAGCCTCCTGCAAGGAAAATAGAGCATGGTTCAGGTGCCGCAAGGTACGTCCAGAACTCTTCAGAAAACATCTGTGCTTATCAGATCTGGAGGTGACGGTCGGCCCAATGTCTATCCAGGTTCTTGTTCCTTGGGCAAGGCATCCCCTGCACAGGTCTTGAAGCTACCAGGGAATTTCCTTCTTGGAGGAAACAGCCAACTTAAAAGACCAAGGAGGAAAAAAAAATTCCTCTGGAAACAAATTAGAGTAGGAGTTAAGGACTTCTCACAGACATGTCTGGAAATGAAAGGGCCTATATAGTGAGGAGATAAACAGTGAAACATATTTCTTAAACACTGATGTGATCTAGTCATTTCCCTGCCTATAACCCATGAGCTCTTGTGAAAGTCAAAACTCAACAGGAAGGAGGACCCTTCCTGATTTGACTCCAGGCAGCCTACCCCAGACCCCACCAGGCAGAATCCCCCATCCCTGGATCCATGACTTTTGCCGTGCTGTGCCTTCTCTCTAGAAGGCTCCTTGGAGCCACTCAGCCCTACCTTCCTGGCAGTCAGCATTCCTACTGGAGCGTCCAGTGCTCTAGTGCAGAGCCTTCCTCTTATACATTTTTGTTCCCAGCACTAATAGACAGCAGGGCCTCTTCAGTAAGGTGAGAGAATGAAAACAGACAGTTGTGAGCTGCCATGGGTGGTGGCAGATGCCAGATACTAACTAGATGACACCTTTAAGTTATGTCAAGAAGCTTGGGAGTCAAGTCCAAAAGCAGAGGTCGTCTTACACGTACTCTGTTATGTTGTTACCTTATGTCTGTGACTTCATCTCTTCAGACCTCAGTTTCCTTATCTGTAAAATGGAGGTATGAAAGCAATACTTATCTGGGGGGATTATTATAAGGATCAGTGAGAAATGCATGCAAAGCATTTAATTAGCACCAGGCCTAGAGAACTGGCCATGTGTGGCTCAGCTCTTTGCCCTCAATTCATTAGCAAAACACTAACCAAATAGAGTGGCCAGATGAGCACAAAGAAGAATACCGCTAGCTTTAAATGCAAGGTTGCAAACATACGTTGGCTTTGCAAGGTCAGAAGCTCCTCTGTCCTGCTGAGTGCTTCATTCCTTGTAGGGGCAGGTCCTGGAGCTCAGGGTTTGACTACAATATGCTGTCAGTAACCAATTGCTGGTGAAGGAAGGAGAAGCAACTGCAAGCCAAGTGGTAGCAACTGGTGCAGATAAGAAGGGCTGTGTGCCACAAAAGTTGGCATGGTCTTCTGCCCTGGGAGAAACACAGAACTTTATGTTCTTAAAAGATTGGCTGGGTGCAGTGGCTCATGCCTGTAATCCCAGCACTTTGGGAGGCCAAGGTGAGCAGATCACAAGGTCAGGAGATTGAGACCATCCTGGCCAACATGGTGAAAGCCCATCTCTACAAAAAATACAAAAATTAGCTAGGCATGGTGGTGCGCACCTGTAGTCCCAGCTACTTGGGAGGCTGAGGCAGGAGAATAACTTGAACCCAGGAGGCAGAGGTTGCGGTGAGCCGAGGTCATGCCACTGCACTCCAGCCTGGGCAACAAGAGCAAGACTCCGTCTCAAATTTAAAATCAAAAAAAAAGATAGTGCTCTTTTTTGCAGGTGCTACCAGTCTTCTTAAAGAAACTGATCTCTATATCTACGGTTAAGGGAATGATTTAAGGCAAAACTACAAAATGCTTTTCGTCTGGAGGGTAAGAGCTTTCACTGGAATCATGCTGCCCCTTCACTTCTCCTCCCTCCCTCCCTCCCTTTGCCTTCTTCTCCTCCCAGCCACCCCCTTCCCACTTATTCAGGGATCTGCCCTCATCCCCTTCTCCATCTCCACTGCTGGCTTCTGCAGGGAGGCAGAGAGCTGTAACCAGACCTGGTGTGCGATAGTATCAGCAGCCCCTGGTGACTGGCGCTTTTACTAAAAGCTTTCTGTCCCTCCTGTGCTGTGACTGAGTTTCCCTCTCCTAGCTGGACCTGTCTCCCACTTAGAGCAGTGTCAGGGCCTGAGGGTCGGGCACTTACCCACCCACAGTCAGCATCTGCTAATGTGAAGCAGCCTTCCCGTCTGAATTAGGACATCTCTCCCAGTGAAGAAGATAGCACTGTTAGCTCTGGGCAGGCTGGGAGACATAGCCGAGGGACCTGTAGGCAACTGCATTTTCTTGGTTCCTAGGAGACGGGGGTTGAAATGCTGGGGAAGGAGGGGTTTGAGATAACACTGACATCTCCACCAATTGAATCTGGGATGCTTCAAAAAAGGATCTGAGTGCTCGGAATTCAAATGAAGGCAGGAGACTGAGAAAACTCAGAGCCCTACTGGGTGCCTGGTCCTTCCTGTAGATCACCTTAGGGAATACACACAGTGCCTGTGAGTCCTCTCTTCCCATTTACTCAAAAGCCCACCTGAAAACCCTGCACTGGCCTGGAAATGTCCCTTCTTCACTGCCATGTCTTGTCAATGTTACCTCCCAGAGAATTATTGATTTTTTTTCACCCTTGCTGAACCATGTAACTTCTATTAACATTTCAAAACAGGCCGGGCGTGTTGGCTCACACCTGTAATCCCAGCACTTTGGGAGGCTGAGACAGGCTGATCACTTGAGGTCAGGGGTTCAAGACCACTCCGGCCAATATGGTGAAACCCCATCTCTATTAAAAATACAAAAATTAGCCGGGTGTGGTGGCATGTGCCTGTGGTCCCAGCTGCCCTGGAGGCTGAGATGGGAGGATTCTTGAGCCCAGAAGATTGAGGCTGCAGTGAGACAAGATCATACCAATGCACTCCAACCTAGGTGACAAAATAAGCAAAACACACACACACACACACACACACACACAAGAAAAACCCCTACATATATATAATATACATAAACATATATGTGTAAACATATATATACACACACACACACACTTCAAGACAGCATAAGTATGAAGTGGTAAATATTCGTATCATTTCCATTTTAGAGGTGAGGAAATTTTAGAGGTGAGGGAAAAGATCTGAGAGAAAAATCTAATATAATTCCCTTGTTTTGGATGAGAAAAAATAGGTCCTCCTTCACAATCTATTTGCTCTTAGTTTACACATAATTCTAACACATTTTCTTATTTTCCAATCAAAACACACAAAGTGCAGTAAACTATATTAATATAAAGAGGTAGGAAAGCTGCTATATATTTTCTAACAGCCTAATGTATCAGAAAAAAAGCAAAAAAAGTCTACATAGCAGCAGCCTAGAAAGGCACAGCATCCTGGGGTCATCTGCGGAAGGGCAAAACCCTAAAATTTAAAAGGTTTAGAAAGAGTCTCTATGTCTTGAGTTTCAGCACAAGACATTAACTAATATCTGTTACAATGACTTTGCATTATCAATAAAATATCAAATTATGTTACATCCTATTCTCTTACATAAAATATAATTTCCTTTTTAGGCAGAAAAATTTACAAACACATTTGAGAAAGATTTTCATTAACAAAATTAAGATGTTTTGTTTTGAAGGGAGTGAATTGGTTTACCGAGAAATTCACTCATGTAAAATAGATATTCTACCAATGCCATATGAAAAAACAAGAAAACATGTCAGCGGGGATGAGTCTAGGGAACCAGAGTTGCTCAAAATGAAGAAAATGAAAGGAGAAGTATTTTTTGGTGTACAGGTAATTTGGTGGTCGTTCGGCCAAGCAATCTCACCTCCAGCAAAAAGTATGTATTTTGTGCTCACCCTGACAGACATAGCAACCAAGGCTGTCAAACTCACATTTCAGCTTGTAACATGGGTGTGGGAACACCTGTGAACCTGATTGCAGAGCCCTGAGGCTGGCAGCAGAGGCGATACCCTTAGAAACAGCCTTTTCCTCAATAGGACAATGGTCCTGACCTCAAATCTAACCCAGGTTTGAGGAATGAAAAGATCAAGAGATGGAAATAATATAAACATTAGCTTCCTGGGACACTGTTTGCAACAGAAAAAGCAGAAACTTGGTTTTTGAAATCCATTCTTTCTATAATCCTGGAAAGGTCCCAAACCAACCAAAAAATGGCAAGAAATTCTTTTGGGGACAGAAAGTACAGAGAAATATGAAATATTAGGATAGGATATGAAAAAAATTTAAAAACAATACAGCTGTTCAATCATTGAGTCCATTGGGTTTAAGACAAGGACTCCCGGGTCTATAGCGGAATACCAACAAGATAAATTCAAATCAAAAATTATTATTTGGCAATTTAGTTAGGGTTAGCCCCTTACTGAAATACCATGAGGAAAAGAAGGAAAAAAGTCCAAACTACAGGCAGTTTATGTTGTGCATATTAGAACTGTGTAAAGTGAAGACATTGTTCTCATATGCACAAATTTCAGTTATTGTGGTGCCTGGAAAAGCAAAGACTGATTGCATTTAATAAAGCACAAGGTCTTATCTAAGCCAGCAGTACATTAAAAGGATAAAATAGTAGTAAGTGAGATTTCTCCTAGTAATGCAGGAATGGTTCAACGTTAGAAAATTTTTCAATTTAATTCTATACATTAACACAATTCAATTTATTAACATAATAAATGACAAAAATCATATAACCATCTAAAACTTGTAGAAAAGCATTTGATAAGGTATAGCACCCACTTCTGATGTATATGTTCATCTTCCAGTGCAGCTTATGCTTTGAAAACTAGAGGTAAAAGGAACTCTTCTAACTTGAGGGCATCAACCTACTGGCAGTATTGCAAAATAATTAAACACTTGAACTCTTAAGTAAGCATTCCTGCAATTGAATCTCTAATAGATGTTAACGCCATGGTCAAGTTCCCTAACCTCTCTGTAATTCAGTTTCATCATCTGGAAAATGGGTATTATGAGAAATGGATAATGCAAATAAAATTCTTAGAATCCTATCACTTAGTCAGTACTCAATAAATACTATTATTGTCATAAATATGTAGCAGGTAAAACCTTAATGCTAAATTAAGGTTACTTAGTTACATAATGCTAAAACCTTATCAATATTTTAAATGTTTAAAATTGCTTAGTGTTAAAACCTTAGCAATATTTCCATTGAAGTTGAAGATAAGATAGTTGCACCTGTTATCATTTATTGCTCTGATTCAACATAATGCTGGTGGTCCTGACCAATGTAATAAAATAAGAAAAAGAAAAGGAAGACCTATAAATAATGGAAAGGTGAAAACAAAAAAGACAAAAGACTCAGAGGCCTTGGAAAATTGACTGTGTGTGCTTAGTCAAGTGGAAATAGCTTTCTTAGGGTTTGCTACCACTTCGAAAATGATTTGCTTACCTAAATTGGAATTGCAAAGGAGTTCTCTTCCCATAAACTGACCACAGCTGGCAGGTGGCCTGGAAAGCCAATGATGCAATTCCCAAATGGACTGGGTGACCAAATTAATGCGTAACAACATTGTTAGAGGGCATGTGTCCTCGCCCAGAAAGGATTTATAAATGTGTTAATTTCACCAATATAGTCACATGTACTGGAGGGAAGGGGTGATTTTGTGGGACCACTATGGCAAACCTAAATTGTGGTTTTTATTGTTATTTTCTAATGGCTACGGTGCTGTGGATAGAGGGATAAATGTTTCTAAGATACAGTTGCTCCAGACTGGACTGATTAAAAGCCACCATCATTTCACACCCAGGGAGAGGGGTGGGTGATGCTCCACAAGGATATCAGGATACCTCTGTCCTTGGAAACTGGGTTCCTGTGGCCAGGCTATGACTAAGTCCATAAACCAGACGGAATCTGGAACTTTTAAAAAATGATCTGTAAACTCCATTTACACAAATATATGCTATATGGCAAAAAGATGCAAATAGAAACTGATTCTGTAATATTTATTGATGTGTGTGATATGCTAGACAATCTTTCTATTAGAGTTATATAATAAAGGGTTTGTAGGTTCCGTTATAGAATTAAATAAAAACAGAACTTACGTGTATGATGATCCTCTGGACTAAAAATATTTAGGATAAATGACTTAAGGCCCTCAATTAACCTAATACTAATGGGGATTGCTTGACCAAAGAGAAAGTAAATTTGATTCTAAAGAAATGATATACATAGATCAATGAATCCCTCAGTACCTATAAAAGGCTATAAGAGGTCGTGGGTAAAGAAGGAAGAAAAGGAATAGAATAGCTTGATTAATTAGGGGATTTCAAACAGTTTATGAAGGGAGATAGCCACAAAATGTATGTAGGGGGAGGGATTCCCACTTCTTATTGGATATTCTGGGCATAGTGGTCGGTAGTGTGTTAGTGTAGTTGGCTCTGTCTATCCATGGGTTCCACACCTGCGGATTTGACCAATTGCTGCTCAAAAATATTCAAAATAAATTAAAAATAACAATATAACAATAAGGAATAATACAAATTTTAAAATATAGTCTAACAACTATTTACATAGCGTTTACATTGTATTAGGTATTATAAGTAATCTAGAGATGGTTTAAAGTATACAGGTGGATTTTACAGGTTATATGCAAATACTACACTGTTTTATATCTGAGACTTGAGCATCTGTGGATTTTGGCATCCATGGAGGTCCTGGAACCAATCCCCTGAGGATACCATGGGACAACTGTATGTTCATGTTTATGTGTTTAATTTTGTTGAAAAATTTAATCGAAATTATAATAAATTACCTGGGAAATATATGACGTAAAAGCTATGGCAAGAGGGTGGGACTGAATAGAAAAGATTAGCAGCTGGACTGTGAATCACTATACCAGTTTCTTTGGGGCAGTTTGACCCTTAGTCAGTGTGATGATTAATTTTATATATCCACTTGACTGAGCCAAGGGATATCCAGAAGCTAGTAAAACATTATTATTGGGTGTGTCTGTGACAGTGTTTTCCAGAAGAGATTAGCATTTAAATTGGTAGACTGAGTAAAGAAGACCTACTCTTGCCAATGTGAGTCAAGAACCCAAACAGAACAAAGAGGCAGACGATGGCAAATCTGCTTCCTGTTCGATTTGGGACTTCCATCTTCTCCTGATGATGGACGTAGACTGGGACTTAAGACGTTGACTCCCCTGGCTCAAACTCGGATTGAATTATACTACGGGCCTTCCTGGTTTTTCTGCTTGCGGATGGCAGATTTTGAGACTTCTCAGCCTTCATAATTGCACGAGCCAATTCCTAAATATATCTTATTGATCCTATTGGTTCTGTTTCTCTGGAAAACCCTGACTGGAGAACACCTAGGTATTTGCAAAATCACCCCTGAAATAGATGAGGGGTTTTCAGGGCCTCCCATGTACTCATTTCTGATCCAAGAATGTTCTGAGCTCACTCTCAAAATCTGGCTTTTAGGATTGTCCAGAGAATCACTTCCATTTTATTGACTTGAGCTCCACTACAGAATAGGAACCAATCACTTACTTTTATAAGGGTTATAAACCAGTATAGTATTTAAACGGAGGGGAGACTCCAAGCCATTCCCCCACCCTCCACCACCCCTGCCAACCCATGCCAGTGGCTTTTCATGCATGTACTGATGTGGCTTGTACTCACATGATCTTTTCATGAGCCTCAAAGCAAAACTCATCTCATCTGAGGACAGTGGAAACTGCATCTGAGTGCCCACGACACTCAGGTGCTTATTTAGTAAAATAGTTTAATTAGAATTTGATTAAGATAATAGAATATATATAGACATATATATATATATATATATATATGTAAACATAAGATACAAAGAATCCTCAAATAATTAACACCCATGTACCCACCTCCCAGTTTAAGAAAATGAACAAAAGTTGTCTCCAAAATCCCTTTTGGTCACCCTGAAATACTATCTATTCTTTCTGCAGTAAAGGTAACCATTATCCTAAATTTTGTTTTTCTGTTCCATTTCACCAAATTGCTTATATGCATAACTATATTGTTTCATTTTGCATGTTTTTAACTTTTAATAATGTGAGGTATTCTTTTATCACTTTCTCTTTTAAACTCAATATTATTTTCCTGGAGTTCAACCAGGTTGTTGCAAGTAGCTATAATTCATGCTATGAAATATGCCATTGTATCACTATACATACTTATTCATTCTATTATTGGTGGACATTAGTTATTTTCAACTTTTGTTATTACAAATACCACAGCTGTGAACATCCTTCTTTATGTCTCCTGGGGCACACATGCAAGAATTTCTCACTCAACTGATTCTCTGCCATTATTGTATAGTATTTTAGTATTTTCTATTTTTAATCCCATAAGGTATTATTATTTTCTTACATAGTTGAAGCTTATTTATATTACTTTTTTTTTTTTTTTTTTTTTTTTTTTTTTTTTTTTTTTTTTTTTTTGACAGAGTCTTGCTCTGTCCCCCAGGCTGGAGTGCAGTGGTGCAGTCTGGGCTCACTGCAAGCTCCACCTCCCAGGTTCATGCCATTCTCCTGCCTCAGCCTCCCAAGTAGCTAGGACTACAGGCACCCGCCACCACGCCCAACTAATTTTTTTTTTTTTTTTGTATTTTTTAGTAGAGATGGGGTTTCACCATGTGAGCCCGGATGGTGTCAATCTCCCGACCTCGTGATCCGCCCACCTTGGACTCCCAAAGTGCTGGGATTAGAGGCATGAGCCACCACACCTGGCCATTAACTCACATATTTTAATACTCTTAATTTGTTCTTATATCTCAAAGTTTCCATCTGGAATTACTTCCTATCTGCCTAAGTTATATTCCTGAGATTTTACTTTAGGAAAGGTCCAAGAGGGAAAAAAAAAAATCCCACATTCTATGTTTGTAGGAAAACATCTTTAATTTGCCCCCATTTATGAAAGATATTTTTGCTAGGTATGAAATTCTGGGTTGACAATGGTTTTTTCATAGACCACAATCTTTTATCCTTTATTGTTATTCTTACAAAGTAGTTATTAATGCAGGAACAGAAAACCAAACACCACATGTTCTCACTTATAAGTGGGAGCTGAATGATGAGAACACATGGACATGGGGTCGGGAACAACACACACTGGGGCCTGTCAGGGGAGCGGGTGAGAGAAGGGAGAGCATCCAGAAGAATAGCAAAGGGATGCTAGATGTGACACGTAGGTGATGGGTTGATCTGTGCAGCAAATCACCACAGCACACATTTACCTATGTAACAAACTTGCACATCCTGCACATGTATCTGGGAACTTAAAATAAAAGTTGAAGAAAAAAAAAAGAAGTAGTTATAAATCTGATTGTCATTCCTTTCAAGATAGTCAAGACAGTCAATCTATTATCACGTTTCTCTTTTTTTTTTTTTTTTTTGAGACAGTGTCTCACTCTGTCACCCAGGTTGGACTGGAGGCACAATCATAGCCCTATACAATCTCAAATTCCTGGGCTCAAGCAATACTCCCACCTCAGCCTCCTGAGTAACTGGGACTACAGAAGTGTGCCACTGCACCTAGCTAATTTTTTAAGTTTTTTGTAGAGACAGGGTCTATATTGCCCAGGCTGGTCTCTAACTCCTGGACTCAAGCCTCAGCCTCCCAAAGAACTGGGATTACTGGCATGAGCCACCATCACATGCTTAAGATCTCTTATCTTTGTTAATATTCCATTTTGCTGAGATTTTTTAGGTGTGGATTTATTTTCTTATGCTCAGGATTCATTTGGCTTCTCAAGTCTGGGGATAGATGTCTTTCAGTTTTCAAACATTATCAACAATTTGGTATTCAAATATCACTACTCCCCTAATTTTTGTCTTTTCTCCTTCTGAAATGTGAATGAATGAACCACATACTGGAAAATTTCTATCCTATGTTTGTGTGTATATATACATATATACATATAAGATATATATGTTAATCTCTCTTTTTAAAAAAATCTCCTTTCTTGAACTGTTCTGGATAGTTTAGATCAGTGCTCTAGGGCACCAAAATATTCCTTCAGATAAGTTTGATGCTATTTAACTTACAAAATTTTTAATTAGCTTCAGTGAGGTATAATTTACACACAATAAGACTTACCAATTTTATGTGTATGTTTCAACAAGTTTTGACAAACGTACACAGTTGTGTAACCACAACCTTAATCATGGGATAGAATATGTCTATAACTACCAAAAAGCCCCACTGTGGCCCTCTACAGTTAATCCCCTACTTCACTCCCAACCCTTAGAAAACACTGACCTGCTTTCTGTCACTAATTTTGCCTTTGCCAGAATTTCACATACAGGGAATCATACACTATATATTCTTTTGTGTTCATATTCTTTTACTTAGCAAAATGCTTTTGAGATTCACCCATGTTATTTGGTATTAGTAGTTCCTCCTTCCGGGTGATGAGGAGTATTTCATTTATGGTTATACTGCAATACATTTAGTCATTCACCAGTTGATGAACATTTGGGTTGCTTGTAGGTTTTATCTATAATGAAAACTATGAACATTTGAGTTCAACATTTGAACATTGAACACAAACATTTGAACAAGTGTTTGTGTAAATCCACATTTTAATTCCTGTTGGGTAAATAATCTGTTTTCCAAAGTGTCTGTACCATTTTGCATTCTCACCAGTCATGTATAACAATTCCAGTTGCTATATATCCTCACCAACATTGCTAGAATCAATCATTTTAATTTTACCCATTCTAACAAATGTGCAATTATATTTCTCCTTATGGCTTGGTTTTGCAATTCCCTAATGTTAATGACGTTGAGTATCTTTTCATGTGCTTATTCACGAACTGTACATCTTCTTTGGTGAAATATGTATTCAAAACTTTTGTCCATGTTTAAATCTGATTGTTTGTCTTATTATTGGATGGCAATGCTATATATTCTAGATACAATGACTTTATCAGATATGTTCTTTGCATTTATTTTCTCCCAGTCTATTTCTTGCCTTTTCAATCGCCTATGTCTATTTAGAAACAAAAGTTTTTAATTTTGATGGACTGTAAATTTTCATTTTTTCTTTTAAGGTTTTGTTGTGTCTAAACCGTGAAATCTTTATTTAAGCCAGGCCATACCCACACATACATACAAAAATCTTCTATTTTTTTTCTAGAAGTTTTGTAGTTTTACCTCTTAAGTTTAGATGTTTTTTATTTTGACTTCATTTTTTATATAATGTGTGGTAAGAACCAAGATTCACTTTTTTACACATAGAAATCTCATGATTAAAGTAAGAGTTGTTGGAAAATTGGTCCTTTCTCCATTAAATTATCTCAGCATCTTTGCAAAAATATTAACTGGCCAAATGCAAGTGAGTCTATTTCTAAATTCTCTATTGTGTTTTATTGATCTATATGTTTATTCTTATGCCAAAACTACAGTGTATTAACTATTAAAGATTTATAATAAGTCCTTAATTAGATTGTGAAAGTCTTTCCAGTTTTTTTCTTTTTTTCAAAACTGTTTTGTCTATTTTACATGTTTTTAATTTCCATACAAACTTTAGAATTATTTTTTCCATTTCTTTTTGTTGTTGTTGTCAAAAGTTTGCAGAGATTTACATTAGGGTTGCAATAACATAAAGATCAAATTTTGTAAAATTTATATCTTAATATTATTGAGTCTGCCAGTCTATGAACATGGTTTGTTTTTGCATTTATTTCATTCTCCTTTCATTTCGCAAATGAAAATTTGTTATTTTCAGCATACAAATATTGCATAAGTTTTAAAAAATTCATTTCTCAGTAGTTAATATTTTGATACTATTTTAACTTTCTAAATTTCCACTTCTGATTGTGTGTTGCTAGTATGTAGAAATAAAATTTAATTTTGTATGTTGTCTTAGTTTTAAGAAAATTTCGTAAATGAGCTTATTGATTCTAGGAATTTCTTTGTAAATTCCCTAAGATTTTCTACATTAACAATTATGTTATCTGTGGATAAAGAGTTGATTTCATTATTTTTCAATCCATATGCTTTTTATTTCTTTTTCTTGCTTCCTGTACTGACTAGGACTTCCAGAATAATGTTGAATAAAAGTCATAATGAGAATAATTATATAATTATTATATATCATATAATTATTAATGTTAGATTTAAAACTTTTATCTTGCTGTTCATTATATATTTATTCTGTCTGCAGTTTGTTTCCTTTTTGCTCATTTTTGCCTTTTGCATTAAATTTTTAATTTCATTTTATCTTCACTTTGGGCTTACTAGTTTTGCCTCCTTGGTTTACCTTTTTGGTTGCTTTACAGCTTACAATATCCATCTTTCACTTATCACTGATTATCTTTCATAACATTATAACACATCACTTATCATGTAAGAGCCTTACAACAGAATGCTTTTTCTTCATCTATCCTCTATGCTATGCTATTATGGTCACATCTTTAACTTTGACATATTCTATAGACCTAACAATAAATACGTTGTTACTTATTTTTCTTTGAGCAGTCAACAATGAGAAATACTACCTTTTTAAATTTGATCCCCCTTC
Source organism: Piliocolobus tephrosceles (assembly GCF_002776525.5). NCBI lineage: Eukaryota > Metazoa > Chordata > Mammalia > Primates > Cercopithecidae > Piliocolobus > Piliocolobus tephrosceles. The sequence goes on from NC_045439.1 coordinate 135,354,316, forward strand.
CTGATCTCTCTTTCTGGGCCTCCAGTTATATATTAGACTGCCTTTTCCCCTCTGTTGGGCTATTTAGCTTGAGAAGTTTCTAATGCTGTATATTCAGGTTCACTCTTCTTTTCTTCTGCGTGTGTAGCCTGTCATCTCATTCAGTGTATTATACTTCCTTTCAGTTTTTATTTTTTTAACCAAAAGGAATATAATTCATTCATATAACTCATCCTTATATTTTCTATTTCTCTCCTCAATCTGCTCATGTTTTCTTCTACATTCTTAACATGTAGGGTATACCTGTGTTCATGTCCTTGTTTGCTATTTCTACCACCTCTGTCATTTGGGGTGTTTCTATTTAATGATTTTTATTTGGGTTAATGACCTCATTTTTCTGCTTCTTTCTTGCCTGGTAATTTTTGACTGGATGCCAGACATTGTAAAATTTAAATTGTTGGGTGTTCAATTTTGTTTTCTTTAAATAGTATGCAATTTGTTCTGGCTCACAGGTTACTTTAAATCAGTTAGATCCTTTCGAGTTTTGCTTTTACGCTTCGTTAGAGAAGAGGCAGAATAGCCTTTGGTCCAGAACTAACTTAGAATCATTATTAAGGGGATACCCTTTTGAGGATTCTATTGGATGTCTCATGTCTTATGAGGGCTTTTGCCTCTAGTCAGTGGTAACCCAATTATCCCAATCCCTGCTGAGCTCTGGGAATTATTCTGCTGTCTCCATTCCAGTACTTCTAGTAGTTCTTCCTTGGCCATTGGTAGTGTGTTTTGTTTTTTTTTCCAGTCATGCACAGATCAATACCTAGCCAAACATCCATGGGGAGCCCTCTGCAGATCTCCAGAGCTCTTTTTATAGCTACTCCTTCTTCCCTGGTATTCTGTCCCATATACACTCAGTTCTCACTTAATATCATTGATAACTTCTTAGAAATTGCCACTTTGAGCAAAACAACATATAATTAAACCAATTTTACCATAGGCTAATTGACATAAACAAGAAATAAGTTTCTATGGCACATTTCTGGTCACATAAACATCACCAAACTTCTACATAAAGACCAAAACACTTCTAATATTAAATATTGAAATAACTGTGAGCTATACAGACGTTTAAGACAGATTAATAAAAACAAGCAAGATAATTCTTTACCCAACTATTCAGTTCAGGATCTCAGGTGGCTGGACCCTATCCCAGCAGCTCAGGGCACAAGGTGAGACCCAACCCTGGATAGGATGCCATTTCATCACAGGGCACACTCACACACACGCTCACACTCACTTGGTCCGGGAGAATTTAGACATGCCGATCAACCTACTGTGCACAGCTTTGGAATGTGGGAGGAAATCAGAGTACCCAGAGGAAAACGCAGACATGAGATCATGCAAACTTCACACAGACAGTGTGGCCCCAGTGAGGAATCGATATTTTTTTCCTCATCAGTGTTATAATGAAATGACGTTATTTGAGGACCTGCTACATTCTATTTGACCTCCTCTACATCTGAGCACTGTCTCCTCAAACCAATAAGGGCATTAGCCTTAGTTTCAGTCTCTCCTCTCTAACCTGTATCCTGAAATTTGCCTCTAGGATGCAAGCTGGTGCCATCATAGGGCTGACTTGACTTCTCTTGCTTATCACACTTCTTGTCTACCAAGTATCCAGTGTCTAAAAACTGTTGTTTCATGTGCTTTGCCTGATTTTCTAGTTGTTTAAAGCAAAAGTATTAAAATCTGGTCCCTGTCACTAAATTTTGATCAAAAGTAAAAATATGTCATCATTGAGTTTTACATGTCAATCATTTTTAATTTCTGGAATATCTGTTTGATGCTTTTTACAAATCTTCCTGTTCTTCACTCAGTTTTGGGTTGTTCTTTTACATTTTGAAATTTAACAAATTATTTTCTGTGTCTCAAAGTGTTAACATTTGAAGTCTTCAAGGATCTGATGTTTCTCTGTTTGCTGACCTTCACTCAAAGTACCTTGTTATTTTGTGTGGGGGGCGTGTGTGTGTGTGTGTGTGTGTGCGCGTGTGCGCGTGCGCGTGTGTGTTTTAATATGAAGTGCTCTTTTTTTTTTTTTTTTTTTTTGAGACGGAGTCTCGCTCTGTCGCCGGGGCTGGAGGGCAGTGGCCGGATCTCAGCTTACTGCAAGCTCCGCCTCTTGGGTTCACGCCATTCTCCTGCCTCAGCCTCCCCGAGTAGCTGGGACTACAGGCGCCCGCCACCTCGCCCGGCTAGTTTTTTGTATTTTTTAGTAGAGACGGGGTTTCACCGTATTAGCCAGGATGGTCTCGATCTCCTGACCTCGTGATCCGCCCGTCTCGGCCTCCCAAAGTGCTGGGATTACAGGCTTGAGCCACCGCGCCCGGCCCGAAGTCCTCATTTTTATCTGGAACTTTGAGAATGAAGATAAATTCTTCTAATTGGAATCAGTTTTTGCTTCTGGAAGATACTGATGGAAACTACCAGTCCTCAGTCATTTCAATCTCAAATTGAGATTTTTGTGGACCTCCCAGGTGGCAGGTTTGATAGCAGTAAACAATGAAAAGGGCTAGTTTGTTGCAATTTCTCAGGGAACATTCCCATCTCCTCAATTCAATTCCGTGTCTTAAGTCTGAATATTATCTTTGCAGTCCTCTGCAGGTGTGAAAGTGGGTGTCTTCTACTCCACCCTTAAACTGATGTAGCTCGTTAGAGTCCCAGTTTTATAAAGTGGATGCCCTATTCCAATCTCCACCTTACATGGACGCTGGGCATTGAATGCCACACCATAACATTTGAGACCAGGCCAGCAAGGACCTAACCAAATACCTCAAGTCCAAAGCCAGGTAATGAATTCTACTTACTTCTCAGAGATTCTGCTTTCATTTTTGCCTTACTGTTCTTTGATATCTTGTCTCATATTTGTTTAGAAATTTTTAAAATATATTTATCCAGTACATCCAAGTGTTTTCAGCAAGAGAGTCAGTTTAGGTGTCTTGTTCATCCTATTGGCAGAAGCCAAAATATCACTGTGTTCTTAATTTTGACTCTAGTGTGTTTGACAAATGTATTTTGATAAAGTCAATTTTAACAACATTTTCCTTTGTATCTGCTATCGCGGCTTAAGCGGTTTGAAAACAAATTGGGGGAGGGGACTTTGCCTGTTTTTTTCTTCTAGCATTTTATAGCTTTATTATTTACATTAACTATTTAATTATCTGGAAGTTATGAAAGATTTAAATTGATGTTTTTCAAAATAATTAACCATTTGTCTCAGCACTGAATATGGAACAATCTGTTTCTGGTTTCTTGTATTATCTTTATGTACTTGATTCTCATACAAATTATTATCTGTTCCTGTACTATCCATATTGGTTCACCAAACCATCTTTGGATTCTTGCAGTAGTGTGCAAGAATCCAAAACACTATGCTGTTTTAGTTACTGTATATGTTTAGAATGTTTCTCTCTGGAATAGTAAGTTAAACCTATTATTCCTTTCTATAATGATTTTACTTTCTTTCTTGTCATGACATTTCTGTGTTCACACACAGTTCTAGGATCTAGACTGGGAAGTCATTAAAATGTATGCTAATTTGGAAAGAATTGATATTGGACTCCATCACAAAGTCACTTGATTTTGTTCTCATGTTAATCCTTTAATGAGGGGTAATTTTTCAAGGTCCCATGAAGGAAAGATGGCAGTCTCATGACTTCTATGGTCAATCTTAAGTAACACAGAGTCCTATGGTCCCTTTGTCACAAACACAATCCCATATCTGAAGCTAAAATGGTTTTAATAAGGTATATTTCAGTCTGTATTCATATTCACGCCTGTCCCCATCAACCCTTGCAAGGGTCTGCTGCAAGGAAGTAACCAGCAGACAGGAAGCAGTGTGTTTACTACACCTTCCTTCTTTCCTCTTGGCCTGTCCCTCGGCATGTAGAAGCAGTGCTGGCCATTCCAGGTTTGATTGGATGAAGTAGAAGGAGAATTAAGAGAAGAACATTCTTACCTACCTGACACTGTCAGAAGCTGGATTCACATACTGAGCTTGGCCGATGCTTCCACCTGGTGTTTTCTCTAACCGAACACTTTCATGGTCCTCTGAACTGTCACTAGGGGTCTCTCTCTTTTATCTGGTCATGTAGTTGGCTTTACTAGGTGGCCACTTACTTGATCTATAGTCCTCAAGAATCCAGCGATAGCTTCAGCTTTTCTTCATTGAGTTCAATTAGCCTTCACAAGTTCCCAGATAACCTCACACTGGGTTTCACACATGGCCCACTTCCGGTCCAGAGAAACACCTTCTTTGTCCCAAGTGCTATTCATGCAAATCAGTCCCCACCCTCCCCATCCCCATGCCACCATCAGCTCGTCCATCCACACCTGCCTAGCTCATTTTCTACCCCTCGCTCAAAGAGGAGTCAGGCACCAGCCCACTATGCCCCTCACTGAAAACAGACATTTATGAAATTTTCTACATGGTTTTGTTGACTTGAAGTGAAGGAAGAAGAACCAACACTGTACACACACATACACACACACACACTCCTTGTTTTATATAAGTAAAAGTTCACCTCAAAGTTCTTTTCAGAAACACTTCCTTCAAAATCTCTCTCCTGAGCCGGGCACGGTGGCTCACCCTGTAATCCCAGCACTTTGGGAGCCTGAGGTGGGCAGATCATTTGACGTCAGGAGTTGGAGACCAGCCTGGCCAACATGGTGAAACCCCGTCTCTACTAAAAATACAAAAATTAGCCAGCCATGGTAGGGGACGCCTGTAACCCCAGCTACTCATGAGACTGAGGAAGGAGAATTGCTTGAACCTTGGAGGTGGAGGTTACAGTGAGTCAAGATTGTGCCACTGCATTCCAGCCTGGGCAACAGAGCAAGACTCTGTCTCAAAAAAAGAAGAATTAAAAAAATATAAAAAATCTCTCTCCTGACTCATTGATATGCCTGATATGGATGAGAGGTTTCAGAGACACCAGTTGTCGATCCACCACCCCAAAACTTGCTCATGGCAGTCCCTTTGGTTTGTGGCACCTATTGTCTTCATGCCTCAGCAGAAATAAGAAGGGTCCTCTTCAAAACTTTGTTAGGCTAGGTCAGAAAGTTAGATGAGGGATGAATACTGCTTCAGTCCGTTTTGTGCTGCTGTAACAAAATCCCTGAGACTGGGCCATTTATAAAGAACAGAAATTTATTTCTCACAGTTCTGGGGGCTGGAAAGCCCTGGATCAAGGCAGCAGCTGAGCTAATGAGGGCTGCTCTCTGCTTCCAAGATGGCACCTTGAATGCTGTATCCTCCAAGAAGGAGGAATGCTGTGTCCTCACATGGCAGAAAGCAGAAGGGCAAGAGGGCAAAAGGGGACCAACTCCCTTAGTCAAGTCTCTGTAGAAGGGTACCTAATCCATTCAGAAAAAAGGAGCCCCCATGGCCTAATCATCTGGAGTGTCCCACCTGTCGATACCATCACATTGGCAACTCCTGAATGTTGGAGGGAACATGTGTGAATCCTAGCAGATACGTAATCCTCTTGAGGGCCGATATGATTTGGCTGTGTCCCTCCCCAAATCTCATCTTGAATTGTAGCTCCCATAATCCCCACGTGTTGTGAGAGGGACCCAGTGGGAGATAATTGAATCATGGGTGCAGTTTCCCCCATACTGTTCTTGTGGTAGTGAATAAGTCTCACAAGATCTGATGGTTTTAGAAGGGATTATCGCCCCTTTTGCTTGGCTCTCATTCTCTCTCTTGCCTGCTGCCATGTAAGACATGTCTTTCACCTTCCACCATGATTGTGAGGCCTCCCCAGTCACATGGAACTGTGAGTCCATTAAACTTCTTTTTCTTTATAAAGTATCCAGTGTTGGGTATGTCTTTATTAGCAGCATGAGAACAGACTAATAAAAGGGTGATACATTTGATGTGCAGACTGAGGCTCAGATCACCTGCCTGTTCTGAGAAACCTGGGCTTTTGATACAATGACCACAAACATCCTCCCCAGAGGTCTTCTTCCCACAGCCCCTGCCACCCTTCAACCCTCCCCCTGAGGTTCCCCTACTAATTATGTCCATTTTGTGCACCACCCACCTAGGCTCCCATTCTTATAGAACATTTCCCTTTCCCCTCAAATGTACAAGAGTGTCAAGCGGCCCTGCCCCTGGAACTCCTGCATTCTTCATGAAAGAAGCACATCAGCATTTTATGAGCCTCTCCTAAAGGGAGATAATGCCCAGCTTCATCACCAAATGACCTTCCTTTCAATGGTAGCTTCCTTCTCTTGTATGGCCACAGAGAACATTCATGACCACATCTCATCAAATGCCAAAGTTGTCTGAAGTCCCTGGGCTTCAGGGACTGGTAACCCCACCCCATTACAAGACACAGTTTTGTGGGTCCCAACATGAACAGAAGCATGATATCTGCATGATATTAGTCTCTAGGCCCAGCCAGGAGCATTCACTCATAAAGAAGGTAAGGACCCCAATTTTTTTTTTAACTTTTCTCCATTCCACAATTTTCTTTTTTTATTTTTTGAGACAGAGTCTCGCTCTGTCACCCAGGCTGGAGTGCAGTGGCCGGATCTCAGCTCACTGCAAGCTCTGCCTCCTGGGGTTTACGCCATTCTCCTGCCTCAGCGTCCCAATTAGCTGGGACTACAGGCGCCCGCCACCTCGCCCAGCTAGTTTTTTGTATTTTTTTTTTTTTTTTTTTTTTTGACACGGAGTCTGGCTTTGTCGCCCAGGCTGGAGTGTAGTGGCCGGATCTCAGCTTACTGCAAGCTCCGCCTCCCGGGTTTAGGCCATTCTCCTGCCTCAGCCTCCCGAGTAGCTGGGACTACAGGCGCCCGCCACCTCGCCCGGCTAGTTTTTTGTATTTTTTAGTAGAGACGGGGTTTCACCGTGTTAGCCAGGATGGTCTCGATCTCCTGACCTCGTGATCCACCCGTCTCGGCCTCCCAAAGTGCTGGGATTACAGGCTTGAGCCACCTCGCCCAGCTAGTTTTTTGTATTTTATAGGAGAGACAGGGTTTCACCATGTTAGCCAGGATGGTCTCGATCTGCTGACCTCATGATCCGCCCGTCCCAGCCTCCCAAAGTGCTGGGATTACAGGCTTGAGCCACCGTGCCCAGCCCCACAATTTTCTATAGAATGGTTTTTAAAGATCCAGAAAGTTCTGATCCTATCCCCACATATCCCTGGCCATGAAGAAAATAAATTGATATCCTTTGCCACAAGGATATGTTACCTTTACATTATCATTACCTATACATTATCTTTAGACCAAAATTGATCACTGATAAAAATACAGGTTTGTCATGGGGTTCAGTAGCCCTTAGATTATTCTGTGAAAAACAGAATACTGGATGAGAGGATTTTGCTGATCCTTCCCAATCTAAGATCGATCATTCTGATCCCAAACACTTTTATTTTCCTTTGATGTTTAGTTTGTCAAGGAGACACAGGAGCCTTGGCAAGGAGATGAAAGAGAAGAACAGGTGAACATTTAAAGGAGAGGCCATAAGTTCTGGTCTCTTCGGAAGGTTTATGTGCTTGCTGGTTCTATATCGTGCCGTTCATCTCGCTCTGCTCAAATCTGAAGAGTTGACTGGAAATTCTGAAGATATATCTGATATTCAAACTTCCTCTGACTTCTCTGATCATTTCTAGAGACCCCTTGGTGATAGAAGAAAGCAAATCATGTCAACAGCAGAGCCGGGGAATCTTTTCCCACTGTTCCAGCTGTGCTTATCAGAGGCCTCTTCCCTTCCCTAGACAGCTCGAGATGGAGTTGAATTGGGATTTGTAAAAGTAAACAATGCAAAACCCAAGTTGGTGTTTTTTCTATCACCCAACGGATGACAGGCTGTGAGTAAGAACTGAAGAGAACTCAACAAGACTGCTTTTCCTAAGGCTGATGGAGAAGCCAGTTATGGGGGATGGTGGTGGCAGGGAGGGAGTGAAGCTCCTCAGCTGAGGCCGACTTCACACTGCAGCTCTGTCAACGGCCCTGGAAGACAGTTGCCTCTGTTGACTACCAAAGTCTCCTCCTGTCATCCTTAGGAATGTTTTCAAAACATCTACAAACAGTGTTTTATTTTCTGGAAGCAAACATATTTTTTAAATAGCCTGGGTTTTCTTCATACCCTGTGGTCAGAGACCCATGAGACTCTAGGCTGCTTTCCCCAGATACACACTCCGGCTAACTCGAGAATCCACCTAGAGGTTGAGGTAAATTCTGTCAGTCTAGTTGGCTCATCCTAAATCACGCATTTAACTTTTAAGTAAACAGACCCTTTATTTATAAAGGCTTCATTTAAAAGCCAACAACAGTCATTATAGAGTAGAGCAGGCCGGGTGCAATGGCTCATGCCTATAATCCCAGCACTCTGGGCGGCGGAGGCGGGAGGATCACGAGGTCAAGAGATAGAGACCATTCTGGCTAACACGGTGAAACCCTGTCTCTACTAAAAATACAAAAAGAAAAAAAAAAAAAATTAGGCAGGTTTGGTGGAGGGCGCCTGTAGTCCCAGCGACTCAGGAGGCTGAGGCAGGAGAATGGTGTGAACCCGGGAAGCGGAGCTTGTAGTGAGCCGAGGTCGTGCCACTGCACTCCAGCCTGGGCGACAGAGCAAGACTCCTTCTCAAAAAAAAAAAGAGAATAGAGCAGTCATAGCTGTCTTAGATACAGATTACTGTTCATATGGTCACCAACATCATCACATCCTTGGGAAGACCACTCCATAAAGGGATCGGTTCACCGGGTTGAAGTCATACTACCTCCTGGGAGCAAGCTGGGTGAGCACATTCCTGGGTACCATCTTAACAACTGCAAAGCTATACAGAGATTATAAAGTCCCTCTCACCCTCTCCTGCTTCTAGCCTCTCCCTGGCAGAAATACTCACAGAAATCCTGAATCAGGAAAATGCTTTCATTAGGATCCCAACCTTCTGTTTAAAATAGCAAAGTCATACTCTGCTGTTTTTCTAGTAAATTACAAAACAGGTAAAGTTAGAAACACAGACACATACAGACTATGACTGACAACCAATCTGTTGGTAAATTGGGTGGCATTTAGAAATGTCTTCCTATTTAGAAGGTTAAATTCATGAAAAAAGAACAGAGCTGGCTGGGCACGGTGGCTAACGCCTGTAATTCCAGCAATTCAGGAGGCCGAGGCAGGAGGATCACCTGAGGTCAGGAGTTCAAGACCAGCCTGGCCAACATAGTGAAACCCTGCCTTTACTAAAAAAAAATTACAAAAACTTAGCTGAGCATGGTGGTGGGCACCTGTAATCCCAGTTACTTGGGAGGCTGAGGCAGGGAGAACTGCTGGAACCTGGGAGTGGTGGCTATAATAAGCCACGACGGTGCCACTGCACTCCAGCCTGGGCGACAGAGCAACACTGCATCTAGGAAAAAAAAAAAAAAAAAAAAAACAGAGCTGTTACATTGTTTTTGACCATATGAAATAAAGTTGCTTTGCCTTCTTTAAAGAAAGTAGGAATAGGCTTCTTCCCTCACCCTTCACAGCCTTACCCAGTCAAGGTTGGGATCCATCCAAACACAGCACTGGGCACTCAAGAGCCGCCTGTCTACTGAGTAGCTGATGCCCTTGAAATGGCCACAATGGCAACAACCCATAACCCTGTTCTTCTTGCTACCTTCATTTGAGGACTGAAGCTTCCAGTAAACAAGGGCACAGGGTAAATGGGTGGCTGCAGAATGTGACATGGCAATAGATTCCCTAGCAGTAACATTCCATGGGAGGTGCAAAACTACAGAAAACTCAGGTAGCAATTTATGATGAAGACTGTAGTTTTTCATTCATCTAATCAGAGCAATAGAAATATAGGTCTGAGAGAACATCTCACAGCAGCATCAAAGAACCTAGTTACAAACCAGGAAGTGAGCTGGGGTTACCTGACACTGTGACTTTTCAGCTATCAAAACAAGGGACCGGGCGTGGTGGCTCATGCCTGTAATCTCAGCACTTTGGGAGGCCGAGGCAGGTGGATCATGAGATCAGGAGATCGAGACCATCCTGGCTAACACGGTGAAACCTCGTCTCTACTAAAAAATACAAAAAAATTAGCGGGGCATGGTGGCAGGCACCTGTAGTCCCAGCTACTCCAGAGGCTGAGGCAGGAGAATGGTGTGAACCCGGGAGGCGGAGCTTGCAGTGAGCCAAGATAGCGCCACTGCACTCCAGCCTGGAAGACAGAGCGAGACTCTGTCTCAAAAAACAAACAACAACAACAAAAACATACAAACAAAAACAATCAAGGAAAATCTAATACTCTGTATGCTGGCAAATGCTGAGCCTAAGAATGTTTCTGGGGCTTTGCGGTTGCAGGAAGACAGGCATATGTGCGTGTACACACACAAACACATGCACATTTATGCCTGTGTAAACTCTCACTCATCTATTCATATTTTGAGGGTTCAGTTCGTAGTGGTTCCAAATTTCAGCTTGCTTTGGGTGCAGTTCATATCTACAATCCTTGTAGCACCACATATCCCTAAGTTTAACTGAATTTAAACAGTAGACTCAAAATATAGAATGATAGCATGATTCTTTGACTTCTAAAGTCAAAAGAGCAGAATCTGAGTTATTTCATGTTATGAACTAAATGTATTCTCCCCAAATTTATATGTTGGAGCCCTAATCCCCCAAGTGATGGTATCAGGAGGGGTCCTTTGGGAAGTGATTAGGTCGTGAGGGTGGAGGTCTCATGGATAAGATTAGTACCTTTACAACAAGAGACATGAGAGAGATGATCTCTCTCTCCACCATGTGATCTTGGACTTCCCAGCCTCCAGAACGGTAAGAAATTTCTATTCCTGTTGCTTAAGCCACCCAGTCTATGATGTTTTTGTTTATAGCAGCCTGAGCTAAGACACTTCGATTTTATTGTTCTATCTTACCACTCTGTGTTTAAAATTTAAAAAGTGAACACAATATATTTCTTTAAGTTGAAGCTATGTTTTTTAAAAGAAAAACATATTTAAGAAGTGTATTCAATCATTTCCTTAAGTTGAATATTATCTTTAAAATTGAAATGTATACACTTTAAATTGTCTTAAAACTGAAGAATAAATCAGCCCCGCGCCTAGCCGACAGGAGTGCGGCAGCCCGGCTCCCGCAGGGTCACGCCGAGCCAAGGGAGCCCCCGCGGCGCCCAGGCAAGAGCCGCGGTCCCCGCCGCCGCGGATGGCGGCATTTTTATTCAGGGCATGCTTAAGGGAGGTCGGCCGCGCCCAGTGCATTGTGGGAAGAGGCGGATGGCGCAAAGCAAGCGGTGAATGCGTAAAGAACCCAGCCAACCCGCAGAGGGAGGGGTGGGGGTGAGCTGTGAGGAGAGCAGGCCCAAGAACCATGTCTACGGGTGAGTCCTTTAACCCGGAAAGTTACAAATTGGACAAGAGCTTCCGGCTAACCAGATTCACTGAACTGAAGGGCACAGGCTGCAAAGTGCCCCAAGATGTCCTGCAAAAATTGCTGGAATCTTTATAGGAGAACCACTTCCAAGAAGATGAGCAGTTTCTGGGAGCCGTTACCCCAAGGCTTGGCATTGGAATGGATACTTGTGTCATTACTTTGAGGCACGGTGGGCTTTCCGTGGTTCAAACCACAGATTACATTTACCGGATCATAAACGACCCTTCCGTGATGGGCAGGATAGCACGTGCCAATGTCTTCAGTGACCTCTACACAATGGGAGTCACAGAATGTGACAATATGCTGATGCTCCTTGGAGTCAGTAATAAAGTGACCGACAGGGAAAGGGATAAAATGATGTCTCTGATTATCCAGCGTTTTAAAGATGCAGCTGAGGAAGCAGGAATGTCTGTAACAGGCGGCCAAACCATACTAAACCCCATGATTACCCTGGGAGGAGTTGCTAACACTGTCTGCCAGTCCAATGAATTTATCATGGCCAGTCCCAAGTTGGACCAGCAACAGGGGTTGGTGTCCCCTCCTGGGATCTGTGGGGCAACAGCTGAAGGATGAATAAATTTGAAGTTGGAGAAGACCTACACATGCATCACATCCCTAACCTGCAGAACTCTGGAGATACAGTATTAGAGTCCAGCCCCTCTGACAATCCAGAGGTATCTACTGAGCATTTTATTCAATGATACCGTTCATGCTCCGTAATGACAGCACAGCTGGCCAGCCTCATGTAACAATAAAAGTTTGAGTACAACTATACTGCCAAGAGAGAGACTCTTTTATTCTAAAATTATTTCAGCCATTTGGTTGCCCTCTTCAGCATCAGTTTAAGAAATTGGGGCCGGGCGCAATGGCTCACGCCTGTAATCCCAGCACTTTGGGAGACCAAGGCAGGTGGATCACGAGGTCAGGAGATCAAGACCATCCTGGCTAACACAGTGAAACCCCTTCTCTACTAAATAATACAAAAAAAATTAGCCGGGTGTGGTGGCAGGCACCTGTAGTCCCAGCTACTCCGGAGGCTGAGGCAGGAGAATGGCGTGAACCCGGGAGGCGGAGCTTGCAGTGAGCCAAGATCGTGCCACTGCACTCCAGCCTGGGCGACAGAGCTAGGCTCCCTCAAGAGAGAAAGAGAGAGAGAGAGAAAAGAAAGAGAGAAAGAGAGAGAGGAGGGAAGGAAGGAAGGAAGGAAGGAAGGAAGGAAGGAAGGAAGGAAGGAAGGAAGGAAGGAAGGAAGGAAGATTGGAGTCAACTATATATTGATATCCAGATTCTAAATTTTAAGTATCAATTTATCTTTTAATCTTAGATGTCGTGGTGGAAGGAAAAATCAGTTAGCAAATAAGCAATTCCAGAAAAAGTGTAGCTATTTGATGCCTTTATGCCTTACGACAATGTTGAACGCAATGAGAAGGATAGGTTCCCTTTATTGAAAGTTTTTTGTGAAAAATTAGTTTTTCACTACATTCCAGACCTAAATCAATGTGTACTACTTTGGACATTAGCCTTGGAAGAAGGAACAGCTCTTTCTCTTCTGGCACCACAGTGTATCTGCATTTGATTTTCTCCCATTGTGCATGAGCACCTCACGGGCCACAAAGATGCGCTTTGAGAGCACCCTGAGACGAAGTTTATTTTTAAAGGAACAACAACCAACACCAACAACCAACACCACCACCACACCCACAGGGGCTGTCCAATGTACATTATTATCATCTCCTTGTGTTATGAGTATTGAGTTTTAGAACACAGTTTGGAAACTGCCAATTTAAAATATTAATGTCTTTATCTTTAATTTTACTTTTCATTCTGTAAACATAACTAGCATATAAACAATTTTGTTTCAAATGCACTAGACTTTTTAGCTAATTCAATTGTAAGTAACTTTAATTAAAAATGTCAAGTTTATACTCATCAAAAAAAGAATAAATGAAGAAGATAATTTATTACATAATCACTAACAAAAATCTTGCGATGTAGAGAAGGAGGCATTAAAAAGGATTCACTTCAAGCAGTCAATCCACAGGGTGCATCTCTGCACTTGCTGTACCCACCTCCTGGAACGTTCTTACCCAGATACCCCCCTAGCAATGGCTTACACTTCTTCAGGCCTCTGCCCAAATACCAGCTTATCCAAGAAGTCTTCCTTGACTACCACCCACCTCCATCCATGTCTATTGTCCTAGCTGGATTCATTTTTCTTCATTTCACCAGTTTCCTGTCAAGCTGTTTATTGGTTGACTCATCACTCACTGTGTGTCTTCTTCACTAAGAGCTCCCTGTTCCCTGGGAACAAAAAAACTTCACTTTCTATTGTTTACATGGTTAATTTTTGAACCCAGAACAGTACCTGGTCTGCCCCCAGACAGACACTGGGGGGAAAAACGACTAGGTGATTTCTGTATCAATTACTGCATGCTTTACACTAATTTGGAATGCCACCTTTATTAGGAAAAGTCATATCTCAATATACTCAAGGATGAAAGCTCACATTTACTGTCTACAGAATGAATGCCCATATTGGTGGTGGAAGTGGGGAGAGAAAAGGGAAGAATCTCAGCAAACGGAAGGCCATTCTCATCAGCTGGGGGTGCAGCTGGAGCCACGGCATTCACTCCACCAGCTCTGCTGGAGGTAAGAAGCTTCACAGACCTGCCCTTGCCTTTTTCTTCGTATCTTTAAAGAAAATCCAGAGCACCATCTAGTAAACATGTGCAGATTTCTGAGGAACCTCAGGGTTCCAGCTATAAAAAGCATTAAATACCAAAACGAAGCTTGCTAAGCAGCTGGACACAAGACAGGACAGGAAACAATGGGGAACCAGGGCAAGAAGAGCAGATCCCCTCTTGGCTGGCCACACCCTCATTTCAGCCTCACACCATGGTGCCAATTAATAGGGACATTCACCTCGCTTTGCTCTCAACTGTGATGCATCTGTATCAGTCACAGCTGTAAATAGAAACACTAATCTCAAAGCATATAAGGCAAAAATGAACCTGTATCTAGGTTTTCTCCTCTTTGTCATTGATCTATTTGGCCACCAAGGTTCATGCTGTTCAAATGATTTCAGATGTATTTTAAATACACTTTACAGCTAACAGCACAAGTTTTGCCCATTTATTTTACTTATTGTTCCTTTTCTCTGGGCTAGTTTCACTATATATATTCTTCCAAATAAATAGTAGAAATGCCATTACAAGTTCCAAAAGAAAAAGAAAAAAAACTCATGCAATTTTGATGGAGAAATTGAGGGCAAGAGGTGCAGCACTGGCCCCATCCTTGGGATAACCACTCCAACATTGATCCTTCAGGGTCACGGTATCTTCCTCTGGTGCCATCGATGCGCCTGCTGTCTCCCGCTGAAAACCTATTTCTTTTCTTTTGCTTTTTTTGAGATGGAGTTTGACTCCTGTTGCCCAGGCTGGAGTGCAATGGAGCAATCTTGGCTCACTGCAACCTCTGCCTCCCTCCCAAGTACCTGGGATTACAGACACCCACCACTACGCCCAACTAGTTTCTGTTTTTTGTTTGTTTGTTTGTTTGTTTGTTTGTTTGTTTTTTGTAGAGACGGGGTTTTACCATATTGGCCAGGCTGGTCTCAAACTCCTGACATCAGGTGATCCTCCTGTGTAGGCCTCCCAAAGTGGCTGAGATTATAGGTGTGAGCCACCATGCCCAGCCCTGAAAAACTTATTTGTCCCGTTGTATGTCTTACCTTGGAGAGCTTTAGGAAGCCACACCCCAACGGGGTTCTGAGAGTCAAATGATTCCTGCTCCCTAACTGCCACCCTCTACTGCCACTGCCTCCTGCTGTGGCCATGGCCTCGAGCCTACACCATTGCAGGGCCGACTGCCTCTGTGTGGTAGGGCTTCATTAGGAGAGATTCCAATTGAAGGTTGTCTGGGATGGATGGCCAGGCACAAAATGGCAGCCACAGTTAGTGATAGAGGGGGCTGGCCTGCCCCCAGCTGCGGCACACTGGCCCAGGGGGTGGTGGAGGGGATCTGACAGACTGCCTCCATCTGCTGAGGTCATCTTCACTTGTGGTCCACACTGACCCTTCCCAGCTTCTCTCAGCCTGTGTGTGTCCCCATGGCCCCTTTTCTCTGGACCTCTTGGATACTCAGAGCAGCTCTGAAAAGACCAGGATGAGCAGGCTTTGGAGACTCCTTGGAGCCCTCCTGCTTCAGGAATGGCCATCCTGCAGCCCTGACCAGTCACTACCTTTCCAGAGCTCCAGTCCCTCACTCTTCTCACTTATCCTAGCCTTACCTGCCTCTTACAAAGCCACCTCAACCTGCCTCAAACTCAAGTTACAATTAACCCCCTCTGTGTTTGCTTTCACAATGAGCAGATCCCTGACCTCACAGCCTGTCAGTTTTCCTCAACCTGGGTTACATGTCAAACACTTTCTCCCCACCAAGGCTCTTCCTTTCCCAGTTGGCCTTCTGACCAATCTCCACTCTTGCCTTTTTCTAAGTTGTGTTCCACATGGTGCAGGTGCCCTCACTTAAAAGGAAAAAAAAAAAGTGATCCTGTATCTCCTCTGCTTAAGACCCTTCCTTCAAAGGCTTCCCAAGGCTTCTAGGATAAAAGTTGAAATTTTAAACCTGGTCTGCAAGTTCTCATAGCAAGTTCTCATAGCATCTTGGCCTCCTTTCCTGGCCTCAGCTTGCACCATTATCTCACACACCTTACTCCAGTCAATATGCTCTATAAAACCTACTCTCTTCATATAGGAAGTTCGTCAGGGCAGAAGCTCTCTGAGGGTGAATGTCTGTTTCTGTTTGCCTGACACTTTTTGTATCCCCAGTACATAGATAATGCCTGGCATATAGGTGTTCAATAACTGTTAAATGAATGACTGGATGACTGAATGACTGAATCAATAAATGAATGAGAAAACTATAAAGTATTCCTTGTTACAGGAGTACCAAGAGTGACCAGGGTAAGCTGCAGAGCCCAAGGCCAGCTCTGATTAGATGGGCCTCTCACTGCCAAGTACTAAACACCTGTAGTAAGACACAATCATATCTGAGAGGAAGCCTCAATGTTCCCAGTAGACACAGGAGCTCAGAAAGAGAGCTGGTTAAGCATGAGGCATTGTGGGGGGCATGAGTTCATATTTCTTACAGCTATACATATCTGCAACCCCCAAAGAAACCACCATAAGCAGTGCTTTTGCACTGGCTCTTTGAGCCACTAGAATGGCTTTTCCTCCTCCTCCACAGCCTACCCCAGCCCTGAGAGTAGAAGGACACAAGCATTTGCAGCCTTGGAGTGTGAGCTACTTTGGGGTGGTTGCAATATTAGGGGTGACAGGGGACAACTGCAGCTTGGGGTCAGGAGTGTCCTGGGGGTTGAGCCAAGTAAGGTAGCAGGAAGTCCTGTGGTCCCCAATTTTTCTCAGCTAGGCCTGCCAATGTATCCACAGAAGTTTCTCCTCAACAAAAGCAGGTGAGTGTGGTGAAATTGTGAAGCTGCAGCAGAGGGGTCACACAAATGACCACAATGGCCTTGGAAACTTGGTTAAGAATTAGGTGGGAAAATCAAGTCACCACGCACTGCTGTGTGGTTACTGGGTGCTAAAGGCTGAGACCACTCAGAAGTAAAGGCTGAACCCAGTCCTCAGGGCCTTGTAGTCCACCCAGCCACAAAACCAGGGCACCAACCCCTAAGAATTTTGAGGGTGGAACATTCTGATGACAGTTGAAGCCAACAGTTGAGGAAAGGTTCAGGGCAGGGCAGGATTCACAGTCCAGAGACGGGTACAGATACACTGGAAAGAAGGGCTTGGAGAGGGAGACAGGGCTGGGCAAGGCTGCTGGGGAAAGAGAAGAAAAGGGATGTGGGGCACAGGGGCCTGCTAAAGATATGAAAGAAAAGATGAAGGCTCGGGGCACCCAAGGGGCTAAGAACCCAAAGGGACCAAGAAACCAGAAGGCAAACTAATCACACTGTGGGTCTTTTGGGGGACATCCAGCCTGGAGAAGAGCAGCCCAGCCACTCTCCCAGCCACCAAGTGAACAGGCTCTCTGGCTCACGGGGCAGGAGTCATGGCTGTCTCTGTCTCTGGAATGAGCTGATGCTCTGCAAAGAGTGTTCATTGGGTATTTGGACAACAAAAAGTCCTGGTGCTAGCTGCGCCAATAGGCACAAACTAGAACAAGTTTCAAAAACTAAACGCACTCATTCACTCATTCATTCAACAAATACTTATTGAACACCTGTGAGCTGGATGTTAGGAATATAATAGCAAGAAGGACAGCTCATATCCAATGAGAACTGCAGATAATCCTAGAATACTTATCTGTGACAGGTGTTATGAAGAGACAGTGCATGCACTGTGAGAGCTTAAAGCCCTGATCTAGTTTAGGGCTTCTCTATGAACAATGGAGCCAAAATCTGAAAGACATACAAGAGTAATTACCTAGCTGAAAATGGGGAGGATGAGGAGTAAGAGCAAAGGTATTCTAGGTAGAAGGAACTGCATAAGCAATGCCTCAATGCTGAGAAGGAGTGTGGCATATTCGAGATGCCAACAGCCAACAGGCCAATGGGCAGGCATGAGCCAAACCATGCATGCTCTTGGAGGTCATATCCAATATTCATTTTTGAAGTTGATGTTGAATTGTTCTGGTCTTGATGCTGAAGGCAAAGTCACAAGCAGCCAATGGCAAGGCCAAAGCAGAGGCCAAATACGGAAGAAAAAGATGAGCATATGTGAATTCATAGGCAGGACCATGCACTTAGGGGATTGTGTGCTGTAATCTGACACTGTTGAAGAATATGCACTCTTTTCCCTCTGAATTAATTATAGAGAAAAAAATATCAGGCATCTCAGGCACAGAAACTTACTAAAGCTTAAATTGTGGTTTCACCAATGACAGATATTAGCACAGTTTTGTTGTGTTTGTATGTGTATGTGTACATAATTCTCCTAACCAAATCTACATATTGATGTAAAAGAGATGAATATTACCTCCTTTTATAGAAGAGCTAAGGCTTACAATGGTTACATGGCTTGCCAAAAGGGAAAAAGAGACAGAATAGAGACTGGAAACCACTTTCTAGCTTGTCTCACAACATACTTCTCTCTAAATAACAATGCTTGGAACCACTATTTGATAAGAAAATGAAAGTAAGATAAATTAGTTCCCCCAAATCCATGCCGGTATGCTTATGAAATAGTTGGATAATATATCAACAGGGTTCCACTCTGAGTTTG
This sequence comes from Piliocolobus tephrosceles, assembly GCF_002776525.5. Classification (NCBI taxonomy): domain Eukaryota; kingdom Metazoa; phylum Chordata; class Mammalia; order Primates; family Cercopithecidae; genus Piliocolobus; species Piliocolobus tephrosceles. The sequence goes on from NC_045439.1 coordinate 135,372,991, forward strand.
CAACTAAGAATATTAAATAATAGATAATTTACCAGTCTCCAGACTGAAATGATTTACTTAAAGCAAGGAAATTATCAAAATAAAGGAAGGAAAAATAGAAGAATAATTGGAGAGGTCATGAAGCAAATGATAATGATGTAAAGTCACCCAAAGAGTCTTTGGATATGCAATACTAATTAATGCACATGTACATTATAGAACTTGAAGAAATGATGGTGAAATGCATCTGGAAGGCAGAGTTATCAGGTATATCACAGAACTGATGCTCTAGCCACTCCAGGTTACAGAACAGAAAATGACAACACTATTCAAGCCATATCAAAATGGGTTCAAAGGGGAGGTGGGAGGATTACCAATGGTTTGGAAAAGAGAATCCACAAAGTGCAAACATGTCAGCTTGTGAACAAGCTGCTCCTACCCCTGGGTCCCCCCAGCTGGTTCCCACTTACCAGTCCACTCAGACAACCCCCAAAAAATACCTCTCAACCCTGTCACCTGCCAGAGCATCTTAGGAAAGCCTGGCTCAAACTTCCACCATGACAAGCTCTCCAGTGGTTCCTCTGCCCCTGGCCTCACGCAGCCCAGTGTGAGGCACATCACTGTCCCTCTCCTCAGAGCTTCTGACAACCTCACCTAAATCCAGCCAGTTTCACTTCTTTCCCTCTTAACACTCAACTCTCTTCCTCCAGCCCGCACCCACTAGAAGCAATAATATCCCAAGGAAATGAAGACTCCATGAATCATGCATCAAGCTTCCAGGTCATAGATCCTCTCAACCCAGGAACTTCTTGTGGAGTCCCTCTAAAGAGGGTTCATGGTGACCTCTCATCTGGTCTCATGAAGCTAAGCAGGGTTGGGCCTGGTTAGTACTTGGATGGGAGACCAAAATGAGCTGGACTCAGCTGTGATGCTGCTGCAGTGTGATGATGTTCTCTGCCTTCTTTTAAAATACATAGAATTTGAACTGATTGAGGGGCCCCTCTCCACCTGCAGCCATGCTCTGTGGAGACTTCCAGGAGTCTGGCTGCTCTGCTGTGTAGGGAGGTTTGGCTCCCAGCAGAGCCTCAGGGAGGACAGACTGGGTGTGCACAGGACTGAGCCCACATCCCTCTCCATTGCTGTCCTCTCTGCATCTCATTTCCACCCACCTCTTCTCTCTTCCTTGTCATTTACAAGATTGAAGGGTGAATGGAGGCTGAACCCAGGGTCCATGCAGATGCTCTGCTGAGAAGAGAATGGGCAGGGAGAAGCCTGCATGGGGGAAAGCAACAGAAGGTTGGATCCTGCTCCTGGGTGGGGCTGGCGCTCCCCCGTCCCCAAAACATAGGCTGGCTAGCACAGTAACCTGCATAGACCTGGGCACCAGCCTTTGCCCACCTTCCCCCTGCCAGGCAGAGGACCCCATGAGGCCCACTGGCCCAAAAGACCCTCAGTGTTGGCAGGACAGCATTTCCAGGGGCATCACAATAGCAGCACTTCCTGCCCAGAGTCACCCGTGCCTTCTTAAAGGCTATTCTTAACTTTCTTCTTCCTTCCGACTCTTCTTTCAAAACCTGTGTGTGTGTGTGTGTGTGTGTGCGCACAAAACCCAGGACACAACAAGCATTTTAGTTATGAAATGGAGTCTGTTTTGAGTAATTTCTCACATCTAAATGCTACATTCTTCTACATATCAAATTGAAAGAAACCCCACAGACGCTCTAGGCAAACCTTTTTAACTCCTCACATTATCAACCACAAATAACCAAACACCATGCCCAGTTTTGGGAATTCACAAAGGGCCTTTAGATAATTCAAACTGCTTGTCAGACAAGTAGGGAAACTATGGAATTAGTAAGGGGCAAGGGTACTTACTTACCACTATCGATTGTTAAAACCTTCCCTGAGCTTAGTCTAGTAAATCAAGCCATGTTTTCTAAGCATATGCTACAGACTAGGTACCATTTTAAATTTTAAAAAGTATGAGAACCTTATCCTGGCTATATGTATGTGTGTGTGTGTGTGTGTGTGTGTGTGTGTGTGTGTGCACAAACCATATAATTGTAAAATTGAACACATAAATATCTTTATCTCCCTTCCAGAAATGTTCTGGCAGAGGAATGGTATATTAGTCCCTTCTCACACTGCTATGAAGAAATACCCGAGACTGGGAAATTTATAAAGAAAGGAGGTTTAATTGACTCACAGTTCCGCATGGCTGGGGCCGGTGGGGGTGGGCCTCAAGAAACTTAATCATGGCAGAAGGACCTCTTCACAGGACAGCAGGAGAGAGAATGAGTGCCAGCAGGGGAAATGTCTGATGCTTATAAAACCATCAGATCTTACGAGAACTCACCCATTATCACAAGAACAGTATGGGGAAACAGCCCCCTTAATTACCTCCCACCGGATCCCTCCCACAATACACAGGGATTACAATTCAAGATGAGATGTGGGTGGGGACACAGTCAAACCCTAAGAGATTGTGTGAAGAGTGCTTGTGGTTTATCAGTGGTCCCTTTCTGCCTTTCACCTTAAGGGTGATGGGAATCAAAAAGAACTTCTCCACCCTTGGCTTTGATATTTCAGGTGCACAAACAAGGCCTCATTCATCCTTCCCAGAGCTGATTCACTGGCATGATTTGCTCTAATGCCAATATCACCACCCCTCCCCAGAGGCCCTGCCAGCCTCTACTCCCCCAGGAAGTCAGCCCCACTCTGCGGACTAGTCCTGCTCTATACTGTCTTTCTGGGCCCATCATGGGTCCCTGACCACCCAACTCTGAAACAGTCTCCAGGTCCAGGGCATCCCACAAACCAGGTCGTTGATGGAGCTGCTATTTGGCAACTGCAGGTGGGGCAGGAATGGTATGTGGTATGGGGAAGATTTAGAGGCAGAATGAAATGGCCCAGAGGTTACCCTTTTTGGATGAGTTCAAACCCCCTAGGCACCCAACCCCTGCTCCATCATTCGTGACCTGCGCTTTCCAGAGCAAAATATTATGGGATGGGAGGGCCCTCTGAATCTTTTCCTATGAACCTGACTTTGATGATGTGTTGTTCCTTTTGTCAAGCCTGAGCCACTGTGGTCTGATGCTGAGTGTCTCACCTGTGACATCTCAGCACATAACACTCCACAGTGAGAGCCTTCCTTCTGCCCCTGGGAAGGAGAGCTTTACAGAAGTGTTTCCAAGCAAATTTCCAGAAGGCCTCAAAGTAAGCAGCAGAAGCCGCTGCTGGTGTGAGCAGCCAATCAGCACCCAGCTTGAGGCCTCCCAGCCTGCCCCGGGAGGGGCACGGCTCGCAGCCTTTGCACTCTGGGTTCTTTCCAGTGAGGATCCCATGGGGCACTTCCAGGAAGGAGCCCCTGCTGCTTTCTCCAAAGAGCTCTGTTTCGGGTCTCTAAGGACTGGTTTTATCTGCAGAGAAGCTAAAGGAAGGAATCTACTGGTCCCCTAAGGGCCTGATGACACATACACAGAAATCCCATTTCTCTTTTCATTCTCTGAAGTAAGGGAGGCAATGAAGCCATACGTGTACCAGAAAGAGTGTGAGAAAGAAGGAACTCTCCAGCCGGGGTCTTTCTCTGAGTCATTTTTGGGTCGTAGGGTAAAAAAACGCTCCAGGTTATATTCAAGGTTTTATTTTTGCCAGAGTATCTTCAGGGGGAAAAAAAAGTATATATAAAAATCACAGAAACTCTTTTCCTTCAAGGTAAATTAGAGGATTTGAAGGGGCAGTCGTGCTGGATGATCTCTGGGTTTCCCTCTATTCCAATACCCAGACTCTGAGATTGCTTCCCTGTGGGAGCTCAGCCTGGCCTCCTTCCATGGGCGTTTCTTCCACCATGGAGGTTTGTCAGTGGCATGCCTGATAGCCAGGGTCAAATGCTGTTCTTCACATCAGAACATCATAATTTAAAATTGCTCTGCTCCGAAGCAAGCACTCAGAGCTTCAAACCTAAAACTTGCAGGATTTACAAAGCAGTTTCACTCCACCAGCATCTACTGAGTACCCATTATGGGCCAGATACAGAGATGAGAAGTGGGTCTGAGAACAGTCCCTGCCCTCAAGGAGTTCACAAATCTCATTGTGAAGAGGCAGGCACAGGAAACCTATCCATCTGGTAGGGGTCAGCCCAAGCCAGGTGGCAATACTCTCCCTCATAGAGTTATTAGATACTTTAAAGAAACTGCCATCCAGAGGGAAAGGAGTGAGGTTTTAGGAATTATGATTCCTTTCCTAAATTTCTTTACTATTTGTTATGAGCTACACAAATGTGTATACTCAAGTCTTAAGGTTTTGGCTGATTAGAATATTTTCAATAAAGAGGGAATTTCTACTTAATGGGCACCATGTATGTTATCTGGGTGATGCATATCCCAAAAGCCCTGACTTCACCACTACACAATCTACAAGTGTAACAAAATTACACTTGCACCCCATGTATTTACACAGATTTCTTTTAAAAGAGAGAGATAAGGAATTTAGATTTAACAGTGAAAAATATTTGAAAAGCTTGCCTTTAGTTCCCTTTTTATTTTTCGAGAATACAAAACAAACAGCAAACAACTGGCAATTACGTTTTTGCACAAAGGACTGGAACGAAATGAAGTTTGAGTTGCACATGTTTTGTTGGAGCCAGTCCACTAAAGCATGGTCAACTACAGAGCCCTGTTGAAATGGGGACAGGCATGTTTATGCAGCCATTTACAAGAAATTTATTTCTAGCTCTGAAAAGAGGGCTTAAAGAGTAAATTCAAATGGAACTAGGGAAAAGTTGGCCTCTTTTTAAAAAGCAAAGGCTTTCACGGCTTTGCTTGAACTAAAATTTGAAGATATCAGATCCAAGTTATTCCGATGTATGAGTGATGGTTCCTGTCCAGGGTTCAAAGGTGTGTGTCAGGGCAGGCATCACAGATCCTTGAGGATCATACATGTTTTTTGCCATTTTCTTTTGTTGCTTTTTCTTTTTTCTTAATTAGGCCCATGTAATAAAGATGTGAGTCCAACCTGACTGTATTTCAGAATCCTGACACTAGAACGAGAAAGTTCAAAGATCCAGCCCCCTGCTTGCCCTCTCTGGCCTTACAGTCCCCAGTTCTTCCACTGTCGTTTCAGGATTCCTCTTGCTGTGCTCCCTCTAAGCCTCCAAGAAGCCTCAGGCTTCTGCCCTCCTCATCAGGACAGATACATGTTCTCCAATTCTACTCCACAAGTCCCTGCTGGGGCTGGCTTAGAAGTCCTTTTCAAGGAGCCCTAGGCCTTCCAAACCGTAGGGCTTTCTTCCTCTATCCTCCTCACTCCAATTCCAGAAACAGCTCTCTCCTCCCCCTTCCACAGCCTGGATGCCTAGACCAGTCTCCCCTTCTCTCCCCACATGCAGCCATCAGTCACAATGAGGCTGTCACCCAAGAGGCCTTTACAGCTGCCCCTGAACGTGGGGCAAAGCCTTATAAGCTCCTCTTATGAGAAATGTAGTGTACCTGATTTGGGAAGCCATCTCCCTCCCCAGATTCATTCCCCAGTGACTGGAAACAGCCCCCACAGAAGCCTCTCGATCCCAGCTCCTGGATCTGCAACTAGTCCCTATTCTTACCATCCTCTCTGCCCAGCAAACCAGGCCTCCTCCTGCTCAGCAGCACAAACTTTGGGAAAGCATTGCTGACCATTCAAGTGAAAGATTCTCTGGTGGCCCCTGCCAACTGCAGTCTCACACATATGCCTCACCTTTCTAGAAGGAAGTAGAAACAGGAAGAAGACCCCATCTGAGACAGCACTGCCTCCTCTTCACAGCTTGCAATGGTCATGCAAAGGATCCATCAGCTGATGATGTTTCTCGAATGAAACCGGGTGCCAGTAGGCAAAAGAGCTCTCTGCAGGGAGGTCCCTGCCAGGCTATGAATGCCTTAGGATCTGGGATGGGCAATCCCACTAGCACATAGAGAGGATTCCATGTATTAGGATAATATGCCAAGCAAGGGAAACTTGATGACTTGGGGAGGCTTCGTGCAATTGTATAAAAAGAAAACAGAAAACCAGCCAGACTAGCATTCTCAAAAGAAGGCTTTAGTTTCTGCAGAAAGTAGACTATCACAGAACAGAGAACAGAAACTGGAAAGGCAGTCACGGATTCTCCATATCTCTCTCCTCTGCCTCTCTGGGCCTGCAGGTCTTCTCTCGGGTCCCCTTTGTCCAGAGCTTCACATCCTTCTTCTCAGAGCATTTGTAAGTTTTCAAGGCTCTTGTTTCCACATTTGCAATCCTGGGGAGGTTACCTCTGCCCTAGCAGACGACAGAGCACAGCAGTCTAACCACAGTCTCTCAAACTCTTCAGTGAGGAATTGCACAGCCGTGGCCGTCCAATAGATTCCTTACCCCCACCCAGGATCAAATGTCCAACCCGTGTCCAATCAATGGAGAACAGGAAAGCAGGATCCCTTGGTAGGGACACGACTTACATGGTGTAACCAGGAAGAGGTGCTCCAAGATGGGGAGCCTCACCTGTGATAGTGAAACAGGAGGAGGACAGGGAAGTGCTGGGTAAAGAAGGCTGGGGTCCCTGGCAAGGGCTCCACCCTCAGGCCTGTGCCCATGTACCTAAGTGAGGACAGGCACTCCTATTTTCAACCCCAAATGTTGCATTTTTCAAGATCGCTCTGGCCCGCCCCACACCCCCATCCTGTGCCTATAAAAACCCCAAGACCCTAGTGGGCCCAGACACAGGCAGCTGGACGTTGAGAGGAGCAAAGGAGAGTAAGAGCACACTGACAGGCACCAGCAGACGCCGGCAGGCAATGGATGGCGGGGTGGTATGGAATTCAGCTGGCGGCAGTCAGAGGCGAGTCCAGCTGCTGGATGGCCTGACTCCAGGAGAAAACCACCTTCCCAATCCATCCCCCTTCTGGCCCCCTTATCCACCTCACTGAGAGCTAGCTCCACTCAATAAAATATTGCACCCATTCTCCAAGCCCATGTGTGATCCAATTTTTCTGATACACCAAGGCAAGAACCTGGGATACAGAAAGCCCTCTGTCCTTGCAATAAGGCAGAGGGTCTAATTTAGTTGATTAACACAGGCCACCTGCAGACAGCAAAACTGAAAGAGCACCCTGTATCACACACCCACTGGGGCTTCCAGAGCTGTAAACCCTCAACCCTAGATGCTGCCACAGGGTCAGAGCCCAAAATGCTGCCCACAACTTGTCCTGCAGGCTCCCCCGAGGGGTTTGAGCAGCGGGGCACCGAAGAAGTGAGCCACGCCCCTGTCACACGCCCTGCGAGGGGGATAAGGGAACTTTTCCCATTTCAGTAGGGTAGAGCTGAAAGCTTTGTGTAAATTGCCAACTGCTGTGTCACCGTGGGACCAACGCCACCGGCAGTGTATGGTAGCACCCACAAGTGCGGCAGAAGTCACAGGCAGAGAAAGGAGAAGCTGCTGGGATGAACTGCCACTGAGAAACCGTGAGGTCTGAAGACTGCAAAAAGGCCACAAAGACCCCGTTCAAAGAAAGTCTTGGTGGTCTTTGATTATTACAGCTTCTTGCAATAGGCATAAAAGGGAAGAGAAACAGAGGAGCCAGCCACCTTGTCACCTGAAGCCATTTAAAGACAGAAAGCAAAGGGTGAACTGGGAGGATGAGTGGGAATTTTCTTGAGAAAAAGGGAATTGGAATGAAGATAAGAAGTGCAGGAGGCCGGATCTTTTCAGCACTACCACTGTCCAGGTGGCCCTGGAACACAGCTCCTGAGCCAGGAGGAATGGGGTGGAGGTCTGAGCCTCAGCTCTGTAAATCACCAAATTCATTGCTCCACTCTGTGCCTCAGTTTCCTCTTCTGTAAAGCAAAAGCAGCCCATGTTCTACAGGAATGGTATGAGGATCATATATGTCTCTTGCTCAGCCTGCACTGAGTTAATGGTAAGGGTTCACCATATGGGGCCTATAGAGAGAGAAGTGCAGAAGTTTTCCCTGTAAGAAATGATTACCCCTTCCAGGCACACATCACCCATGCTGATTTTCTCTCAGACCTTATCACACTTTGTCTCGGGTTTTAGTTTCTTTAAGTAACTTCTCAGCTTGCTGTCTGGCTGGAATGGACAGGAAGGTCCTATCCTATTGGCAACTCTAGCCCCAGCCAATGGTGCAGTGCCAAGCACACAGACAAGGCAGAGTCACTTGCCCAGCCTTGAAAAGCTGATCTAGATGGGAGACTGAGGGGGGTGCCTTCTGAGTCCCAGCGTTGTCTGATCACTGCTTGCATGCTGCTCCAAGCAAGGGACACCAGGGGTCAACGGGCCTCAGTGTCCTCATCTGTAAAATGAGAGGTTTGGTCTTCATGTACTCCAGAGCCTTCTCTTGGAAAAGCTAGAAAAGAAGATTCATTTTCTTCTAGAGTTAATAAACTCAAAAGTTTCTTCTAGAGTTAATAAACTCAAGGAAATGCCCATTTCAAAGGTGTCAGTAGGTTGCAGAAGTGGTCCACAAATTTGGCCCCAAGCAGCTCCTACATCTCTGAGTAGCTCTGTAGTTTAAAAAATCAAAAGCACACACAAAAGCCCTCATTCTTCAACTGAAGCAGGATAGGGGGCTCCAGACTAAGAGGGAAGCAATTCAGAAGAGAAACTGGCTCTTTTTTTTCCTCCTTTCGGAGTTCTTTCCTTTCTTGGTGAGCCAAATACAAATGCCCTGGTCTCTTCAGTAATCCTTTACCTTGAGGAAGTTGGCAAGGAACCTCTCGCCCACCGCCGACACCTGTGCTTTGGAGGGTGCACCTCTAAATCCTACAGAGCCTGGACCAACGCTGGAAGTTGGGTTCACAAACTTCAACAGCTATGAAACTCCTACTTCATGTGGGATGCCACTCTCTCCTTAAAGAGGCCTTGTCCAGACAGAGTAAATGATTGCCCTTCTACCTTGCCTCCTCAGCCTTGGCCATGTACCAGTCCACCAGGCTGGTCCTGGTGCTCTGTCCACATGGGCTGGCATGTCTGCCATCTCTGCTAGACTGTGAGCTCCTTGAGGACAGGAACAGTGTCTTCCTCTCTGCCCCTTACAAGCATGCACATTTTCAGATGGCATACCTGGAGATGACTAACCCTTGATAGGTGTTTTAATTAGGTAATTGGCTTTGAGAGATGGTAGATAGTGGGTACCATTCACAGAACTAAGAAACATAGAAAGGAAGATTTGAGGGATGGAGGCCATGAGTTGACTTGGTGGCACTGAATTTGATTTGCCAACTGAATGGCTAGGTGAAAGGATGCAACAGGTGAAGGAACCTGGAGATGCAGGGGAGGGCTGAAGCTCAAGGGAATACTTGGGAATATGTTTGGGGTGGCCAATTTATTGGGTAAGCACAATAGACATATATAAGATGACCCTAGAGGAGGAGGATTACCAGGGCATGAGGCTACTCTTCCGGAGAAGTTCATCTCTTAGAGGACAAAGAAAGAAACAGGAAGAAGAAGCAGAGAAACAGATATTGACCAATCAGAACTCAGTTGCATCAACCAATCAAAACTAAGAAAATTTCAGTCCTTCCATTGCATAGACAGACCTGATTGAGAGTCTCAGAAGTATTGTGGAAGAAAATGGAAGCGAGAGTTTCAAGAAGGAAAGGTTGAAAATTGCAGAAGATTCTTTAATACAGTAGTTTTGGGAGAGGTGTGCAAGGCAAGGGCAGACCAAAGCCAGATGAAAGGATCACACCTAGAGTCAAGCTCTGCCAATAAATTGAAGAGTGCATGAGGAAAATTGATGTAGCAAACATTTCTCATAAAAATCACCTGAGCCTTAGCAAGCCCTCTGTTTTGCAATCTGGAAAGTAAGATTTTCCACGCTATAAGCACACGTGAGTGAAGAAACGAAGAGTTGATATTTTCCAAGACTTCTTTAAACTCCTCGTTGCCAGCACCCCACCCCTTTCAAGTATGCTGTTTACCTTACAAGAGAATGGCAAACAGTAACAAATTCCATTATGAAAAGGCTCCACAAAAGGGCAAATTGGGACTCAAACACCCATCCGGCTTTGTGGCTTGTTGCATAGAGCACAGGATGTGTGGTGTTAAAAGTATGTCCCCCGTACGCCCGCCTACAGACTAAATGGACTTTCTGTGGCTGAGGTGTGCAAAGTTAAAACAGAACCAAGTGGCCATAGCTAGATGAGGGAGTAGCCACATACTGTGTGTTATCCGAAAGATATTGTAAAAGTATCACAGGATCTCCCTTTCTACGATCCAGCCAAACCAGTTGCTGCTGTCAGTGCCAGGATAAACTGCAGCAAGAAATCCAGCTCCCCCTACCCCTACTAGCCATTTGAAAGAAACCTCTCACAGAGACTTCCAATTTTTGTCTTAGAAACCAACCAATCAGAGCTCATCTGAACCAACCAATTAGAGATTACCTGTCCTGGCCAATCAGGGCTCAGTTTTATCAATCCATCAAGGCTCAGTTATATTGACCAATCAGAACTTAGTTGCATCAACCAGTCCTTCCATTGCTTAGACAGACCTGATTGAGAGTCTCAGAAGTATTGTTGAAGAAAAGGGAGGCGAGAGTTTCAAGAAGGAAAGGATGAAGAAAAAAAAAAAGATAAATGGGGTTTTACCTAAGCAACATGTAGCTTGTGAGTTTTCATTTATTTATTCATTCATTCATTCATTCAACGAACATCTTTGGAGTGCCTACACTGTGCCAGGCACAAGAGAGACTTGAAGAACAGCGAATCTTTCATTTACTATCCTGAATGATCCAGGTATTAAAACTAAGGCTTGGGTACTTATTCCAAGCAGCACAGCTAAGCAACCATGGTTTTCCAGTCGGCCATTAAAAAAATAAGCCAAGGTGTGGCCGGGGACCGTGGCTCACGCCTGTAATCCCAGCACTTTGGGAGGCCGAGGCAAGTGGATCACGGATCAGGAGTTCAAGACCAGCCTGGCCAAGATGGTGAAACCCCATCTCTGCTAAAAATACCAAAAAAAAAAAAAAAAAAATTAGCCAGGCATGGTGGCAGGTGCCTGTAATCTCAACTACTCGGAAGACTGAGGCAAGAGAATCCCTTGAACTCGGAGGGAGGAGGTTGCAGTGAGCTGAGATGGCGCCACTACACTCCAGCCTGGGCGACAGAGTGAGACTTGAGACTCCGTCTCAAAAAAAAAAAAAAGAAAAAGAAAAAAGAAAAAAAGCCAAACTTTCAAGCCCAAGTAATTACCATTTCTCTTTTCTTTACATGTATCGAAATGCCAGAGAAATGTCTATGGAATGAGTCTCTGGAGCCGTTTGAGGTTTTACTTACTAGGATTTTTCCTTTTCAGCTTTTCCAGCTTTTCACAAAGCATCAAGGATTGCATTTTCCAAAATTTCTGCTTAATAAAACATATTTACTTCTCATGTATAATGGCCTTTAAGGTAATACTTGAGAAGTCCTGTTGAAGTTCTTCACTGGAGACCTATCTTCACTCCCCAAGCAGGGCTTATTCTTCACAGCAAAAAGAAAAAATAAAAATAGCTGCTGAAAGTGGGGTGGGAGATTGGGGAAAGCCAAAGGGGGAAAAGAGAGAAGTTCGGGGATTTTTTTTTTTTTTTTTTTTTTTTTTTCTGGCCAGAGCCTGCCTTTAGAAAATAAAATCTATCTAAGTACTTATGAAGTTTATTTGCCTGGTTTTTTCTTTGTCATTCAATCTCATATGCCCAATTTTCCTAATATCTCTGCAAAATTAAAGCATACGCTTTTTCACCCTTGGTCTTCTCTGCTCTATGAGAACATCAGCACATAGCCCATTTCAACCCCAACTGAAGCTGCAGCTAAAATCCCTAGCGTTTTACAGGATACTCAACGGTCGGCCGGTATCTTCCTGGAGCTCGCTGCACATGGAAACCTCATGTCCCACCTAGGACAGCTCTGATGGTCCTGTCACCTAATCTAACCTCATGGGAGACCTAGAAGAGACACAGGGGTACGTACCTTTATAAACTGCATGGCCACCTTTCCTGTGGCTGAATTGAATTGCATTGCCTATTATTGCAGGTCGCTTGGATTCCCTCTCTAGAACTGAGCCACACTAACCCTCTGCAGGTAGCTGGCCAGAAGGGGAGACAAAATACCAAGTAATTGTCTTTAGAGAACTTTCTAGTGCATAAAACTCTTGTAAAGCAGTAATTGAGATATATTTTTAGTCTTTCCTGTGGACCCTAACAATAGCTATCTTTTATTATGTCACATGCTGCCCTTGGTGTTTCTTACATGTATTTACTCATATAATCTTTGAAACAGTCATTAGAAATCTTGTTACTGAAAGCATGGCCCATGGGACAGCAGCATCACCACCACACAGGAGCTTGCAGAATTTCAGGTTCCACCCTGCCACCCTGGGTTCACTAAATCAGAGTCCCTTTTTTTTTTTTTTTTTTTTTTTTTTTTTTTTTAGCGGTTTTTCTTTTTTTTTACCTGCCTGTGTGTTATTGTGGTTTTTTGGTTTTCTTCCACCCCCCCC